>NC_000086.7:31104765-31417071 GCF_000001635.26 Mus musculus | reverse complement strand
GATCCATACAATAGACTAATGCAGGAATGGAAAAATTAATTTTATGGTTTATATAGATTAGGGAGAAAATGCCAGGTCCCCGGGAAGGGAGTTTCCTTGAAACTCTTTGCTTCATGAACCAGGTTTCCAGCTTTCGCTTTGTCAAGCAGACTCCACCAGAGTGCCGTGACACCAAACAAACAAACAAACAAACAAAAACCCAAAACATAGTGTTCCAGATAGTCTGATGTTTTGTGTCTAGATTTTTTCCATTTACTTATTTATTTTATTTACTTATTCACTTTATATCCCAATCACAGCTGCCCCTCCTCACAGTCTCTTCCTCACAATCTTTCCCTCACCCCCTCCCCTTGTCCTCTAAGAATGGGGACCCTCTGGGTACCAACCCACACTGTTGTTCCTAGATCTTTAAGATCTAATATTTCCAATATCAGAGATATCCATTCCTTCCACGTTGTTCCCCAGACCTTAAATTCTTTCACTTCATTAAATCAGTTGATGAGGCTTTTCTCTGAGGTCTTTGTTTGACTTCCTGAGTTTTTATTTTCAAGTCTTATTTCAGTTTGGGTTAATTTAGTCATTCTACTTCTTTGTCATATTGTATTTTCATAGTTGAATTGTTTACATTTCTTCAGTCAACTATTTTTGTCTTCAGAGTTCTCAGTGAGACATTTATTCATATCCTTTTAAGGTCCTTGAACATATGCATAATTGCTATTTTGAAGTCCTTACCACATACTTCAATCTAAATTATTCTTTCTTAGGGAATATTATAGTAAGGGGTTGTTTCTGGTGGAGGCATATTGTCGTCACTGTTTATGTTTGTTTGTTTTTTTTGTTTTTTTTTTGTTTGTTTGTTTATTTTTTTTTTGCATTGGGATCTAAATATCTAGATTTAGGATTCTTATGGTGTTCCTTGGTGTATGTGTATCTATTTTTGCCTTTTGGGTGGGCATTTAGTTCTTTGGTTGCTATTACTCCTATCTGACAAGTTGTCAACCATCAGAATGATACTTGGTTCTCATTCTTTGAGTCACTCAGGATTTTAATATTCGGATTCCAACTTGTACTGGATAGGATTTTCTGGTTGCAACTCTGTTCAAACCATAAGCTGTCCCAGATCAATTCAGTGGGTTGTATAGGTAATAGGCTAGCAGTTGAGGAGTGGAGACTGACTCTGGACGTCTTCTAGGTAGGGTTTAGGATCTGGCTCTTAGGGGCAGGCAAGGCAGAATTATTGTACATTAGTGGCAGTTAGTGATTGTATTAGTCAGGGTTCTCTAGAATCACAGAACTTATGGGTAGTCTCTGTATAGTAAGGGAATTTGTTGATGACTTACAGTCTGTAGTCCAACTCCCCAACAATGGTCAGCAGCACCTGTGAATGGAAGTCCAAGGATCTAACAGTTTCTCAGTCCTACAAGGCAAGCAGGTGAAGAAGAGAGGATCTTCCTTCTTCCATTGTCCTTATGTAGGTCTCCAGCAGAAGGTGTGGCTCAGATTAAAGGTATGTGTCACCATTCCTGAATCTGGGATTTGCTTTGTTCCAAATGACCTCGAACTAAGAGGTCTCCTTGCCTTAGTCTCCTGGGACTCATAGCCACTATGCTTCAAGATCTCCATGCCAAGATCTATGTCAGAAACTTGTATCTTCCAGCCTCAAGATCAGGTTCACAGGTGAGTATTCCAATTCTGGATTGTAGTTCATTCTAAATGTAATCAAGCTGACATCCAGGAATAGCCACTACAGTGATGAATCCCAAGGGAATGGATATGGGCTTCAAGGAGGGGTTGAGGTGGGCAGGCAAGGGGTAGGTTTAAGGGGAATTTAAAGAGACTAGAATCAAGAAGATGAAGTAAGGCACAGCCAGCTTGTCAACATTCATTGTCCTATGCAGATCTTTCTGTAAGACCTAGGATTTGAAGACTTTAAAGAATGAAGTAGAGTACAATCTAATACTGTAGACAACTTTATTTCAGTTTCAGTGTTTTTATTCACAAATTTAATAAAGTAAGCAATGATTTAAGGAAGGCTGTTTGAGTTCAGAAAAACATAAAAGCCAGCAAGCACATGCTAAATATTAACCGAGCAGATCTTTCAGAGAACTTTCTTAAGACAGACGAATTTAAACACAAATGCCTAGCACCTATTATAGACTATATCTGAGAAAGCTTGAAAGCAAGGCAGAAGGCCATAACCAGATTCAGGGTACACTGAAGAAAACACTCAGCCTATCCTTCCACCAGACTGGGCTCTGTAGTTGTCTTCCAGCATTTAACATGAATGAATAAACATGCCTTATGAATTGAATGTAAATACTTGACACAGGAGTCATGAAATCACATCCAAGAAAAATACAGGGAACAAAATCCACCTAAGGAGTGGGAGGAACAGCCTCTTCCTTTTCCTCTGGAACCTCTCTAGCTTCTCTCACAGTACCCCAAGGCATTCCCTATCATGTACCTCAACAGTAGCAGCCTACCTATGTCTCAGCCATATTGGCCATGGGTCAATAGAAGAGAATGGAGAGCACAAAGTAATGGAGATGGGCTGGGAGGAATGGCTTAGGTGAGTGCTAGAGCAAAATCTAGGAAGACTCTGGACCTAAGCCACATGTGACAGTGAGTCCCACTAGCATGGTGGTGGGCTGGTGTCTGTTCAAGTCTGGATTAGTTAGTATTCTATTGCTGTGAAGAGACACCAGGATCAAGGCAACTTTTATAAAAGAAAACATTTAATTGGGGCTTGCCTACAGTTTTAGTGCCTTAGTCCATTATCATCATGGCAGTGAGCATGGTGCTAGGCATGTAACTGGAGCAGTAGCTGTGACTACATCCTGATTCACATGCAGAAATGGAAAACTGGGCCTACCATGGGCTTTTGAAACCTAAAGCCACCCCCATGACATACTTCCTCCATCAAGGCCACACCTACTCTGTGGGAAGCCACATGTGCCATTGCAGGGTGGTTCTGGCTACTCCTGGCTACCACGCATAAGTTTGGGTAGACACCCAATGTGTAAATATGCAGTAAAGTTTTTTGCCAAGATGAGGTTTTGAGAATTAACCAATCAGATTAGAGACATGCAAATGAGGTATGTTAACCAATCAGATGTGAGACATGCAAATGAGATAGTAAGCATAACCAATCTGGGTGTGAGACACGCCTCTCCTAGGCCTATATAAGCAGCACCAGTTCTGGGTTCGGGGGCTTTTCGCCTCTGCAATCAAGCTCTCCCAATAAACGTGTCCAGAAGGACCCTGTTGTGGCGTCTTACTTGCAGGCATGTTGGGCGTCCAACACTACTCCAAAAAGGCCATATCTCATAACCCTACCAAAGATTCTACTCCCTGATGACTAAGCTTTCAAATGTATGAGCCTGTGAGGGACATTCTTATTTAAACCACTACAGCTAGAAAAATTACAAATGTTTTTATTTGCATTTCCCTGATGGATACAGATTGTTTTAATAATTTCCTTTTTGCTCCTGTGATAAAACACTGACCAAAAGCAGCTTGGATGAGGAAAGGGTTGTTTAGTTTACAGATTGCAACCTATCTTTGAGGTAAGCTAAGGCAAAAACTAAAGTTAATTTTTTAAATATAGTAATTTCATGTAATTATTCATTGATTCAACAAATTACTGGCTATGTTATGGTCAGTAGTTATCAACCTTTCTAACACTGCAACTTCTTTTGCTATAGTGACCTCAACCATAAAATTACTTTTGTTGCTACTTCAAAACTGTAATTTGTTTCTATTATGAATTATAATGTAAATATATGATATGCAGGGTATCTGATATATGACTGTCAAAAGAGTTATAACCCACAACTTGAGAAGCAGAGTTCTACGTCCTTTTTAAGGTACTAGGATGTAACTGAATGAGACACAATGTTGTTGTGCTCAAGATGATTTTTTCTTTGAGTAAAACTGACAAATGAGCTGGGACTATAGAGATGGTTCAGCCAGTAAAGTAGTTACAGGACAATGTAATAACGTGATACTGAGTCCCCAGCATCCAAAGAAAAGTCTGGGCATTGCAACTTGCATCTGTAGTCACAGTACTGGGGAGGTGGAGACATGAGAACCACTAGAGTTTTCTGAACAAATTTGTGAACTCGAGATTCATTGAGAGATTCTATCTGGAAATTGAAGGAAACATTTTAATGACTTCAGGCCATGTGCTTGTATACTCATGTGCTATACACATTTAAATACACGCACACATACATACACACACACACACACACACACATACACACACACACCACATTCTATTAAAAATAATTCACATGATGTCCTACAGTGAAAAATAGAACAACAGGATCATGGGTTTAAAAAAAAAAGCCTTGCAGTGGTGGCACACACTTATAATCCCAGCACTTGGGAGGCAGAGGCAGGTGGACTTCTGAGTTCCAGGACAGCCTGGTCTACAGAGTTAGTTCCAGGACAGCTAGAGCTACACTGAGAAACCCTGTCTCAAAAACACAAACAAAAAAACTTTGAGCAAGTGATGTTTAAGTCAAGACAGGAAAGACATCAACTTGGAAAGGTTGTGAAAAGCACTATAAGTAAGAAATACTTTTACTGCAAAAGTTTTCAAATTCAAAACAAACTTGTTACCTTTGAGAATGTACAGGCAATATTAGTGTGGCTGTCATAAACACTCAAAAAAAAAGTAATAACCCAGAACAGTACTTTAAACCTTGCATAGTGGTACATAATTAAAATCCTAGCTCTGGAGAGACTAGGGCAGGAGGGTCATGACTACATAATGGTACACTCTCAAAAAGAAGAAAAACAACCCTCAAAGTAAGAAGCTCTTATAATATGTTTCCCAATTGTTTCTTTGTGAAAATGTAATGCCATTAACATGTTCTGTATCATTTTAATACATTGTATCTGTATATGTGTTTGTTAATTTATAAAATAGTAAATTTTATCTATGACTAAAAATGAGTGAAAACTGAAAGTTAAAAATTAAAGAGTTGGTATCCAACAAGTATACCTGACATACAGCTTTACTGCAATTTATTTATCTATGTAAATTATAACAGAAAATTGTATGCATAAATTATCAATTTATAAAAGTATACAATAGAAAATTAGCAATTTATTATTATATAAATTGTTTAAAATTCATTATTTGATAATTTAATACATAAATGAAATATATTTAGGGAGAAATTTAACTTCCTAGATATTATTTAAGTAAGTATAACATTTAAATTTTGCTTAATGTAAGAAAATGCATTGCTAGATACTCATATAACGTCAATACATTTTCTCTTTATAACTTATAAATAGTGACAAGTTATACAGCTTCTGCTTGGTTAAAATGTAAAAAGCATAAGGCACAAATATATTAAAGATAATGCATGAGAAAAGGTGAGGGCAGCCAGTAGACATACATAAGTTACTTCTTAATGCATGACTTCATGAATGATCACTGAATTGTAAATACTCCAGATGGTATGAAGAGCTCATCAGAGATGACCACTCAGACACCGTGTATAGCTAATTAAATGTGTTTAGTCTAGCCTGTTAGGGACCTGGGTATAGCCCCAAGTGTTCAGAATGTGAGATCAGATTCTAGTTAAACCTGGATTGGTCTCAGCAAGACTATAAGATAAAGGAACCTTACATCTTAACACTGTTTTGCCCAGTTACAAAGGTACATTCAGCCATTTGCCATTATTTGGTAGGACTTTTGCTGCATCTATTTAATTCATGAACTCACTGGCAAACGTTGATCATATAATATCCAAGAAAGCAAAACATAAAAGAAATTCAATCATAAGAAATAAGGTTTTATCAAATACAGATAAACTTTGGGCCACAAAGCAAGATTTGCTCTTTTGCTTTTCCACTTTCCACAAAAAGGATCTGTTTTCATTCCTAGAAACAGTGCCATTCTAATTAAGAACAAATGATCTACCAGTTTTAGAGATAGACTATCATAAAAATTTTTATATCATCTGTTATACAAAGTCTTTGGAGTATTTACACAGGAAAGTAACATCATCTGCTTTACATTTTTACATCTTATTGTTATAGAGCATATAGTTAATCTTGATTATCAACTAGATATTTACAAGCACCATGTAAACAACCCTTTAGGGATGTCTGTGAGGTAGATTCTAATTTATGTAACTTGGGGCAGAAAGACCCATCCTAAAGGTGGGTAGCATCATTCAGTGGACTGTGGTCCTTGACAACATAAAGAGGACAAAGAAAACTGTGTGACTTGCTTTTCTATTGCTGTGGTAAACACCATACCTGAAGCAACTTACAGAAGAAAGCATTTAATTTGAATTATAGTTTCAGAGGGTTAAAGTCCATGATACTGGAACAAGGGCATGGCAGCAAGAAGAGCTGAGAGCTCACATCTCAAATCAAATGAAGGAGGTAAAGAAAAATAACTTGCAATAATAAAATAACCTTTTGAAACTTCATTGCTCACTTCCAGTGATATACTTCCTTCAATAAGACCACTTCCTAATCCTTCCTAAGCAGTTCCAACAACAGGGAACCAAGTATCCAAATATATAAGCCTATGGGTTCCGTTCTCATTTCAAACTACTAGAGGAACTGAGCATAAGCATAGCTTTCTGCTTCCAGATTGTGGACAAAAATGTCAAAATGTGACCATCTACCTTAAACTCCTGATCCCATGTTTTTCCTCTGTGGTAAACGATAACTTTGAAATGTGAGGCTAAGCTGTGACCCTATTCCTTACCTAAGGTTCTTTTCTCAAGTTATTTTATCGCTGTAATGAGATCATTTGTTAATACATGTAAAGAATTAAAATGAGAAGATCTTAGTTTCAAAAACAGTTTAATAAGTTGTATAGCAGTTTGAATATGCTTGGCCCAGGGAGCAGCACTATTTGTGGGTATGGCCTTATTGGAGGAAGTGTATCACTGTGGGCATGGGCTTTAAGACCTTTCTCCTAATCAAATTGGAGTCAGCCTTCTACTCCTGACCTTCAGATGAAGATGTAGAATTGTCAGCTCCTCCTGTACCATGCCTGCCTGGATGCTGCCATGCTCCTGCCTAGATGATAGTAGACTGAACTTCTGAACCTCTAAGCCAGCCCAAATTAAATGTTGTCCTTATAAAAGGTGCCTTGGTCATAGTGTTCACATCATTAAAACCCTAAGACAGAAGTTGGTACCAGATACGGGGTTTATTTGTTTCTTGAGGATTCATGAACTCTGAATACTGTGCCCAGGGGCATTCTGAAGATCTCACAACCGAAGGTAGAAACTTCTAAACAAAAGAATATTTCTCTTCGTTAGTTTAGTCTACTCACTCTATATGGAAAATAAGGATGGAAAAGAACAAGACCACCCCCTACATTAATTTGGGCCACACCTTTAGTGGGACACCTACATAAGGACATTGGAAGAAGGAAGATTCACTCTCTGCTTTCACTTACTTGCCAGCACATCTGTTGGGACCTTCTTCCACAGAAGACCATCTGAAACAACTAGCCTCATGAGACTGAGCAACTACTAGATTCTTGGACTTCCCATCCACAGCAGTCCAGTGTTGGGTTAGTTGGACTATAGACTAAGTCATCACAATAAATTCTGTTAATATATAGACACATTCCATAAGTTCTTTAACTCTAGAGAACCTTGACGAATAGAGAAGTTGGTACCAGGTACTGGTATTGCTGTGATAGGTCTCATCATGCTTTGTTTGGAAGAATGTGGATTTTGAGGCTTTGGATTTGGAAAGTAATGGAATGCTTTAAGTGGGGGCTTAATGGGACATACTAGTAGGAATATGGAAGACTTTGTTGCTGAGAGTGTTTTGAACTATGCAGATCTGGCTCAAAAGGATTCATCGAAGAAGAATTTCAGTATGCAGCCTAGAGACTGTTTTTGTGGTATTTTTGTGAAGAATGTGGCTGCTTTTTGCCCTGATATGAACTGAGGCTAAGGTAAAGAGATTTTTATTAATTACATTGACAAATGAAATCTCACAAAATCCTAGCAGAGAGTTTTTTTTTTTCTCTAAGTCTCATGATGAGCATTTTGAACAAGTATAGCGAGCTCACAAAGGAAAAAGAATAAAATATATGGTTCAAGTATTAAAGGGGCACCAGGAAGTGAAATTAAACTGAATTTTTTGTTCAAAGATATTAAATTGAGGTAAGGGAGTGCTGACCTTGGGGCAAGATACCACCCAGCTAAATTTATGTCCAGGCAGGGTAATACCACACTTTTAATCCCAGGAAGCAATAGCAAGATTATCTCTAAATTCAAGGCCATCCTGGTAAAGAGCAAGTACCAAGTAAAGAAAAACTTAAATCCAGGCATGGTGGATCACACCTTTAATCCAAGAGTTTAGGAGACAGGCATGCAGAACTTTGAGTTCAAAGTCAATCTAGAGAGCAAGTTCCAGGATAACCAAACATAGGCAGAGAATAAATTCATTTAAAAAAGAAAGCTGGTGATAATATAACAGAACAAGGGAGCCATATTCCAGCCCCAGCAAACATCAGAACTAAGCAGATTCACCCATTTGTCTGTGGATTTATAGTCAAGAGAAGGAGACAACTGGGACAATTGATGCTGGTTAGCTAGAGCTAAGAAATTAGTGGAGATTAAGGAGAGACTACCATCATTGACATGAAATCTTCTGGGAAGTGTTTTCTGAGATCACAAAGAAGCTGTGTTCCAGAGATAGCCAAGGTTATACTTTGTACTGCAACTGTATTTAATAATGTGTAAGATTCACACAGGTAGTACTACTGGTTTTGAAGGCATGAAGGGGTCATGAAGAACACCTGAGGCTTGGCACTGTGAGAGGCTGGGGAAGGACATTGGGGAAAACACAGCCTCAATTGAAGATGACAGCCCAGAACTGAAGGGGTCATGGTGAGGCTTGGCACCATGAAGAGAGCCTATGAGAGGCTATTGGTGAAGCCTAGTTTCAGTGGAAGGCCCCAGTGTATTGGTGATGCTAGTACCATGGGATGATCACCAAGAACAGCAGTGGCAGTGGAATGCATCAATTTGAGCTTAGATTGCTACAGAGGACAGAGATGGAGAAGTGACACCAGCCCACAAGACCATGTGTGAATCCCAGACATTAGAAGAAGAAGCTGTAACACCGAAGTTGCCTTGGAGACACTAAGATATTTGAGATTTCAGAGCTGTAGAATAGATATCTGCTGAGGACAGCAGCTAGCAGGGAGTGGATCCAGCCTATGAGAAAGAACATTGTTGTAGTCAACAAAGATGAAAAGGGGTGGAGATCTGAAGGCTGCTTTGACATCAGAGATGGAGATGCAGGGTTTGGAATTTGTCCAGCTGTTTTGTGTCATGCTTTGGGGTTTATAGTTAAGTGACCGGATAAATATCAGAAGATACATTGAACTTTTAACATTGTTGAAACTGTAATAGACCATGGGGACTTTGGAAGTCAGACTAAATGTATTTTTTATTATCCTATGTCTAGGTATGGGCCCCACAGACTCATATGGTTGAACAAGTCTATAGAGTCCAGGGAGTGGAATATGGGTATTTGAATATTCTTGACTCAAGGACTGGCAATATTTGGAGGTGTGGCCTAGATGGAGGAAGTGTGTCACTGTTTGTGCGGACTTTCAGACCCTCATCCTATCTGCCCAGAGACCAGTCTTACCTGCCTGCCAGCCTTCAGAAGAAGATGTAGACCTCTCAGCTTCTCCTGCACCTTGCTTGCCCGGAAGCTGCCATGCTTCTACTCTGATGATAGTGGACTGAACTTATGATCTCGTAAACAAGCCCCAATTAAATATTTTCCAAATAAGACTTGCCTTGGTCATGTTGTCTGTTTATATCAATAAAACCCTTACTAATACTCACAGGAGGAAATATAGAGACAAAGTGTGGAGCAGAGACTGCCCCACCTGGGGATCCATCCCATATACAGTCACCAAACCTGGACACTATTGAAGATGATCAGAAGTGCTTGTTGACAGGAGCCTGATATGGCTGTCTCCTGAGAGTGTCTGCCAAAGGCTGACAAATACAGAGGCAGATGCTCACAGCCACCCATTGGACTGACCGCAGGTCCCGGATGGAGGAGTTGGAGAAGGGACTGAAGAAGCTGAGGGGTTTTGCAGGCCCATGGGGGGGGTGGCGCAACAGTTCAACAGGACAGACCACCTGGAGCTCCCTGGGGACTGGATCACCAACCAAAGAGTACACATGGAGGGACCCACGGCCCCAGCCACATATGTGGCAGTGGATGGCCTTGCTGGACATCCGTGGGAGGAGTGGCCCTTGGTCCTGGTAAGGCTTGACAATGCCTTAGTATAGGGCAATTCCAGGGTGGGGAGGTGGGAGTGGGTGGGTGGGTGGATGGGTGGGGAAGCACCCTCATAGAAGCAGGGAGAGGGAGGATGGAATAGGGGGTTTCCAGGGGGAAACCGTGAAAGGAGATAACATTTGAAATGTAAATAAATAAAATATCCAATAAAAAGAAAGAAAGGAGTTCTGACATATTCTACCTAATGTTTTTTAAAATTTTGAATTTTTCTTTTTTAGTTAAAGAAACAGTATTCCTATACTCATAATTATTATTTTCTTGAGACAAGGTCTCACTAAATAGCCAGTTCTGGCCTGTTACTCTCTGTAGATTAGGCTGTGCTTGAACTCAGAGATATTCTTTCATCTGCCTCCTTAGTACTGAGATTAAAGGCTGCTCCACAACTTCCAGCCTCATATACTCACTTTTTAAAAGTTCCCTTTAAACAAGCTAGTTTATTTATCTTCTCTTATGGTGAAACTTTCTTTGCAATGAAGACAGGAAGATTATCAGGAAGTCAGAAGTGTTACGGCCCCATTTGATGAGGGTCCAACATCTTTCAATATATGTTTTTGCTTTCTGAGATGAGATAAGTGGGGAGTTCACAGTTGACCTCAATAGTCTACAGAGTTAAACAGTATTTTAAGTATTTACTCCATAAACTATAATCCATTTAAAATTGGGCTTTGATATGGTATTCAATTTACAAGCTGTGCCAAGTGAAATCATATTTTCTCTAGCCACAAATTATGTATCGCCATTGTCCAATAAAATTCATATTTCAATAAATCATATCTGTCAATATTTTTCTCCATTATCAAGGTTGAGAAGAGTTGGGCATGCAATAAACCTTTAAGTTTTTTTCCCAAGGTGGTTTACAGTTATCCTCTGCATGTGGAAGAAGGTACAGAAGGCAGGTAGTCCAATTTGTGTTTTGACAACTATAAAAGAGATATTTGACCTCCATCTTTTATGATTAGTGTGTCTGAATCTCAAATAGTTATAAACAATTAAAATGCATTCTATTTTCCTTTGAAACGCAACTATGGCTTCATGTTGAACTATGTTGCAATTCAATCAGAGATGAACGTCATAAGAGTAATAGCGTTCCAGAGATAGCCCTGCTTCTCTAAGGCAATAGAAGATATTAAGAGATGTATGGTTGCCGGTTGTTAGAAAGAAAAGAATTCTTTGCACTGGCTGGGGTAGTTTGAATGAAAATGGCCCTTATAGTCTCACAGAGAAAGGCATAATTAGGAGGTGTGGCCTTGTTGGAGTAGGTGTGTCACTGGCTTTGAAGTTTCAAATGCTCCAGCTAGGACCAGTGTCATTCATTCTTCCTGCTGCCTGCCAATCTGGATGTAGAACTCTCACTACTTCTCCAGCACCTGTGCCTGTGTTCCAGCATGCTTCCCACCATGATGAGAATGGACTAACCCTCTGAACCGGTAAGCCAGCCCCTATTAATTGCTTTCTTTTATGAGACTTAGCATTGAGAGCATAATAATGATGTCTCTTCAGAGCAATAGAAAAACCTAAGTTATTGATGCATGTCTTGTATCTGCCTCCAGTAATGCCAAGAAAAAGAAAACTCTGAACATATCTGTTTAATCCCAATACATCCACAAAGTAAGATTTATTGACTGTGTGCTTAACAATAAATGTTAGTCTAAATAGACCTTTCCATTTTTATCAGTTTAGCTTGGAATGTAGGGAATAGTGTCATGCATTGCACACACACGTTGAACATTTCCTGTATATATGGATCTCTAATTTACTCAGATAGAATTCAAGTATAAGCCTTATATTGTACATAAGGCAATTTGAACAGTGAAATGTATTTTATATGTGACAAACCTTAGATTCACTACCCACTGGTGCATTACCAAAAACCCATTTCTTAACTCTCCGCAATTCTAACATAAATTCCCTAGAGAGTTTTAAAGCAGCTAAAGCCTAAAACAAAAGACTTATTGTCGTTTTCGATCACTTTCTTATTATCCATTGGGCATTTCATCACCATCAGATAACGAAATCTGGAAAGTAAAACCTGAAACTGTGATCTACAGTTTTCCTTTGGAGTCTATCTGAAGAAAATCATTAAAAGATCCAGAAAACTGAGAAAAATTCCATTAGAGTGCACACAGTAAATAATAGCAAATTGCATGACATACTTGGGAGACACACAAGAAATACAATTAATTTTAACCCCAATCAATAGCAAAACATCTGTCTAAGATGTAATTATATATTTCATTAATAATTATATTAGCCTAATAATAAAACAGTTGTTAAACAAGTTAAGTGTTTCTAATGTGATCCTATTTAAATATAATAAGCTTAACTGCATAAATGCCAAAAATATCTCCTTCTCTCACTCAAGGTAAAGGCAAAATTCACCTGTAGAGTTTGTAACCTGCAGAGCTTTGAGCTTTCTGACTCCACTATGACTTCTAGAAAATCACCTCACAGTTCTCTGCCTCCCTCCATCAGTTCCAGCCACGCCTCTATCCCAGCTGCTTCTCCTCATGCATGCAAGGTCTTCTCTGACAACTGAGCCTCAGCAACTGTCATCACTTTAGCTGGAATGCATATTTCTCTTGACTGCTGCTGGAGGCCACACTCTACCTGAATGTTTTCATTCCACACCCAAAGGTTCCTTGATAACTTTCCTGGCTATTCTGACTCTCTGAAAAGAATGCTCACCCTGGAATTTCATTTCCTTGAAGCTAGGCCTTGTCATGCTCCCTCTTATCACTTACCAATATGAAAATATTTCATACTGACTTAATAGCTACATGGCTATATGGCTCATTTCCCACACTAGGCTGAGAACTCCATGAGGATAAGATCTGTTCATTTGCTGCCTCTGGTCCTTGCAGTGTCCAAAACACTGCATGGCAGAGACCACTCACAGTGTTTATGGGACAGAGGTAAAACAAATGAACTGAGTGATAATCCGTAGGGTTGAGCATGTAAAATTACACAGGCATGCCTGGGTCTAGCCATATAGCTACCTACTAATGCACTTCCCACCAGGGTCTAGGCTTGCAGGGCAGGGTGAAGTAGGGCAACTGGAGGCATGGCCAAGAGAAATCTTTCCAAGGTTGAAATGACCTTTCCATATACCAGGGTGATTTTATCCTTTTTTAGAATGTGAGGCCTATTCCAAAGCCGTTACATGATATGAACTTTAAATGTTGCTTTATTTCCACAGATAGCGGACTGAGATGAGAGCCGTTCCCAAGCTCTTCAGATGCACAGTTTGGGCAGACAGTTTCTCTTTTATAATTATCTCTTGTTCAAGGCTTGGAAGCTTCTAGCCTCCACACAGTATAATCTTCCAAGCTGAAGGTTTTCATTCAACTTCGCTCAGCTCCTCAATAAGTTGCTCTGCTTGGCATCATACAGTGGTGGCAGTCTGTTCTAATCTTCTGGCTAATTCTCATTCTCTGGCTCATCCTGTCATGCTCTGTGTCTAGCTTGTTCTCTCTGCAAACTGTCTCTGTAAAAATGTCCTGGGAAAATTGCCTCACAGGCACACATAACAAGACGACGAACACCACCACCACCACCACCAACTATGTCTAGCTCTAGCTTGTTCTCTCTCCCTGTGATGTTCTTAAGTTACCTTTCTTTCTGTGCCCTTCCAGCAACCTTGAGCAGGCTAAATCAGACCTTGTTTTGCCACAGTTGCCTAGCCCATATAGGGTGGAGTCTTCCAACCTAGGTGATATCTATAGTCTTGCCACATATGCAGCTTCCTGCAAGAAAACACTACCTGCTGATCAGCTGAGGTTGTTTTCCTGAGGATATTCTGGCAAAGTGAGGGATGGGTTCCCCCCTTTAAATTAAGACTTATGAATTAAGCATTGGGCCTTGATCAAAAACTTTGTCTTGGTCTCATTTGTCTCTCATCCTATCCATCCCCAGCTCTCCTTCCAGGTACCCACTTCTCCATGGATGCTGGCAGCTACATCATTCCTGTGCTGTTCTCCTGAGATGGGTGTATCTTCTGTCTGAGTCATTCTGACAAACCTTGCTCTAATTTGTTAGTCTTCTCTTGTAGCGCCCGCTCTCGACCAGCAAGAACGACGCGACCACCAGTCCTTCTAACAGCAGTTTATTCAGTCCTGATTCTTCTTGTTTATATCTCCCCAAACCCTGGGCCTCTCACTCCTTTTATACTCTCTCTCATCCACGCACCGCAGGCCACGCCCCCTCGCCAGTCACGAGGCTTCAGCTAATCAGGGCAGCAGGGGCAAATCTCCACCAAATTGGATTCACCTGTATCCTGGTACACCTGCGCAGCACTCAAGATGTTTGTGTCTTATATGAGAAAGTCAGGTGCAAGTCATATGACTTAGCTGCAGTCCCTGGCGCCTTTGGGACTGCCGCCACACCCGCTCCCCACATTCTCTCAATCAAATGTCACTTGCAAACATAATGGTTTCCTTCTACAAATTAAACTTACCTACATTGTTTGCTATTAAAGGTGTAAGGGCCTGACAATATTCTAGACAGATCATACAGTAATCTAGAATATCTACTTTCCAGCCAGATTATATAGACCCAGAAAAATTTTAGCTATGATCTCTTGCCAGAGCAGCCATGTTATTGGGTATGAACTTATCAAAAGTCAAATTGGGGAGCCCTCTCAACCAGTCCAAGCTGCCTGGAGCAGCCTGCGATTCCTGAGGGACCTCTATTCTCCTACCACCTCTCCTCTACCTTCATCAGACTCGTGGATGATAGAGGATAGCATCACTTTTTCCACCCAGCTTCTCTGCTTGCTGAACCCCATGGGCCAAGCCAAGCTGCCTTGAACAGCCTGCTATCTGAGAGAGACTCCTACTCTCCCACCATCTCTTCCCCCCTTCATCAGACTCCTGAACCATTCCTGAAAGCTTCCCTTCCCTGACCCATTTTCATTGCTATCAGAGCCCTCTGGGCCAAACCAAGCTGCCCTGAGCAGCCTCTTATCTAAGGGAGAACTACATTCTCCCGACATGTCTCCACCCAACTCCAGCAAACCTGATGTTCCTGTACCATACAGACCACAGATCCAGAAACATTAATAAGAATAATAGGAATGGAAGAGGTGAAGAGTCCCAGCTCTAAGGTCCAAAAACATATTCTCAACAGAATTATAGAAGAAAACTTTCCCAACCTAAAGAAAGAGATACATATAAATATAACACCTTATAGAATGCCATTAGATGGGACGGGGGAAAAAAAAAACCCTCACAGACAATAATAATCAAAACACAAAATCTACAGAACAAAGAAAGAATATTAAAAGCAGCAAGAGCAAAAGGTCAGGTAACATATAAATGTGAAAACAGGATCCATCATTGTGCTGCAAACAAGAAACACATCTCAGCCATAAAAATAGACATTACCTCAGAGAAAATGGCTTAATTTTTTCCAAACAAATGGACCCAAGGAGCAAGCTGATATAGCTACTTTAGCATCTAATTAAATAGACTATCAACAAGATGAACCAAAAGGCACAAGGAAAAGCAAAAGAGACAGGGAAGGATACTTCATATTCATCAAAGAAAAAAAATGGATCAAAATGATATGTCAATTCTGAATATCTATGCCCCCCAAATAAGGGTACCCACATTTGTAAAGGAAATATTGCTAAAACTTAAATCATACATAGATACCCACACATTATTACTGGGAAACTTCAACACTCCACTCATACCAATTGACAGGTCATTCAGATAAAGACTAAACAGAGAAATAATAAAACTAACAGATATAATGATTCAAAAGGACATGACAGACAACTATAGAATATTTCACCCAAACACAAAAGAATATACCTTATTCTCAGCACCTCCTGGATCTTCGTCCAATATTGACCATATAGTCAGTCACAAAGGAAGCCTCAACAGATATAAGAAAATTAAAATAAAACCTTGTATCTTATGAGACCACATGGATTAAAGTGGACTTCAACAACAACGGAAACAATGAGAAAATTTACACACTCATGGAAATTGAACAACTGTCTACTCAATGATGTCTAGTAAATCTCCAGCCCAGAAAAGCTAGGGCAAAGAAATCAAAACTCAATTAATAGGAATACAAGCTACATTCCTAGATTGGGCAGATCTATCACTGCATCACTAAATTCCCCATGTATGAGATTCCTTATAACTTTTGATTTTTCCAGGCCACATTGTTCTGCACTATTGTCTTTGCACCTACTCCTCTCCCTCCTCCTCCATAGTCGTCTCTCCCTTCCTCTCTCCCTTCTTTTCCCAAATTTGCAGCTCCACCTTCCCTTCTACTGCCCAGTCACCTGCTCTACCCTTTATTTTACCAGTTAAAATGGGGAGAAGGGACACAAGAAGTCACCTATGATAAATGATTCACTCCTCATCTGCAACACCCCCAGGACAGCAAAATTAGAATCAAAATAGATTACCACGGCTATCCAGAACACAATGATCTCTGAGTCAGGGAAGAAATAGAAAACAAAGAATTTCTGGATTTCAATGAAAATGAAGGCACAACATACCCAAATTTATGGGACCCAATGGAAGCAGTGCTAAGAGGAAAGTTCAAAATATTATGAGCCTCCATAAAGAAATTAGAAAGTTCCCATACCAGGAATTTAAAAGTACACCTGAAAGCTGTAGGAAAAAAAATAAGAAGCAAGGACACATAACAGAAGTAGAGGGTAGGAAATAATAAAAATCAGGGCTGAAATCAATCTGTTAGAAACAAATAAAACAGTACAAAGAATCAACAAAACCAAGAGCTGGTTCTTTGAGAAAATTAGCAAGTTATCCAAATCTTTATCCAAACTAACCAAAAGGTAGAGAGACAATACCTGAATAAACAAAATCAGAAATGCAAATGGAGATCTAACAAAAGACACTGAACAAATTCAAAGAATCATTAGGTCTTGCTTGAATAACCTGTATTCAACCAAAAGGGAAAACCTTAATGAAACAGATGATTGTCTAGACAGATATCATATATCAAAGTTAAATCAAGATCAGCTAAACTATATAAACAGCCCTATAACCCTTAAAAAATTAGAAGCAGTCATCAAAAGTCTCTCAACCAAAAAGCCCAGGTCCATATGGTTTTAGTGCACAATTCTATATGACATTCAAAAAAGAGCTAATTCTAACACTCCTCAAACTATTTCACAAAATAGAAACCGAGGGTCTATTGCCAAACTTATTCTATGAAGCCATAGCCACCCTGATTTCTAAACCACACAAAGACTAAAAGGAAAAGGAATTTAAGGACAATTTATTTTATGAACATTGATGCAAGAAAACTTAATAAAGTACTCACAAACTGAATCTTGGAACACATCAAAAACATGATCCATCAAGAAGAAGTAGGCTAGATCAGTGGCCCAATACCTGCCCAAATGTAACAGCCTAGTTACCTCCCAGAAGTTCCAAAGTAAGGAAAGAAACAGGGGACTCTCTTACTCAAATTTCCACACAGGCTGGAACATGTACACAGCCCAGCTGACAGGGGACTTACCCCCCACTTCTACCTCAACCCCCAAGCTCCACTTTCCTTCGGCACCTTTTGCTCACCAGGGTCAGATCAGTGGCCCAATACCTGCACAAATACTACAGCCTGGAAACATCCCAGGAGCTCCATAGTAACCAAGGGCACAGGACATCTTAAGTAAAAGGGGCACAGGATTTCTGAAGTAACCAGAGACACAGAAGGTCTAACCTAACCAGAGGCACTGGAGGCCCACTCTAATCAGAGGCAACACTGCCTGTCTCCAAGGAGATCAGCCCTAACTCAGATTACAGAGCTCTCTGCCTCCAAGGAGACCAGTTACAATCAGAGACACCCGGGCCAGTTAACACCAGTGAACCAGATGGCCAGAGTCAAGCAGAAGATCATATGTGGCAAACCCAATGCAATTTGGCACAATCAGAACCCAGTTCTTCCACCAGAGCAATCCCTGGATACTCTAACATGACTGAAAAGCAATATAGTGGCCTCACTTCCCATTTTTGAAGATGACAGATGCCTTTAAGGAAGATATAACAAACTCCCTTTAAAGAAACAGGAAAACAAAGGCAAATAGGTAGAAACAAACAAATCCCTTAAAGAAATACTGGAAAATATGAGAGAGCAGGTAAAGGAGTTGAATAAAACAGTCTTAGAACTATAATTTGAAATAGAAACAATATGGAAACAACAAAATGTGGAAACCCAGGAGATGGACAACTTAGACAAGATATCAGGAGTTACAGATGCAAATATTACCAACAGAATATGAGAGATAGAATAGAGAATCCTAGGCATAGAAAATACAAAGTTTAAAAAGCTTCAAACCCAATGGAGGAGCTAGAGAATGTACCTAAGGAGCTGAAGGTGTCTGCAACCCTATGGGTAGAACAACAATATGAGCTAACCAGTATCCCGGAGCTCTTGTCTCTAGCTGCACATGCAGCAGAAGATGGACTAGTCAGCCATCAATGGGAAGAGAGGCCCCTTGGTCTTGCAAACTTTATATGTCCCAGTACATGGGAACACAAGGGCCTAGAATTTGGAGTAGGAGGGTAGGGGAGCAGGGTGGGGGGATTGTAAGGGGACTTTGGGATGACATTTGAAATGTAAGTGAAGTAAATAGCTAATAAAAAAATGAAAAAAAAAAAGTTCCAACTCCAAAATGTCCAGGAAATACACGAAACAATGAAAAGACCAAACCTAAAAATAATAGGAATAGAAGAGGGTGAAGAATCCGAGCTCAAAGGGCCAGAAAACATCTTCAACAAAATCATAGAAGAAAACTTCCCTAACCTAAAAGAAGAGATGGTCATAAATGTACAAGAAGCCTACAGAACACCAAATTAATTGGACCAGAAAAGAAAATCCTTTCATCACAAAATAATCAAAACACTAAATGCACAGAAACTGTTAAAAGCTGTAAGGGGGGAAGGCCAAGTAACATATAAAGGCAGACCTGTATGAATTGCACCATACTTTGCAACAGAGACTCTAAAAGCTAGAAGATCCTAGACAGATATCATCCAGACCCTTAGAGAACATATATGCCAGCACAAGCTAATATACCCTGCAAAATATTCCAAAACCATACCAAATTTAAATAATAGCATCTTTTTACTAATCCAGCCCTACAGAGGATACTGAAACAAAATTTCCAATACAAGGAGGGTAACTACACCCAAGAAAACATAAGAAACTAAACATATCACAACAAACCCAATAGAAGAGAATCATAAACACGGAATACCATCTCCAACAACAAAAATATCAGGAACTAATAATCATCTGTCTTTAATATCTCTTAACATCAATGAACTCAATTGCCTAATAAAAAGGATCTGGCTAAAGACTGGATACATAAGCAGGATATAGCCCTTAGCTTCATATAAACAATAAACCTCAGTGACAAACAAACCTCAGAGTAAAAGGCTGGAAAAAAGTTTTGCAAGCAAACAGTCACAAGAACCAAGCTGGAATAGAGTGTGGCTGTGGGCAGTGAGAGGAAGCCTGGTAAGGTTGAGCTAAGGTTTAAAGCCCTGGGGACCCTGAAGGGACAGTAGAAGCTTTGCCTGCTTCCGGACCAGGACACTGTCATGTAGCCACACTCTTGCTTTAGAGAGGTTTGTGGCTTTCAGTCATATAGATACAGCACCCCAATCCTTCCCACATGTAGATGAGATATCCCCGACCTCATAGACCAAGCCAATAGTAAACACCTACTGTCATACTGTGAACCACCACAAGACTGTATATAAAAATCCTATTGAGAATAAATAAAGGAGTGAGAATTACTCTGTCATTATCAGAGAGCCTCTGTCATAAGAGTTGTAAGACCACCACCAGGGAAAGGACCTGCTCTCCCAAAATATCACAAGTAGCTCCCTGCCACCTCTCCCAGGCTAGTCAACCTCCCACCAGCTCAGCCAGGGATTACTCAGCATAGAGCATCTTGGAGCAACAAAAGCGACGGCAGTGGTGGATACAGCTGCATTAGTGGAAACAGAAGAGACAATTCCTCCTTCCTGGTAGCATTCTCTCCCCTTCTCCTGAACCCTCGGACCTGTTTAGGCCAAAGATCTTCAGGGAAAGCTTACAGTACACAGGCCTACATCATAGACATCCTAACATCCAAAAAATAATATTTCAGCCACAAATAGTAGAAAAAAGTGAGGAAGAATTCATATCCATCAAAGGAAAAAATCCACCAAAAAACAAAGTCTCAATTCTGAGCATATATACCCCAAATGCAAGGGCACCCACATCCATAAAAGAAATTTTACTAAAGCTCAAAACACACATTGAACTACACGCAATAATAGTGGGAGACTTCACCAGTCTACTCTCACCAATCGACAGGTCATTGAAAAAGAAAATAAGGAGCCAGCCACCATCCGGACCAGAGGACAGGTGTCCGCCTGGCTCTGAAGGCCTCAGCCTCAGGAGCAGTGGTCGCCACCTTGGTTCCCGGACTCCGCCGAACTTAAAAAATTAGTCTGAACAGGTGAGAGGGTGCACCACAGACCCAGACAGCTTCTGGGACAGGCAGAGGCACAGAGCCACTGAGTCAGCACTCTTTGCGGGCCACAGACAGCCGGCCACCGTCCGGATCAGAGGACAGGTGTCTGCCTGGCTCGGAAGGCCTCAGCCTCAGGAGCAGCGGGCGCCACCTTGGTTCCAGGCCTCTGCTGAACTTAGGAATTTAGTCTGCACAGGTGAGAGTCTGCACCACAGAATCTGACAGCTTCTGGGACCTGCCAAAGCAACACAGCTTCTGAGAAAGGTCCTGTTTTGGGCCTTCTTCTTCGGCCAGGAGAGGTCAAAACACAAGATATCTGTGCACCTTCCCTGTAAGAGAGCTTGCCAGCAGAGAGTGCTCTGAGCACTGAAACTCAGAGGAGAGAATCTGTCTCCCAGGTCTGCTGATAGACGGTAACAGAATCACCAGAAGAACAATCTCTAAACAGAGTCAACTATAACAACTAACTCCAGAGATTACCAGATCTTGAAAGGTAAACGTAGGAATCTTACTAACAGGAACCAAGACCACTCACCATCATCAGAACCCAGCACTCCCACTTCACCCAATCCAGGGCACCCCAACACACCCGAAAACCTAGACCCAGATTTAAAAGCATATCTCATGATGATGGTAGAGGACATCAAGAAGGACTTTAATAACTCACTTAAAGAAATACAGGAGAACACTGCTAAAGAGTTACAAGTCCTTAAAGAAAAACAGGAAAACAAATCAAACAGGTAGAAGTCCTTACAGAAAAACAGGAAAAAACATACAAACAGGTGATGGAAATGAACAAAACCATACTAGACCTATAAAGGGAAGTAGACACAATAAAGAAAAATCAAAGAGAGGCAACACTGGAGATAGAAAACCTAGGAAAGAAAACTGGAACCATAGATTCAAGCCTCAGCAACAGAATACAAGAGGTGGAAGAGAGAATCTAAGGTGCAGAAGATTCCATAGAGAACATTGGCACAACAATCAAAGAAAATGGAAAATGCAAAAAGATCCTAACTCAAAATATCCAGGAAATCCAGGATACAATAAGAAGACCAAACCTATGGATAATAGGAGTGGATGAGAATGAAGATTTTCAATTCAAAGGACCAGCAAATATCTTCAACAAAATTTTTGAAGAAAACTTCCCAAATCTAAAGAAAGAGATGCCCATGAACATACAAGAAGCCTACAGAACCCCAAATAGACTGGACCAGAAAAGAAATTCCTCCCGACACATAATAATCAGAACAACAAATGCACTAAAGAAAGATAGAATATTAAAAGCAGTAAGGGAAAAAGGTCAAGTAACATATAAAGGCAAGCCTATCAGAATTACACCAGATTTTTCACCAGAGACTATGAAAGCCAGAAGAGCCTGGACAGATGTTATACAGACACTAAGAGAACACAAATTCCAGCCCAGGCTACTATACCCAGCCAAACTCTCAATTACCATAGATGGAGAAACCAAAGTGTTCCACGACAAAACCAAATTCACACATTATCTCTCCACGAATCCAGCCCTTCAAAGGATAATAACAGATAAAAACCAATACAAGAACAGGAACAACGCCCTAGAAAATACAAGAAGGTAATCCCTCAACAAACCTAAAAGAAGACAGCCACAAGAACAGAATGCCAACTTTAACAACAAAATTATCAGGAAGCAACAATCACTTTTCCTTAATATCTCTTAATATCAATGGTCTCAACTCCCCAATAAAAAGACATAGACTAACAAACTGGCTACACAAACAAGACCCAACATTTTGCTGCTTACCGGAAACTCATCTCAGAGAAAAAGGTAGACACTACCTCAGAATGAAAGGCTGGAAAACAATTTTCAAGCAAATGGTATGAAGAAACAAGCTGGGATAGCCATCCTAATATCTGATACGATTGACTTCCAACCCAAAGTCATCAAAAAAGACAAGGAGGGGCACTTCATTCTCATCATAGTTAAAATCCTCCAAGTGGAACTATCAATTCTGAATATCTATGCTCCAAATACAAGGGCAGCCACATTCATTAAAGAAACTTTAGTAAATCTCAAAGCACACATTGCACCTCACACAATAATAGTGGGAGACTTCAACACACCACTTTCACCAATGGACAGATCATGGAAACAGAAACTAAACAGGGACACAGTGAAACTAACAGAAGTTATTAAACAAATGGATCTGACAGATATCTACAGAACATTTTATCCTAAAACAAAAGGATATACCTTCTTCTCAGCACCTCATGGTACCTTCTCCAAAATTGACAACATACTAGGTCACAAAACAGGCCTCAACAGATACAAAAATATTGAAATTGTCCCATGCATCCTATCAGATCACCATGCACTAAGGTTGATCTTCAATAACAAAATAAATAATAGAAAGCCAACATTCACGTGGAAACTGAACAACACTCTTCTCAATGATACCTTGGTCAAGGAAGGAATAAAGAAAAAAATTAAGGACTTCTTAGAGTTCAATGAAAATGAAGCCACAACATACCCAAACTTATGGGACACAATGAAAGCATTTCTAAGAGGAAAACTCATAGCTCTGAGTGCCTCCAAAATGAAAATAGAGAGTGCATACATTAGCAGCTTGACAACACACCTAAAAGCTCTAGAACAAAAGAAATCAAATTCACCCAAGAAGAGTAGACAGCAGGAAATAATCAAACTCAGGGGTGAAATCAACCAAGTGGAAACAAGAAGAACTATTCAGAGAATCAACCAAAAGAGGAGCTGGTTCTTTGAGAAAATCAAAAAGATAAACAAACCCTTAGCCAGACTCACTAGAGGGCACAGGGAAAGCATTCTAATTAACAAAATCAGAAATGAAAAGGGAGACATAACAACAGATCCCGGAGAAATCCAAAACACCATCAGATCCTTCTACAAAAGGCAATACTCAACAAAACTGGAGAACCTGGATGAAATGGAGAAGTTTCTAGACAGATACCAGGTACCAAGGTTGAATCAAGATCAGGTTAATGATCTAAACAGCCCGATATCCCCCAAAGAAATAGAAGCAGTCATTAATAGTCTCCCAACCAAAAAAAAAAAGCCCAGGACCAGGTGGGTTTAGTGCAGAGTTCTATCAGACCTTCAAAGAAGATCTAATCCCAGTTCTTCACAAACTATTCCACAAAATAGAAACAGAAGGTACTCTACCCAACTCATTCTATGAAGCCACAATTACTCTGATACCTAAACCACAAAAAGACCCCACAAAGATAGAGAACTTCAGACCAATATCCCTTATGAATATTGATGCAAACATCCTCAATAAAGTTTTTGCTAACCGAATCCAAAAACACATCAAAACAATCATCCATCCTGACCAAGTAGGTTTCATCCCAGGGATGCAGGGATGGTTCAATATACAGTAATCCATCAATGTAATCCAGTATATAAACAAACTCAAAGACAAAAACCACATGATCATCTCGTTAGATGCTGAGAAAGCATTTGACAAAATCCAACACCCAGTCATGATAAAAGTCTTGGAAAGATCAGGAATTCAAGGCCCATACCTAAACATGATAAAAGCAATCTACAGCAAAACAGTAGCCAGCATCAAAGTAAATGGTGAGAAGCTTGAAGCAATCCCACTAAAATGAGGGACTAGACAAGGCTGCACACTCTCTTCCTACCTATTTAACATTGTACTTGAAGTCCTAGCCAGAGCAATTAGACAACAAAAGGAGATCAAGGGGATACACATTGGAAAGGAAGAAGTCAAATTATCACTTTTTGTAGATGACATGATTGTATATATACGTGACCCTAAAAATTCCACCAGAGAACTCCTAAGCCTGATAAACAGCTTCAGTGAAGTAGCTGGATATAATATTAACTCAAACAAGTCAATGGCCTTTCTCTACACAAAGGACAAACAGGCTGAGAAAGAAATTAGGGAAACAACACCCTTCTCAATAGCCACAAATAATATAAAATACCTAGGCGTGACTCTAACTAAGGAAGTGAAAGATCTGTATGACAAGAACTTCAAGTCTCTGAAGAAAGAAATTAAACAAGATCTCAGAAGATGGAAAGATCTCCCATGCTCATGGATTGGCAGGATCAATATAATAAAAATAGCTATCTTGCCAAAAGCAATCTACAGATTCAATGCCATCCCCATCAAAATTCCAACTCAATTCTTCAACGAATTAGAAAGGACAATCGGCAGATTCATCTGGAATAACAAAAAACCTAGGATACCAAAAACTCTTCTCAAAAATAAATGAACCTCTGGTGGAATCACTATGCCAGACCTAAAGATGTACTACAGAGCAATTGTGAACAAAACTGCATGGTACTGGTATAGAGACAGACAAGTAGACCAATGGAATAGAATTGAAGACCCAGAGATGAACCCACACACCTATGGTCACTTGATCTTCGACAAGGGAGCTAAAACCATCCAGTGGAAGAAAGACAGCATTTTCAACAATTGGTGCTGGCACAACTGTTGAAATGAAACAACTGAAATGGCTTCTCTGCCATTCAGTATTCCTCAGGTGACAATTCTTTGTTCAGTTCTGAGCCCCATTTTTAAATGGGGTTATTTGAGTACTACTCAGCTATTAAAAACAATGAATTTTTGAAATTCTTGGGCAACTGGATGTATCTGGAGGATATCATCCTCAGTGAGGCAACCCAATCACAAAAGAAGTTACTTTACATGCACTCACTGGTAAGTGGATATTATCCCAGAAACCTAGAATAACCAAGATACAACTTCTGAAACAGAAGAAAATCAAGAAGGAAGAACAATTCATGGATATTTCATTCCTCCCTAGAATAGAGAGTAAAGTATCCATTGAAGGAATTGCAGAGACAACGTTTAGAGCTAAGATGAAAGGATTGACCATCCAGAGACTGCCCCACCTGGGGGTCCATCCAATAATCAGCCACAAAATGAAGACACTATTGCATATGCCAGCAAGATTTTGCTGAAAGGACTCTGATATAACTGTCTCCTGTGAGGCTTTGCCAGTGCCTGGCAAATACAGAAGTGGATGCTCACAGTCACCTATAGGATGGAACACAGGGCCCCCAATATAGGAACTAGAGAACATACCCAAGAGCTGAAGGAGTCTGCAAGCCTATAGGTAGAACAACAATATGAACTAATCAGTACCCCCAGAACTCCTGTCTCTAGCTGTATATGTAGCAGAATATGGCCTAGTTGGCCATAATTGGGAAGAGAGGACACTTGGTTTAGCAAACTTTATATGCTCTAGTACAGGGGAAAGCCAGGGTCAAGAAGTGGGAGTGAGCGTGTAGGAGAGCAGGGCTGGGGTTGGTATAGGGAACTTTTGGGATAGCATTTGAAATGTAAATGGAGAAAATATCCAAAAAAAAAAAAAAAAGAAGAAAAGAAAAAAATCGAGAATCCCCAAATGGGACCTCATAAAATTTCAAAGCTTCTATAAGAAAAAAATATACTACCAAGAAGACAAAAAGGCCTCTAACAGATTGGGAAAGCATCTTTACCAATCCTAAATCTGGGATAGGGTCTCATATCCAATATATACAAGGAACTCAAGCAGTGGAACTCCAGAGAAATCAAATAACCCCAGTAAAAATGTGGCACATACCTAAACAACGAATTCTCAACGGAAGAATACCAAATCACTGAGAATCACCTGAAAAAAGTACAACATCCTTAATCATCAGGGAAATGCAAATCAAAACAACCCTGAGATTTAACCTCACACAAATCAGAATGGCTAAAATCAAAAATTCAGTTGATAGCAGATGCTGGCGAGGATGTGGAGAAAGAGGAACACTCCTCCATTTCTGCAAACTTGTACAACCACTCTGGAAATCAGTGTGGCAGTTCCTCAGACAATTGGGCATACTTCTATCAGAAGATCCAGCAATACCTCTCCTGGGAACATACCCAGAAGATGTTCCAAGTGGCAATAAGAACACATGCTCCACTATATTCATTTAATTGTAATAGCCAGAAGCTGGAAAGAACCCAGATGTCCCTCCACAGAGGAATGGATACAGAAAATGTGATACATTTACACACTGGAGTAGTACTCAGCTATTAAGAACAATGAATTTATAAAATTCTTAGGCAAATGGATGGATCTGGAGGATAACATCGTGAGTGAGAGAACCCAATCACAAAAGAACTCACATGATATGCACTCACTGATAAGTTCTTATTAGCCCAGAAACTTAGAATACCCAATATATAATTTGCAAAACACATGAAACTCAAGATGAAGGAAGACCAAAGTATGGATACTTTGCCACTCTTTAGAATGGGGAACAAAATACCCATGGAAGGTGTTAGAGAGATAAAGTTTATTGCTGACATGGAAGGAAGGACCATCAGAGTCTGCCCCACCTGAGGATCTATACCATAATCAGCTACCAAACACAGACACTATTTGCGTATGCCAGCAAGATTTTGCTGACATGACCCTGATATAGGTGAGGTTATGCCAGTACCTGGCAAATATAGAAGTGGATGCTTAGAGTTATCTACTAGATGGAACACAGGGCCCTTAGTGGAGGAGATAGAGAAAGTACCCAAGGAGCTGAAGGGGTCTGTAACCCTATTGGAGGAACCACAATATGAGCTAACCAGTACCCCCTGAGCTTGTGTCTCTAACTGCATATGTAGCAGAAGATGGCCTAGTAGGCCATCATTGGGAGGAGAGGTCATTGGTCTTGCAAAGATTATATGCCCCAGTACAGGGGAATGCTAGGGCCAGGAAGTGGGAGTGGGTGCGTTGGAGAGCAGGACAGAGGAAGGGTATAGGGGACTTTCTGGATAGCATTTGAAATATAAATGAAAAAATATCAAATAAAAATTTTGTTAAAAAGCAAACAAAAGATTAGAAGGTAGACATAATCAAATCAGGTTTGAAATCAATTATGTTTAAGAAAGAGCACAACAGAAAGAATCAATGAAACTAAGAGTTTATTTAGAAAATCAGTAATATAAACAAATCTTTATCCAAAATAACTAACAGTCAAAGAGTACATCCAAATGAAATAAATCGAACAGACACTGAGAAAATCCAGATAACCATAAGAATATATTTGAAAAACCTGGACTCCAACAAATTGGAAATATCAAAAGAATTAGACAATTACTCTATATATATACCACATGTGTTGATAACATTTTCAAGACAGTGAGAGTGAAATTGAAGAAGATATCAGAATATGATAAGATCTGCTATATTCATGGATTAATAAAAATAGCAAACTAAAAATTACTATCCCGACAAAGCAATCTACAGATTCAGTGTAATTCCCATCAAAATTCCAACACAAAATTTTCACAGATGTTGGAAGGACAAATTGCATCATCAAATGGAAGAACCAAAATTCCAATAGAGCTAAAACAATCCCAAACAACAAAAGAACTGCTGGAAGTATCACTATCCCTGCTTTCAAGTTATAATACAGAGGAAGTATTTCTTGCATGCTGAAGACATATGGATTCTGTTTTTGAATCTAGAATAATAAAAGCAAAATTATATTGACACAAAACCAGACAGATTTATTGAACATGAAACATAATTGTAGACATAGAGAAATCGTTACAATTATGGGCACCTTCTTTTTGATAAAGAAGTCAGAAATACACACTGCAAAAAGGACAACTTTGGCAAATGGTGCTGGTCACAGGAATGCAAATAGATCCACTTAGCATCCTGCACCCCAAAAAAGAAACCCACAAGAAAATCAAAGACCTAAACATAAAACCAGAGACACTGGTGTGATAGAAGAGAAAGTGGTGAATAGCATTGAACTCATTGGCACGGAAGACTTTCTAAGCAGAACACCTTTAGGCCAGGAAGTGAGACTTAAAAAAAAAAAAACTAATAAATGGTACCTCATGAAACAAAAGGGCTTGTGTAAAGCAAAGGACACTATCGCTCCATCAAGAAGGCAGCTTACAGAATTGGAAAATATTTTCACCAACTCCACATCTGATAGAGGACTAATATGCAAACTATATAAAGAACTGAAGATGTCAAGAAAAACAATTCATCCATCTTAAAAATTTGATGTTGATCTAAATAGAATTCTCCAATGAGGAAACTCAAATAGTTGAGAAACACTTAAAGAAATGTTCAACATCCTTAGCCATCTGGGAAATGCAAATTAGAACTACTTTGAGATTTCATTTTACACCTGTCAGTATGGCTAAGATCAACAACGCAAGGGACAGCTCATCCTGGGGATACAGTAAGGGGCACATTCATCAATGGTGGGAGTGAAACTTACACAGGTACTATGAAAGTCTGTGTGATAGTTTCGCTGGAAAATGGGAAAAGATCTACCCAAAATTGAGGTTTGCCACTCTTGGGCACATAGCCAAAGGATACTTCATCCTACCCAAGAGATATTTCCTCAACTGTGCTCACTGCTGCTCTGTTCACAAGAGCCAGAAACCAGAAACAACCTAGATTCCCCTAAAGAGAACATGGATAAAGACTGTCTAGTCTGTTTCCTCCCACTAGCACAGGTTTCTAGCAGCTCCTCTCTTAAAGGTTCACACTGACCACCAGTTCTCCCTGGATGATGATTTAACTGCCTTCCTTGTCAACAATGGTTCTGATCTGGCAAATGCCTGGTTTGCTGGTTATGATGCTCCAGGGCCATCTACCCCTCCATTATGGGGTTGCCCTAGGCACCAGGGCATCACGGTGGGTAAGAGACAGAAGGACACCTTTGTGGGTACTGAGGCCCATTGCAAGAGAGGCATCCTGATCCTGAAGTACCCCCATTGGTCATGACATTGTCACGAACTGGTTCAATATGGAGAAGATCTGGCACCAAACATTCTACAACAAACTGCATGTGGTCCTCCAAAGGAACACTGTGCTGCTCACCATTCCCCCTAGAGCCCTATAGCCAACTGTGAAAAGATGACCCACATGATTTTTGAGACTTATAAAACCACAACCATGTAAGTAGCCATCCAGTCTGTGCTGTTCCTCTAGGCCTCTGGTCATACCACTGCGATTTTGATGGAGCCCAGAGATGGGGTCACACAGAATGTGCACATCTATGAGATAATGTGCATATCTCTGCTCTCCTTGTGCCATCCCGTGTCTGGACCTAGCTGGCCTGTACCTGACAGACTACTACATGAAGTTCATGACCACATGTGGCTATAGTTCACCAAAAAGCTGGGAGGGAAATCATGCCTAATATCAGAGAGAAGCTGTGCTATGTTGCCTTAGACTTCCAGCAAGAGATGGCCACTGATGTGTTCTCTTCCTCAGCAGACAAGAGCTATAAGCATCCAGGTCATCACTATTGTCAATAAGCAGTTCTGCTGCCCTTAGGCTTTTGTTTAGCCTTCCTTCTTGGGTAATGGAATCCTGTGGCAACCACGAAACAACATTTAATTCCATCATGAAGTGTGACATTGACATTCTGTACATGTATAAATAATATTCAGATTTCTATAATCTCCCTAACCTATCTAGACTCCTGCCCACTTCTACAAACCTTTTAATCCCCCTAGTTCTGTTTCAGACATTGGTTTTGTTTGTTTGTGTTTGAGAATCCTAGAGTTTAACTAGGATTATCAGTATGACCATGAGCTCAAAACTCTTTCTTGGAGGCCAGATGCAGGACACTGGATCTGGATCACTGGATGTATGGAAGATAACGATTCTCTCTCCCTCAGAACCCACCAATATTTCACCAAAGGAGGGAAAAGTTGAAAGAGTCCTTCCCTGGCCCATTATTTACTGTGAGGAGGTTTTAGTCATGGGTAGACTTTACATATACTCACAGGTGTTGGGAAGTTGTGACTGCACTGGTGGTCCTGTAGTGAAGAAAACAGATTCCATAGCCCTCCTCTTTATGGTCCAGTTTTTATATATTTTCTGCTCCTTTTTTTTTCCTCTGAGGATCCATGAGGGTTCATGCCTAAACAAGATAGTAATACCATTCAGCCATCTCTTATTATCGTGCTTTGAGCAGTTATGCATATTATTCCTCACTGTAGTTTATTGCGAAAAGGGCTTCTCTGAATGAATCTTGAAGTAGAATTTCCCCTAGATATAAACATAGATACTTAGAAGGGAGCTTGACACCTTGAGACTTTACATAAACAACAGGAATAAATTCTCCCCTAGGGCCAAAGGCATTTTCTATCCTCCTGTGGAACTGGCCTCAAATCTAATCACAGATACACTGGCTATCCCTATAACAGTGATGTCACTATTGTGTAGCTGGACACATCTTTCTTGGCAGATTGGTATTGTACATCATAAGGTTCATATCTGGGTAACTCTGTTGATGCCATTACTCTGCCAGCATCCTGAATAGCACAATCCAGAACTATGAAAGCTAACTAGATGGAAGGAAGTTTTCAGTTACATGCCAGCTCAATTTCTCTATATTTTACAACCACGATGTGGTTTGTCTTTTGTAGCAGGGTCTTATCATATATTCATGGTAGGCAAACAGAAAGAGTGTGAAGAACCTGTATTATTTTCAAGATTTCTGGGAACTTCCTGAACATACCTGGCATTGGGATTTTTTTTTTCGCTTGATTTTCAGCAGCAGTATTATGTAGACATACAGGCCATCTACCAGCTAAATATGTGTCTTTTGAGACTTTATCAATTTTATTATAAACAGTAAGTTTCCATGTGGATTTTCAAGTATATCCTTAGCTTTGTTTATCCCCTCATCCCACCAGCTTTTCTACCATATCTCTACTTAAATTTTCCTCATAGGTTGAATATTCATATTAGTGATTGTACAAGTAATGCGCTTATGAGAGGACAAACACTTTCACAACTTAAGCATTTCTGGGAATCTATTAGAGAAAAAAAGAATCAATATAATAATCTATCAAAAGGAGGTGGCCCTTGAGTGGGGTAAAACGCTCATGTTGCAACTGCAAGCCAATACTGATACTGACACTGTCAGGATCATACTTCCTAGTAACATTTATTGTGGTGAAACCTTCACTCTTCTCACAGATTATTCTTGTGATATCATCTAGGCATGACTAAAAGCAAACAAATTAAGGAATGTGACTTTTTATTACCCTTGAAACTATTATGAACTTAAGATTTCTGATTTCTTTGGAAAGTCGGGTACATTATATGGTGATTCTCTGGGAGAGAAAGATTAAATGATGTTTTGCTAAGGCAGACACTGGTGAAAGGATGCTTTGATACTGAAGATGCACATGAAAGAAGGTTTGGCTGAGGCCAACACATGGGTGACAGGATGATTTGCTGAAGTAGACACAATTGGGAGGATGTTTTACAGAGGGAGATACAGGTTAGAAGATGTTTTGTTAAGACAGACTTGTGAGAGGAGAGGTGGTGTTAAGAAAGAATATAACTATGACCTCACAGACACTTGGAGGAGTGTCTTGCATTGGTTCACCTTGCTCTGCCTCGATAGACTTTGCTGGCCAGGCTCTGGGAATGGATTGCCAGCACAGAGGAATAAAAAGAAATATTTAAACATTAGACTTGGCTTCTTACAGATTGCAATTTATTAACAGTAAGGAGTCCATATAAAGTTAATATGTAAATGCAAATCAGTAAAACAAAACCATAAAACACGCATACATATGCAAGTTAAACAAATAACTAGATTTATAAGGAACTTTTAGAAATATATATATATATATATATATATATATATATATATATATATATATGCAAAGCATACACAGAAATTGTTGATATAGGCATACAACTACTTGCATGAAATACTTCTCATTAATCCTAATCAAAAGAGGCTAACAATAAAATTAGCAATAACAATGTTTACTGTTTATATTGGCAAAAGCAGTTAGTAAGTGCTTATCTCAAATACTACAGACATTTGAGTGCTCATAGTCAAGGGTCAAGGGTTGGAATATGTACAATCTTAAACACACATCAGGATGAATTTGGCCTGGTTGTTCTCTTTACGGAAAAGAAAATTCAGCTGGCAAGGTTGAAAAACTAGGTGAACGAGGTTCTCCAGTTTGATGGAGGTCATCTTCAGCAAAATAGTGTGGCCCACTTAGAAATAGTGGGAGAAGGGAGAGGTGAGGGGAAAGGAGGAGCAGAATGGGAAAAGGAAAGGAAGAAGGAATTTAGGAATAATGGAAGGGAGGGAGGAAGGGAGATGGGAGGATGGTGGGGCAAATGTGCACGGGAGGAAGGGGAAGGAGGAGGGAGAGGGAGGGGTTGCTATCAGGAGGCGGGGCCTGTGCTCAGGCAACACACATGTGGACAATGAAGAATGCCCTGCCTTCTCTGTGACGTCAGAATCTGTAGTAGAGAAACCCAGAGAAGTCTAGGCAGGACTGGCAGACTACAGCAATGCCTCAACCAAGAAGCCTCTGCGAGAGCTTGTTCTAGGAATTTTCATCAATGGGGCTTTTAGTCAGCAGGGTCTTGAGATGCAGGGATTCCAGTCTGTTACAGCCACAGCCAGAAGCCATAGCCGGAGCCAGCTACATTCCTGGCAGTCGCAAGCGAAAAAGAAACAGTTTGGAGGAGTTGGCAACAAGTTCTAATGTTCATGGACCTCAAAACCAGGGAATGTATCCACATCAAGTTCTCAACTACATCTACTGGAAAAGGGTTAAGATCTCATCTAATGATGCTTATCAAAACTTATTTTTGGACGGGCATGATAGCGACATTAAAATCCGTGCTCTGGGAAAAACATGGTGTTTACACAAAGTATTTTTATGTCAGTCAGTCTACTTTGCTAACATTCTCAAAGGTACTTGGAGAGAATCACACCATGGTGTTATAAATCTGATCATTAAGAATGAGGATATTGATACCCGATCTCTGCATTTTGTGTTTGGTGCTTTGTACACGGATGCGGATTTGTCAATAACACCTCTGGAAGTTCCTCAAGTTTTGGCAGCAGCATGCCTGCTTCGGGTGGATCGAGTAATTCAGCAGTGTGAAGGAATCATGAAAGAAACTATCAACAGGAACACTGTGTGCTCCTATTATTTGGCAGCAGAAACCTATAGATTAAAAGCTGTAAAGATGAGATGCTTTGAATGGCTTCTTTGCAATTTGATGGTACATCCAAGTGTGGCACTTTACAAGGAAGTAGACTTGAAGTTGATGTATCTTCTAGCACTGTCTTCTGACTTACTAGTCATGCAAAAGGAGATTGATGTATATACCACACTAAAAATATGGATGTTCCTTTATCTTAATCCATGCTGGAACGGAACCTTGAAACAGCTTTTACAACACGCAAACAACTGGCTTTCCACCCACATGGCATATGTTGATAACATCAGTTTTCTTGAAAGTGAAGAAGGACTAATATTTCAACCAGTGTTTAAAAAGCTGAGATTTCAGCACATTATCTGTGACTTGACTTCCACAACTATTCTTGAACAAGATCGACTAATACCTATGGCATGGTTGTCACCCATTTACAAACAACAGTGGTTGACTTTGCTGCGAACACAAGAATATGGGGTAATTGGACCACAAGTTATCAATGAACAAGAACTTGAAGAATGCACCATGAGGTGTGGTACAATGATCCCCAAGGATGGAAGATATACTTGGAAGTGGTCAGTTGGACGACTTGGCTTTCCTTTACGTGTGACCTTTACCAGGCAGTGTGTAATTTTAAGGCAACGGTGTCAGAGGTGTGATGGTTCTGCTTGCCACAACCATATCCGAAATGTCATATTCAGAATAACTTTGGTGTGTTTTGATTCCAACAAAAGAGTAACTTTCAGAAAGACAACAGGTTATAAAATCCTCACCTTTGAATATAAGGAGGAGCAAATTGTAATGAAATTGGATAGTGATGTTCTAACCTTCCCTATGTGTATATTCTGCAATTTCCTTTTTGTAAACCTAGGAAATGCAGAAAACAAGTAATCTTATCAATTATTAGACTGTAAGCATTTTACAAGTATTGAATGGTTCATTTAATATGAAGGCTGTGTAATGACTACAGTGAAGAAGACCAAAAACAAATTCAATATTCTTTGGAGTCTAGTACCACCAGAAGTGACTGCTTCCCTCCATCACCTTATTTCCATGTATTTCTGAAGAAAACCTTTACTTCCAACAAAGTATTTGTCAAATCAAATAAACCTAATCTTCTGATTTAAATTTACCATCGAGATCCAAGCTTGGAATGGAAATAAGAGACTATATTTGCAAGGTAAAACATCTCAATCAATTTGTTAAGTAGATTTGGCCCTAGCTAAAATTGAGACAAAATAAAATCATGCCATTGTTGAAACTGTTGTGAACCAATGCATTCATTATGACATTATTATAAGACGTAAATCATTGGTTAAAAGGGAATATTTGAGATTACTCTCTGTGTGGGCTTTCAAATAACTAAATAATGTCGTTTGTGTTCGGAAAACATTTACTGCTGACTATGTCTAACTAACTATATATGCACACATACAGACATTTATCTTATACTTAAAGTTCATGCCCTATCCTGGATAAGCAAGGGAATTATATATGCAATATATTTACATAGAACTATATATACTTATGTAATATATTTATGTATTGATGTAAGGGTAAATACCAAGAATCCAATTTTTGAAAGGGATAAACAAGATAGGAAATGGAAAATAGGCCTTCATGATACCTATCATTTGCTATCAAGGTATGAGCTGTATCATAGTATACTGATCAATTTCTCTGCCTTAATTTCTTTTACTGTTGCAGTGATTTTATGTTTTTAAAAAGACCTTATGAAATCACCTTAGGGGCAACAGTTTCAATTATCTCAGACTTTGAGTCTCTAGGCTTCTGCGGCAGGAGGTTGAAGAAACTGGTCACATCACACCTACAGTAGAAAGAGATCACCTTAATGCAAGTACATCAATAACTTTCTCCGTTGTGTAGAGTTCAAGACTAGAGTCAAGGAATAGTGCCACCCCGGATAGGTAGGTCTTCCCAAGTCACTTTATGCAATCAAGATAACCTCCAACAGGCATTCCCAGAGCCTGGACTCTCACATGATTGTAGATGCTGTCACAATTCTTCCTCTTGTCAACATGATACAGGAACACACCACTTTTAAGCCATAACCTAACAACCTTTGGTCTTCATAGGTTCACAACCATGGCATGGTACAAAATTCACTGTATCCAACTTTGAAAGTCCCATAAATAGTTCCCTTGTTCAATGTGGCTGGTTCTGTGCCAATGCCATGATGATTTTACTACTATAGCTTTGTAGTCTAATTTGAACTGGGAATGGAGTCCCCAGTTGTTCCTTTTTAATTCAGGATCGTTTTAGCTATCCTGAGTTTTCATTTTATTTTCTAGATGAAGCTGAGAGTTGTCCTTTCAAGGTCTTTACCTTATTTCTCTTGGTTACTAGGCCTCATGTGCTCATGATGCCTCCTAAGTTGACTAGGCTTCACCTATGTCTACTAGTACTCACATGTACACCATGGCTCATATGGATATTCCAGTTACCCACCATTACTGGGCCTCCCATGCATGCCAGGTACTGAAAAAGCCTTTCAGTCCTTCCAGGCTAAGGAAGCTAGAAACGTTTACCACATCTCCAGTGTTTACCAACCCTCTCATACTCACACAGCCACCAGGGTACTAGGATCCACCTGATTACAAAGCCTTCCATACTCTCCAGGCCTCCCTTGGTTAATGGCACTCACTTGCTTGCCAGGCCTCACATGATTACTAGGCCTCACTTGGCTACTAGGCCTCAAGTGGTTTCTAGGTTTTTCATGGTTTTGAGAGCTTCCATGTATACTAAGCTGCTCATACTAACCAGGCTTCCCCTGTACACCTGGCCTAACCTGCCATCCAAGACTCTATTAGTTACTGGATCTCCAATGCTTCCTGTGCATTTTATGCTTGCTTACCAGGCCTCTCACATTTACATAACTCACATCCTTACTAGTCCTTCCAAGATTTTCAGGTCTTTCTTTGTTACTAGGTCTTCCATAGTTAGTAGTACATCCCGTTCTTGCTCAGCTAATCATGCTGTCCATGCCTCCTAAGTTTCCCAGGCCTCCGTGGCATTCAACTTTGCCAAATAGTTCTAGACCTCCCATGCTTTCCCTATCTTCCATGAGTTCTAGCATTTCTGTGTTTACTAGGCCTCCTAATTCTGACTAAGCTTCTCTTGCTCACTGAGCCTCCTAACTTTTTCAAGAATCTCAAGCTAACCAGACCTTTTGTGTCCATCAGATACCCTATTTGTACTAGGTCTCCTATGTTTCCAGGTCTTCTCTAGGTTCTAGGACTCTCCTGCTTACTAGGCTTCCCCATGCTTGGATCCATCTCATCCTTGGCAGTCCTTTTCCAGCCCTCACAGGCTTAACACTCCTCTGATGTATTTTCACACCTCCCAATCCTTCTAGACCTCCAGGGCTTTCCCCATCATTTTTGGATTCTAGCATCCCCAGGCTTAGTAACCCTGTCCTTATTCACCATGCTTCTAATGCTTATCACACCTCCTAAGCTTTCCAGGTTCCAGGGCTTAGCAAGCCGCAAGTTTTTCTCAGAAAGCCCATGCATCCCAGGTCACTCAAATTTAACAGGTATTCCAGGGAGCCATAACCTGCTTGGTCACAAGGCCTTCCATATTCTCTAGGCCTCCCTAAGTTACTAGACCTCATTTGTGTACCAGACCTCACATTTATATTAGACTTCATTTGGCTTCTGTGCTTTATAAGACTCTAATCATTATTGAGACCTTCTATGTGTACTGAGATACTCATATTACCCAGCATTCCCATGTACATCTGGCCTAACAGGCCAAGTAGGACTCTGATGTTTGCCAGGTCTCCCAAGCTTCCCCCCCACATCTTATGCTCAGCAGCATAAGATGTTTATCCAGACCTCACATCCTTATTTGTTCTTCCAATATTTCCAGGCGTTTCTATGGTTCTAGAATTCCCATGGTCCCTAGGCCTTCCAATTGCTGCCAGGATACTCAAGAATTCCAGGCCTCCTAAGATTCCCAAGCCCCTTAAGAATACCCGGTTTCCAATGGTTATCAGACCTCCCATCCTTAATAGGCCTCCCATGCTTTCCAGGTCTTCCTAGGCTTCTAAGACTCCCATGCTTACTAGACCTCCCCACATTGGAGGTTGCTCATCCTTATCAAGCCTGCTGACATTTCCAGGCCTCTCAGGCTTACTGGGCCTGCCATGTTTATAAGACTTGCCATCCTTACCAGTCCTTCCATAATTTTCAGGTCTTCCATGGGTTCTGGGAATCTCATATATCCCAGGCTTCCCAATGCTTATAGGCTGCTCATGCTTACCAGACCACCTAAGATTTCCAGGCCTCCCAGGTATGACAGGCCAAAGAAGTTTTTTTCAGACGTTCCATACTTTCTAATCCTTCCATGCTTTTCAGTGTCCTTGGGTTCTAGGACAGCCATGCGTCTTGGGACTGCCCATGAACACCAGGCTTTCTGGCTTAATAGGATTACCAGGTCTTCCATATTATAGAAACTCTCATACTTAAAAGATTTCCCATGCTTTCCAGGTATTCCTTGGTTTATGTTTCCCATGATTACTAGGTCTGTCCATGAGAGCCAGTCAACTAAAACTTACCATGTTTTCTTTTTTTGCAATTGTATTGCTCTTTATTTTTTATATAATTTAAATATAAATCACATTTTTGTTCCTTTAGGATAATGAAGTTTGTATTTTCTATTATATATATATATATATTACATTTCAAATGTTATCCCCTTTCCTAGTTTCCCCTCCAAAAATCCACTATCCTCTCCCACCTCCCCCCGCTCCCCAAACCAAACACTCTCATTCCTGGTCCTGGCATTCTCCTATATAGGGGCGTAGAGCCTTCACAGGATCAAGGGCTTCTTCTACCATTGATGACAGATTAGGCCATCTTCTGCTACAAATATAGATAGAGCCACAAGTTCCACCATGTGTTTTCTTTGAATGGTGATATAGCTCCAAGGAGCTCTAAGGGTAATTGTTAGTTCATATTGATGTCCCTTCTATGGGGCTTCATTCCCCTTCAGCTCCTTGGATACTTTCTCTGGCTCCTTCATTGGGGACCTTGTGCTCCCTCCAATGGATGACAGTGAGCATCCACTACTGTATTTGCCAGGCACTGGCTAGAGCCTCACAGCAGACAGCTATATTCGGATCTTGTCAGCTAAATCTTGCTGGCATATGCAATAGTGTCTCGGTTTGGTGGTTGTATATGGGAGGGATCCCTGGGTAAGGCAGTCTCTGGATGTTCCTTCCTTCCATCTCAGCTACAATCTCCATCTTTATAACTCATTCAATGGGTAATTTGTTCGCCATTCTAAGAAGGAACCAAGTATCCACACTTTGGTCTTCTTTCTTCTCAAATTTATGTTTTTTACAAATTGTATTTTGGATATTTTAAGTTTCTGGGCTAATATCCACTTATCAGTGAGTGCATATCATGTGTGTTCATTTTTGATTCGGTTACCTCATTCAAGATGATATCCTCAAGATCCATCTATTTGCCTAAGAATTTGATAAATTCATTGTTTTTAATTGCTGAGTATTACTCCATTGTGTAAATGTACCACATTCTCTGTCTCCAATCCTATGTTGAGTGACATCTGGGTTCTTTCCAGCTTCTGGCTATTATAAATAAGGCTGCTATGAAACATAGTGGAGCATGTGTTCTTGTTACAAGTAGGAATATCTTCTAGGTGTATGCCCAGGAGAGGTATTGCTGGATCTTCTTGTAGTACTATGTCCAGTTGTCTGAGGAACAGCCACACTGATTTCCAGAGTAGTTGTAAAAGCTTGCAATCCCACCAGCAATGGAGGAGTGTTCCTCTTTCTCCACATCCTTGACAGCATTTGCTGTCATCTGAATTTTTGATATTAGCCATTCTGACTGGTGTGAGGTTTAATCTCAGGGTTGTTTTGATTTGCATTTCCCTGATGATTAAGGATGTTGAACATTTTTCATGTTTTTCTCAGCCATTCAGTATTCCTCAGTTGAGAATTCTTTGTTTATCTCTGTACCCCATTTTTAATGGGATTATTTGATTTTCTGGAGTCCAGATTCTTGAGTTTTTTGTATATATTGGATATTAGTCACCTATCAGATTTAGGATTGGTAAAGACCCTTTCCCAATCTGTTGGTGGGTTTTTTGTCTTACTAACAGTGTCTTTTTCTTACAGAAGTTTGCAATTTTATGAGGTCCCACTTGTCAATTATTGATCTTACAGAAAAAAAGCATGGCTGTTCTGTTCAGGAATTTTTTCCTCCGTTCCCATCCATATCTTTAAAGATTTTCCCCACTTTCTACTCTATAAGTTTCAGAGTCTCTGCTTTTATGGGGAAGTCCTTGATCCACTTAGATTTGAGGTTTGTACAAGGAGATAAAAATGGGTCAATTCTCATTCTTCTACATGATAACCTATAGATGTTCCAACACCATTTGTTGAAAATGCTGACTTTTTCCCACTGGATGGTCTTAGCTCCCTTGTCAATACTCAAGTGTGTGGATTCATTTCTGGGTCTTCTACTCTATTCCATTGATCTACCCGGCTTTTGCTGTACTAGTACCATGTAGTTTTTATCACAATTGCTCTGTAATACAGCTTGAGTTCAGGCATAGTGATTCCACCAGAGGTTCTTTAATTGTTGAGAATACTTTTTGTTATCCTAGATTTTTGTTGTTGTTGTTATTCCAGATGAATTTGCAAATTGCCCTTTCTAACTTAGTGAAGAACTGAGTTGGAATTTTGATGGGGATTGCATTGAATCATTAGATTGCCTTCAGCAAGATAGTCATTTTTACTATATTAATCCTGCCAATCCATGAGTATGGGCGATCATTACATCTTCTGAGATCTTCTTTGATTTCTTTCTTCAGAGACCTGAAGATCTTATCATAGAGATCTTTTACTGCCTTAGTTAGAGTCACACTACGGTATTTGATATTATTTGTGACTATTATGAAAGGTATTGTTTCCTTAATTTCTTTTTCAGGCTGTTTATCCTTTATGTAGAGAAAGACCACTGATTTTTGAGTTAATTTTATATCCAGCTACTACACTGAAACTGTTTATCAGGTTTAGAAGTTCTCTGGTGGAATTTTTAGGGCCACTTATGTATATTATCATATCATTTACAAATAGTGATATTTTGACTTCTTCCTTTCCAATTTGTATCCCCTTTATATCCTTTGTTGTCTAATTGCTCTGGCTAGGATTTCAAGTACTATATTGAATAGGTAGGAAAAAAGTGGGCAGCCTTGTCTCATTCCTGATTTTAGTGGGATTGTGTCAAGTTTCTCTCCATTTAGTTTAATGTTGGGTTTGGATTGCTGTATATTGCTTTTATTATGTTCAGGTATGGGCCTTGAATTCCTGATCTTTCAAAGACATTAATCATGAAGGGGTGTTGGATTTTGTCAAATGGTTTGTCAGCATCTAACAAAATGATCATGTGATTTTTGTCTTTGAGTTTGTTTATATAGTGGATTATGCTGATGGATATCCATATATTATACCATCGCTGCATCCCTGGGATGAAGAGTACCTAATCATGATGAATGATCATCCACCATATTGATGTGTTATTGTATTCGGTTTGCAAGGATTTTATGGAGTATTTTTGCATTGATATTCATAAGGGAAATTGGTCTGACGTTCACTTTCTTTGTTGGGTCTAGTTATCAGAGTAATTGTGGCTTCATATAATGAATGGGTTAGAATACCTTGTGTTTCATTTTTGTGAAATACTATGAGGAGAATTGGAATTAAGTCTTCTTTGATGATTATGAAGTGCCACTCCTTGTCTTTTTTGATAACTTTGGGTTGGAAATCGATTTTATTCAATATTAGAATGGCTACTCCAGCTTGTTTCTTCAGACTGATTTCTTGGAAAATTTGTTTTCCAGCCTTTTTCTCTGACTTACCATGCCTTCTAATTTTGTACTTCTCATAGGCTTACCAGGTCTCCCATGTATATCAGACCACCCATCCATAGTAAGGAAGACTTCAGATTTGGCTAGGCTGTAGATAATGTATTTTATGCTGCACCTTCTCAGTATGAGCTCCTGGTTTTCAACACTGTATCAAGTATTACCACAGAAACAGTGCATATGTATTTTTATTTGATCTCCCTTCATTCCCATGCCATTGGAAGCAGACTTCCAAAAAAAATCATCTTTGATGATTTCTCTTTCAACTATATCACCCCTACTTGACGATTTGCACTCCCTTAGATACCATGTGCTAGAGATTTGCAATCAGAATCAATAATCCTGGTGATGGTAATAAGATCCTATCCAGGATTTAAAGGTTTGTACATTATGAATAGATATTACATAGCAAAGTATGAAATATAAAAATAAGTATACTTTTGTGTTGATTTGAATAGGATCAAATAGATATAATCTCTTATGTATTATGTGGAAGCAGTACCTATCAATAAAATGCCTATGGTCAATGAGCTGAGGCATGATTGGAAGGTGTGACATCTGGATGGGAGAGCTAAGATTCTGGAAAATTGTCAGGACTGAAAGATTTGTCACAATCACTGAAGGAAACATTCCTATGAAAATGAGGAGAGGTAACCAAACACTTGGTTTGGCTTAGAATACAATAAATGGATAGTTAAGTTATGAGCTATTTGGTGATCATGCCAAAGCTTCTGGTCTAGGCACTTATTCAGAAATAATTCAGTTTCAAGAGTTGTTACTCTCAGAACAAAGGAGAAAGGTTCATCTCTACAGGAATAGCCCCAATAGTCTCATCTGATTGAATACTTGGTCGTTAAGGACTGTTACTATTAGAAAGTATGTTGGAGTAGGAGTGGACTTGTTGAAGGAAGTATGTCACTGTCAGGACAATCTTTAATGTCTCCTATACCCTAGCTATGTCAGGTGTGGCATGCAATCTTCTTCTGCTGCCTGTGGATCAAGATTTTCCAGCTACTTCTCCAAATTCACACCTGCCTGCACACAGCCATGCGTCCCACCATGACAATAATTAATTAAACTGCTGAAACTGTGAGTCAGTCGCAATTAAATATTTTCCTTTATAAAAACTTCCTTGGAGCTCGGTTTTGGTAGTGCATGCCTTTAAACCTAGTACTCAGAGGAGGTAGAGGCAGAGGTGGAGGTAGAGGCGGAGGCAGAGGCAGAGTCAGGCAAATCTCACTGAGTTTGACCTACAGACTAAGTTCCAGGACAGCCTGGGCTACACAGAGAAACCCTGCCTGTAACCCAGACACAGACATAGTCACAGACACATAATAGACAATAACACTGACAGAGACACAGACACAGAGTCAGAGACAGTCTCTCTCTCTCTCTCTCTCTCTCTCTCTCTTTGTCTCTCTCTCTGTCACACACACACACACACACACACACACACACTAGGTGCATCTCCTTCATGAGGGTAAAGGTGTGCTTACATTTCTCCTCCTCTCAACACGTTAAATTCTATAAACGTGCAAACATAGGGCATAGGACACATTAAACTTGTTCTGACAGTGACATACAAGCAAGCAAACAAACATACTACCTTGCATTATTTCATACTCAGTGGGAAGCATCAGGAAGAAAAGAGCTGGCTAATCTCAATGAACATGCAATGGAAAACTGATAATAGGGTGGACACCAAAAAATAGAAAAGAAGAGCCTCCAATGTTCCCTGATATTTAGAGGGTATATGACAAAGACGAATGCCATTTAAATAGTGCTTTTCCAGAAAGGAAGAAAATGACTTAGCTTTCATCCCTAAACTGAGTGAAGAAATATAAAAACCTGTGAATTCCACCAACTTTTCTTCCCACAATCCTTTAAGAATGAATCCTTTCACATGCTATTCTATCTTCTACAGACAAGCAACTGGGCTGTACTCCACCTAAGCACCATTTTAGTTGCTATGTTGTGAATTAGTGTTTTAGCAGGGAGCACTAGGCTGGCTTGAAATTGGTCACAAAAAGAAAGGAAGGAACATAAGTAGGAAGGAAGGAAGGAAGGAAGGAAGGAAGGAAGGAAGGAAGGTAGCTCTTGCTCTGCAAAGATTCTAAGGAAAGAACAGGTATTGGGCAAGAAAAAAACAACTCTAACTTCATAGTCGACACCTGAGAAAATAGGGAAGAATAAAAAATTACTGAACTCTTCCTCACCCCAGAGCCCGACCCCTCCCATCTAGAGAGTGTTCCCAGAACACTCCTGAACTCTTCACCCAAGAATGCATTCCTGAACTCCTCACCCTAGAGTTCGAACCCTCCCAACTAAAGACTGTTCCAAGAACATTTTTGAGATAAGGGCCTCCTGGAACAACCTCAGAATGAACCGGGTACATTGCCAAATAATAGGACATGACCCCTTAGTTACGTAGAATCCCTTGGCAGAAACCCTTGTCCCTTGGCAGAACCCCTTAGTTATGTAAACTTGTACTTTCCCTGCCCCGCTCTCCCCCCTTGAGTTTTTTCTATATAAGCCTGTGAAAAATTTGGATCGTCGTTGATTCTCTTCTACACCACTAGGTGTATGAGTTTCGACCCCAGAGCTCTGGTCTATGTGCTTTCTTGCTGTTGCTTTATTAAATCTTGCCTTCAACATTTTGAGTTCGGTCTCAGTGTCTTCTTGGGTCCGCGGCTGTCCCGAGGCTTGAGTGAGGGTCTCCCTTCGGGGGGTCTTTCATTTGGGGGCTCGTCCGGGATCAGCGCGACCACCCAGAGGTCCTAGACCCACTTAAAGGTAAGATTCTTTGTTCTGTCTTGGTCTGGTGTCTGTGTTCTGTTTCTAAGTTTGGTGCGATCGCAGTTTCGGTTTTGCGGACGCTCAGTGAGACCGCACTCCAAGAGGGAACGCGGGGTGGATAAGGATAGACGTGTCCAGGTGTCCACAGTCCGTTCGCCCTGGGAGATGTCCCAGGAGGAACAGGGGAGTACCAGGGACGCCTGGTGGACCCCTTTGGAGGCCAAGAGACCATCTGGGGTTGGGAGATCGTGGGTTCGAGTCCCACCTCGTGTTTTGTTACGGGATCGTGGGTTCGAGTCCCACCTCGTGTTTTGTTACGGGATCGTGGGTTCGAGTCCCACCTCGTGCAGAGGGTCTCAATCGGCCGGCCTTAGAAAGGCCATCTGATTCTCTGAGTTGCTTGTGGTCGACGCGAAGTCGCCGCCACTTTTGGTTTCTTTTTGTCTTAGTCTCGTGTTCGCTCTTTTTGTGTCTACTATTATTCTGGAAATGGGACAATCTGTGTCCAATCCCCTTTCTCTAACTCTGGAGCATTGGAAGGAGGTGCAGGTCAGAGCCCACAACCAGTCGGTGGAGGTCAGAAAGGGTCCGTGGCAGACCTTTTGCGCCTCCGAGTGGCCGACGTTTGGAGTGGGCTGGCCACCAGAAGGTGCTTTTGACTTGTCACTAATCGCCACCGTCAGGCGAATTGTTTTTCAGGAGGAAGGGGGTCACCCTGATCAGATCCCCTACATTGTGACCTGGCAGAATCTCGTCCAATTCCCACCTCCGTGGGTCAAGCCTTGGACCCCAAATTCTTCGAAACTGACGGTCACGGTTGCCCAGTCTGATGCAGCCGGAAAGTCCGGCCCGTCAGCACCCCCCAAGATTTATCCAGAAATTGACGACCTCCTCTGGATGGACTCCCAACCTCCCCCTTACCCCCTGCCCCAGCAGCCACCTGCAGCCACCCCACCACAGGGACCAATAGCGAGAGGGGCTCAGGGACCAGCGGGGGGGACTCGGAGCCGCTGAGGCCGAAGCCCCGGGGAGGAAGGGGGGCCGGATTCAACAGTTGCCTTGCCACTTAGAGCACATGTGGGAGGGCCAGCGCCAGGACCTAATGATCTCATTCCTTTACAGTACTGGCCTTTTTCCTCTTCTGATTTATATAATTGGAAAACTAACCACCCTCCCTTCTCAGAGAACCCCTCTGGGCTTACTGGGCTCCTTGAGTCACTTATGTTCTCCCATCAACCCACTTGGGATGATTGTCAGCAGCTTTTGCAGGTTCTTTTTACCACAGAAGAAAGAGAAAGAATCCTGATGGAGGCGAGAAAAAATGTTCTGGGAGAGGATGGCACTCCCACTGCCCTCCCTAACCTCGTGGACGAGGCTTTCCCCTTGAACCGCCCGAACTGGGACTACAACACCGCGGAAGGTAGGGGACGCCTCCTTGTCTATCGCCGGACTCTAGTGGCAGGTCTCAGAGGAGCCGCTAGACGGCCCACCAATTTGGCTAAGGTAAGAGAGGTCTTGCAGGGGCAGACTGAACCACCCTCAGTCTTCCTTGAGCGTCTCATGGAGGCATATAGGAGGTACACCCCTTTTGACCCCTCGTCAGAGGGGCAGAGAGCCGCTGTAGCCATGGCCTTCATTGGTCAGTCCGCTCCCGACATTAAGAAAAAGCTGCAAAGGCTGGAGGGGCTCCAAGATCATACGCTCCAAGATTTAGTAAAAGAAGCAGAGAAAGTCTATCATAAGAGGGAAACAGAAGAAGAGAGGCAGGAGAGAGAGAAGAAAGAAATGGAGGAGAGGGAAAATAGACGGGATCGCCGTCAAGAGAGAAATTTGAGTAAAATTTTGGCCGCAGTTGTAAATGATAGACAGTCAGGAAAAGGTAAAACACGTCTCCTGGGCAACAGGGCATTGAAACCGCCAGGTGGCAGAAAGATACCACTGGAAAAAACCAATGCGCCTATTGCAAAGAGAAAGGACACTGGGCTAGAGACTGCCCTAAAAACCGGGAGCGATCTAAGGTCCTGACCCTAGAAGATGATTAGGGAAGTCGGGGCACAGACCCCCTCCCTGAGCCTAGGGTAACTTTGTCCATGGAGGGGACCCCCGTCAACTTCCTGATAGACACCGGAAAAGAGCATTCAGTACTCACTAGCCCCCTAGGCAAGCTAGGCTCTAAAAAGACCATGGTAATTGGAGCCACTGGTAGTAAATTTTACCCCTGGACGACCGAACGAGCCCTACAGATAAACAAGAACATAGTGACCCACTCCTTCCTGGTGATACCTGAGTGTCCTGCTTCCCTCTTGGGGCGCGATCTGCTAACCAAGCTAAAGGCTCAAGTCCAATTTACTTCAGAAGGCCCACAAGTAAGCTGGGGAAAAGCCCCCGTTGCCTGCCTTGTCCTCAACACAGAGGAAGAGTATCGGTTGCATGAAGAGCAATCCAAAAATGCAGTCTCTTCAGGCTGGCTAACTGCGTTCCCCAATGTCTGGGCAGAACAAGCAGGAATGGGGTTGGCTAAACAAGTGCCTCCGGTTGTGGTAGAACTTAAAGCTGGTGCCACCCCCATTTCGGTAAGAAAATACCCCATGAGCAAGGAAGCTAGGGAGGGCATCCGGCCTCATATCCAGAGGTTGCTAGACCAAGGAGTTTTAGTGGCCTGTCAGTCCCCCTGGAATACACCACTTCTGCTGGTTCGAAAACCAGGGACTAATGACTATCGCCCGGTGCAAGACCTTCGGGAAGTTAACAAAAGGGTCCTGGACATTCACCCCACAGTCCCGAACCCGTACAATTTATTAAGCTCTCTCCCACCCGAGAGAACATGGTATACAGTCCTGGACTTAAAAGATGCCTTCTTTTGCCTGCGTTTGCACCCTAAGAGTCAGCTCCTGTTTGCCTTTGAATGGAGGGACCCAGAGGGCGGACAGACTGGTCAACTAACCTGGACTAGGCTACCACAGGGGTTCAAAAATTCCCCCACCCTGTTTGACGAGGCCCTCCATCGGGATCTCGCGCCTTTTCGCGCTCAAAACCCTCAGCTTACCCTACTACAGTATGTAGATGATCTCTTGGTCGTGGAGACCTCGAAGGAACTGATAGGCTCCTCACAGAACTGAGTGACTTAGGGTATCGAGTTTCGGCTAAAAAGGCACAAATTTGTCAAACTGAGGTAACCTACCTGGGGTATACCCTCCGAGGGGGTAAAAGATGGCTCACAGAAGCCCGGAAGAAGACTGTTATGATGATCCCCTCGCCAACCACCCCACGGCAGGTACGTGAGTTTCTGGGGACTGCTGGCTTTTGTAGACTCTGGATTCCAGGCTTTGCAACCCTAGCGGCACCTCTATATCCTTTGACTAAGGAAGGGGTTCCTTTTGAGTGGAAAGAAGAGCACCAAAGAGCTTTTGAGGCTATCAAGTCGTCTCTAATGACTTCCCCCGTGCTAGCATTACCAGACTTGACTAAGCCTTTCGTCCTATATGTGGACGAGAGAGCGGGTGTAGCCAGGGGAGTGTTGACACAAGCACTGGGACCCTGGAAGAGACCTGTAGCCTATTTGTCAAAAAAATTAGATCCCGTTGCTAGTGGATGGCCCACATGTCTGAAAGCTATTGCGGCAGTAGCCCTGCTGATCAAAGATGCTGACAAATTGACAATGGGACAACAGGTGACTGTTGTAGCCCCTCATGCCTTGGAAAGTATCGTGCGGCAGCCACCTGACAGATGGATGACAAATGCCCAAATGACACACTATCAGAGCCTGCTGCTAAATGAGCGTGTAACCTTTGTGCCCCCTGCCATCCTCAACCCAGCTACCCTTCTCCCTCTAACAAATGATTCCGTCCCAGTACATCAATGTATGGACATCCTCGCTGAAGAAACTGGGACCAGAAGGGACCTGACTGACCAGCCCTGGCCTGGAGCTCCCAGTTGGTATACGGACGGCAGCAGTTTCCTGATAGAGGGGAAGCGAAAGGCTGGAGCTGCGGTGGTGGACGGGAAAAAGGTAATTTGGGCAAGCGCTTTGCCTGAAGGAACATCGGCACAAAAGGCTGAACTTATAGCGCTTATACAAGCCCTCTGAGAGGCTAAAGGTAAGATCGTTAACATCTACACTGACAGCCGCTATGCTTTTGCTACCGCACACATCCATGGGGCCATCTACAGGCAGCGAGGGCTATTGACTACAGCTCTGTAATCAGACCCAGAACATCCAGTCTAGCAAAAGTGGTCAGTATCTAGTGCCCCCCCTAGACACAGTGTGGGCTTGCAATACCGGTCTCACTCCTTGTGTGTCTATGTCTGTTTTTAATAGTTCCAAAGATTTCTGCATTTTGGTTCAGCTTATTCCTAGACTCCTGTATCATGATGATAGCTCCTTTTTAGACAAATTTGAGCATCGGGTCCGCTGGAGAAGAGAACACATTACCTTAACTTTGGCAGTTCTATTAGGATTGGGTGTAGCGGCTGGAGTAGGTACAGGAACCGCTGCCTTAATTAAGACGCCCCAATACTATGAAGAACTACGTGCAGCTATGGATGTTGATCTTAGAACTATAGAACAGTCTATAACCAAATTAGAAGAATCTTTAACTTCACTGTCCGAAGTGGTGCTACAGAATAGAAGGGGATTAGACTTATTATTCCTTAAAGAAGGAGGACTCTGTGCTGCCCTAAAAGAAGAATGTTGTTTTTATGTAGACCATTCAGGAGTAATCAAAGATTCTATGGCCAAACTTAGAGAACGCCTAGATATACGTAAAAGAGAAAGAGAAAGCCAACAAGGATGGTTCGAAAGCTGGTTTAATAAGTCCCCTTGGCTCACCACTCTCCTCTCCACCATAGCAGGACCTTTAATTACACTTATGCTTTTGCTTACTTTTGGCCCCTGCATCCTTAATAAGTTAGTAGCTTTTATTAGAGAAAGGATAAATGCAGTACAGGTTATGGTACTAAGGCAACAATATCGGGTCCTTCAGAAGGTTGAAAACTCGATCTAAGATTAGAGCTATTTTCTAAAAAGAGTGGGGAATGAAGAATAAAAAATTACTGAACTCTTCCTCACCCCAGAGCCCGACCCCTCCCATCTAGAGAGTGTTCCCAGAACACTCCTGAACTCTTCACCCCAGAATGCATTCCTGAACTCCTCACCCTAGAGTTCGAACCCTCGCAACTAAAGACTGTTCCAAGAACATTTTTGAGATAAGGGCCTCCTGGAACAACCTCAGAATGAACCGGGTACATTGCCAAATAATAGGACATGACCCCTTAGTTACGTAGAATCCCTTGGCAGAACCCCTTGTCCCTTGGCAGAACCCCTTAGTTATGCAAACTTGTACTTTCCCTGCCCCACTCTCCCCCCTTGAGTTTTTCCTATATAAGCCTGTGAAAAATTTGGCTCGTCATCGATTCTCCTCTACACCATACTAGATGCATGAGTTTCGACCCCAGAGCTCTGGTCTATGTGCTTTCTTGCTGTTGCTTTATTAAATCTTGCCCTCAACAATTTGAGTTCGGTCTCAGTGTCTTCTTGGGTCCGCAGCTGTCCCGAGGCTTGAGTGAGGGTCTACCTTCGGGGGTCTTTCACTCTCAACTGCTGTTTCAGTTGCCTGTTACCTGCTCCCTCCACTACAGCATCATGGACTACTAAGCCTCTGGAACCATAACCTTAAAATAAATTATTTTTCCATAAGTTATTTTGATCATGATGTTTTATTAAAGTAACATATCCAGAGTTAGTTCAAAAGATTGGATCAAGAATGTTAATACAAAAAAATAAAATAAAATACCAGTGGTAAAGCACAACCAGTAAGCACTATAGGAGTTAAAATAAAATCTTTTATAGTCAATGTGTCAGTAAATTGGTGTTAGAGACAAAATTCCTTATGCAATGTGGCAATTTCACTTGTAGATAGTTTGGAAAGATTCATAAATCTGGCATTGGATAGTAAGCTTCGTCAAGAGTAGAACTGTACACTTCAATTTTGACAGTTAGTGTTTGGTTTCAGACCCCAGAACAAGGGACTGACGTGCATATCAAAACTGATCTGTGGGAACTATCCCCCTCTCCACTTGACTAATCCAGAGAGTGCGATTTGTTTCCTTTTCTCTGGTCCTGATCCTGGGACCCCTGACTCCACCAACTACCAAGACCGTGGGTCTAAAAGTTTCAAGAAAAAGGTTTTCTCCCTAAACTTCTTAACTTTATCTTCTGTCCCCTAATACCCAGGTGTTTTCTCAAAACCTACATCCAGGAAAGCTCCCAAACAGCTACTCACAGCCTCACAGACTGCTTTAATTGGACCTACACATTCCTTCTCGGAGATGATCCCACAACCTGGACAGCAGTGAAACAACCAGTTCTTCCCTGACATGACCAACATTTTTGCCCAAATTCCAGAATTATGTCCCAGTGTAAGCAGCGAATAGTTATAGATGATTACACCACATGATGTGTTTATAAAACGATAAAAAGAAATAGAATATGTTCTATGGATGTGTAGTCAGGAAGGGGATGTCTCAACGGGCCCATGCCAAGGCATCCCTTTCCCCCTCCCCCTCCTGAGGGACCAGCCACGTGCGTTTATTCAGGGGATGGGGAGGGGAGTTAAGAGGGTAGTAGGGGCAGAGAAAGAAGAGAGAGGGAGAGAGTAGAGAAGTAGAGGCCAGCCACTACCATGTGGAGAGAGGGGAAATGGAATGAGGAAAGGAAGGGAGAAAGGAAGAGCCCAAGAGGGCAAGAAAGTAGCAACTGGGAAACAAGAAAGCAAGAGATCCAGAAACGGAGGAGGGGGCAAGCAGCCCTGTTTATAGTAGGTCAGGCCTACCTGGATGTTGCCAAGTAACTCTGGGGTGGAGTGTAGACAGAATGCTAACACCACCCATTATTCACTGGTTTCAGACCCAGTACAAAGGACTGAAGTGCATATTTTAAATATCAAACCCTACCTGACCTCCAGATTCTCCCATCATCCTTAAACTCCTTCCTGGCATACTCTGCACCCAACCCTGAACTTTCCAGCCTAGGGGAACTTTTTGTCCCTTCTCTCTGAGTACACCCTCGCTCTTTCTCTTCCCCCTCCCCTGACTTTCACCAAAGTGACTTCTGTGGCCTTGGTCCTTGTGGCCAGTGAAGTCCCTGAGAGACTTTCCAATAAAGCTGTCTTTTATATACTCTAATCTGGCTTGAATTGGCTTTTTTTTCACTGAAGGAGATTTAACCTACCAGTCAGTATGTTACCATGTCCAGTACAGTGATATATCCAGTCACAAATTCTAACAAATTAGATAGTGCATACTAATTTTGGGGCTTTATTTCAGTCTCACCAGAAGCTGTTTTATTACTGTGGTGATCACATACATTAATAACTCCATTATGACAGTAGCAACAGACTTTTTTTCTAGTTTTTACAGCCCCAAGTGTCAAACCCAGTAACAAGTCCATTTCCAATATTCTTCTAGTCAGACAAAGTATACCAAACTTCAACTGGAGCAATGGTTCTCAACCTTCTTAATGCTGAGACCTTTTAATATACTTCTTCATGTTGTGGTGACTCCAAGTATAAAATTATTATTGTTACTACTTCATAACTAACTTTGCTACTGTTATATTATTTTTATGTAAATATCTAATATGTCAGATATCTGATATATGACCCATATGAACATATATATATATATATATATATATATATATATATATATATATATATATATGTTCATATGAACATATATATATATTATGGTGGTTTGCCCCTCCAAGGGGCTCACAACCCCCAAGTTGAGAACCATTGATCTAGTGAAATATGAACCAGACCTGTGAAAATGGTCAAGTATTTAGCCCCAATTTTGTGAATCGAGGTCTTTTCATCTAGCCAGTAGTTTTGTAGATGCAAGAACCTGTGTTTGGATATCTCTGAAAGTGGCAACAACCAACTTTTCATTTAAAGCATATTTCCATTAGGACAATTGTTAGAAACAATGTTATTCATAAACAAGGCCTATTGAATCATGTTATAGGTATTGTCGTGTGAATGAAAAAATCATAATCCACAGAAGGCAATAGTATGAAAAAGAAGGTGTAATAAATGCTCAAAACTATGTTTCATGTGTCATCAATTTCTAAAATGTACTTATAGTCATGATATCTACAACAGCTCAGGCCATAGCAGGAATGAATTTGATGATCTCCTTCAAGGTTTCAGCTTCTGTTATAGATTTTTTAGCACTTAGGAAAATAAAAGCCTTTATTCTTCCTACCAGTACCTTCATTAAGCATTAGAGAAAGTATTTGATTTTTCCTTTTCCTGAGATTCTGTTTTCTCTTTGTTGAACCAACCAAAAAGGGATGGGAAGGGGAAGAAATCAAAGAATTAGTGTTCTACAAACACTTTCCTCATGGGCCAAGAAATGTAGGCAACAATTCTTAGTACATGTAGGATGCACTCTGATGTGGAAATATAATTTAATGTGTGTATAACTAACATCATGTTGATCCTCACTCCAAATGAGACACAAGACCCACATGTCTCCAGTAGCCTTTGCCTCCATTGAGCTTGGTAGCTAGAGATTTTAGGCATCTATGCTCAATAGAATGATCACAAGTATTTCACAAAACAGCCCATCCTACTCAAGGGGTATTTATGGCATTAAACAAAGGGTCCAAGGCTCCAATTTATAACTATTTTCTTCGTGAAAAGTACTTTGGTTGTGTTGAAGAAAAAAAAAAAAGTGGAAGCAAAGGACACACAGGACAAATTATTCCGAGCCTTTAGAAGGAATTATTTTTATTATTATTATTTTATTTAGAAGGAATACCCTGACAATTATTTTTGATTCTGTATGGTATATTAATGACTTATGTGCTATCAGACGGAAGTACACATAGTTTCAGTATTTCTTATTATTGTATTGTGGAGATAAATTACCAATTGCTGACAGCATATAGTTTAGCTTTAGAAAAGGCTTTCATTCAGCATCTATAGCCAAATACTTTCCAGTTAAGAATGTTGCATTGTTTTGTTTATATTTATATTTGTATTATTTTATTTGTTTTCCAAGACAGGATCTCTCCCTGTATCCCTGGCTGTCCTGAGACATACTATATAGACCAGGCTGACCTCAAACTCAGAGATATGCCTAGATTTGCCTCCTGAGTTCTGGGATTAAAGGCATGAGCCATCACCATCCAACTGAATGTTAAGGTATTTAACCTCCAATGAATTTGCTTGAGACAGCAGAAAATTTATTAATGACGTTAATCATATGGTGGGAGGGGCAAGATAGGATCTTTACTGTTGTCATGTGCTTTGGACACTAGGGTTAGCAATGAATTCACAAAGGCAATATTGCCCAGAAAATCAATATTCTTTGCCTCAGCACTTTATTTCTACATGAGGATACTGCCAAATGGATTGCTCATCTGGGTAAGGATATACCTAAACACTAATAAACAACTCATCTATAGTGCTGTGATGGTTTGTATATGCTTGGCCCAGGGAGTGGTGGTGTGGCCTGATTGGAGTAGGTGTGTCACTGTGGGGGTGGTTTGCTGCTGCTGTTTTTGGTGATCATCCCATTGTACTGGCATCTCCAATACTCTTGGGTCTTCTGCTACAACTAGGCTTTACCAATAGCCTCTCATAGGCTCTCTTCATGGTTACAAGTCTCAACTACTGCCAAGCCTCAGCTGTTATCCAAGACACCTTTATGTCTTCAAAACCAGTACCATCTGGTTGATTCTTACAAATTACCAACTCCAGCTGCAACAGAAGTTACAACCTGGGCTATCTCTGGAGCATAGCTTCTTTCTGCTCTCAGAAAATACTTCCCAGAAGACTTCAACTCAATGATGCTGGTCTCTTCTTAATTACCACTTGTGAGAGACCAAACTGTGGGAAACCAGACCTTCATCAACTCTCACCCTGAAGATCTGGCTGACCCTTTGATGGGAGCAGTGTCACCCTCACCTTCTTGTCTCCACTTGGCACCTGGGACTGTTTAGATAAAGCTGGAATTCCAAGATAAACTGCAAGATGTTTGAAGCCTGCAATCAGCATCTGCCCCAGATGTCCATCCCTTTCTATGTACTTTTATTGTTCCCCCTTGGCCCCTGCCTATTTTCTCCCATTGTGTGCTTATAATCAGGCTCCTAGCCTCCATTAAATAGACTTGGACAACTCTTTGCATGGTCTCGCACCATTTTCTCGCCTCTTTCTTTTTCACGGTTGGTCCCCCTCGATCCCACGACTAACTAAGTCCCATGGGTCGGGATAACCACTAATTTCTTAGCTCCAGCTAACCAGCATCAATTGTCACAGTAGTCCCTTCTATTTTTCACTCTAAAGCCAGACCCATATGGCCAAAGCTGCTGAGTTCTGCTGCTTGCAGGAGCTGGAACATGTCCCCCTTGTTCTATTACATTATCACTAGCTTTCTGTTTTCTACCTGCTTAACTGACTAACCTTGGCTGTCTTGGATCTTGATCTGTAGATTGACCTTGAACTCAGAGATATGCATCCTTATCTCCTGGAATTAAAGGTGTGTGCTACTACCCCTGGATTTAAGCTTTTCTTCATCTACAATTTATTTTGTCCCACTCTATCCTTGAACTCAGAGATCTCCTTGGCTTTGTCACCCGGCATTAAAGGTGTATACCAACATGGTGGACCTAAACTTAGCTGGGAGAGATCTTGCCCCAAAGTCCCACTCCCTTAATGGAGTATTTTCTAGAACTTAGAATTTAGCTCTATTCTACTTCCTGATGCCCCTTTAATTGAACTCTTGAACCATATACTTTGTATTTTTCCTTTCTCGGCTTGCTACTCTTGTTTAAAATGTTCTTCATGAGTGTCTTAGTCATGATTTCAATTTCTGCACAAAACATCATGACCAAGAAGCAAGGTGGGGAGGAAAGGGTTTATTCAGCTTACACTTCCACATTGCTGTTCACCATCAAAGGAAGTCAGGACTGGAACTCAAGCAGGTCAGGAAGCAGGAGATGATGCAGAGGCCATGGAGGGATGTTACTTAAAGGTTGCTTCCCCTGGCTTGGTCAGCTTGTTTTTTTTTTTTTTTTTTGTTTTTTTGTTTTTGTTTTTTTTTTTTTTTTGGTTTTTCTAGACAGGGTTTCTCTGTATAGCCCCTGGCTGTCCAGGAACTCACTTTGTAGACCAGTCTGGCCTTGAACTCAGAAACCCACCTGCCTCTGCCTCCCAAGTGCTGGGATTAAAGACGTGCTCCACCATGCCTGGCCAGCTTGGTTCTATATGGAACCCAAGACTACCAGTCCAGTGATGTCACCACCCACAACGGACCCTCTGCCTTGATCACTAATTGAGAAACTGCCTTGCAGGTGGATCTCATGGAGGGATTTCCTTAAGGAAGGCTCCTTTCTCAGTGATAACTCCAGCTTGGGTCAAGTTGACACACAAAACCAGCCAGTACTGTGAGACGTAAAAGGAGAACTAAGTCTATTCTGGGCATTTCTGGGACTTCCTTTGTCAATGTAATTAATCTTGGTATATTTACCTTAGCCTCAGGCAGATTACTTCTACTAGAGGAAAAAGTAGGCACATTCACCACCAAAATACCACAAAACAATCTTTATTCCACATACTGAAATTCTTCTTTTTTAAAACCTCTTGGGAAAGGTCAGCCCAGCACAAATTACTCTCAGCAACAAAATCATCCATATTCCTATTAGGATGGCCCAGTAAGCCCCATTTAACGCATTCCACTCCTTTCCAAATCCAAAGTCCCTAAATCTACATTCTTCCAAAAAATACATGGTCAGGCCTATCATAGCAATACCCCACTTCTACTACTAATTTCTGTCTTAGTTAGGATTTTACTGCTGTGAACAAACACCATGACCAAGGCAACTCTTATAAGGACAACATTTAATTGTGACTGGCTTACAGGTTTAGAGGTTTGATCCATTATCATCAAGGCAGGAACATAGAGGCATTCAGGCAGGCTTGGTGCAGGAGGAGCTCTGCATATTCATCTGAAAGCAGCTAGCAGTGTACTGGCTTCTGGGCAGCTAGGATGAGGGTATCAAAGCCCACACCCAAAGTAACATACAAACTCCAACAGGGCCATATCTTCTAATAGTGCTACTCCCTGGACTGAGCACACACAACCCATCACAGGGTTGGAGATCTGAAGACCACTTTGATATCAGACATAGAGATGCAGAGTTTGGAGTTTGCCTCGGTATATTCCTTTCTTGCTTTGGGGATTAGTTATGTGATTGGATGACTATCAGAAGAGACTTTGAACTTTGGAGTTTTAAAATTGTTGAGACTGCTATAGACAATGGGGAGTTTTGAAGTTAGACTAAATGTTTTTTGCATTATGCTATGCTTCTGCATGGCCCCAAAGATTCATATGTTCAAACAAGCCTACTGGGGCCTGGGAGTGGAATGTTATGGTTTGAATATGCTCAGGCCAGGGAGTGGCACTATTAGAAGGAATTGCCCTTTTGGAGTAGGTATGACCTTGTTGGAGTAGGTTTGTCACTCTGGAAGTGGGTTTTAATATCCTACTTCTTGCTGCAAAAAAGCCAGTATTCTCCTAGTAGCCTTTAGATGAAGATATAGAACTCTCAGGTCCTTTTGCACCATGCCTGCCTAGATGCTGCCATGTTTCCACCTTGATTTTTATGGACTAAACCTCTGAACCTGTAAGCCAAACCCAATTAAATGTTGTCCTTATAAGAGTTTCCTCTGTCACAGTGTTTGTTCGCAGCAGTAAAACCCTGACTAAAACAAATACATAAAAACATATGTTTGACATACACAGTCAGATCACACTGAGTGGGGCAAGATACCTAAAAGCACAGAAAAAGGAAAATCCTTTGAGTAATTGTTATTTTCAAGAAAAATCTCAGGTCTAGCAGGGCACAAGATTCTTATGAATAAATGTATTCTCACCTACTTCCAATGTGGAATTGATATATTTGATTTTTGAGATGATTTTCAGGAGTTACTAGAATGTGCATGTTAAAATACAACACAAATTGGGCGATATTTCAGCTTAAAATGAACCAACTTGTCCCGCACTCACACAAAGTAAAGGAAAAATTACCCTGTAGAGGTTGCAATCTGCAGGGTTTTGAGCTTTCCGACTACCCTGTGGCATCTGGGAATTCACCTAAGACAATTCTCTACCTTCCTCCATCAGCTCCAGCCATGCCACCATCCCAGCTGCTGCTTCTCATGCTTCCCAGGTCTTCTCTGACCACTGAGCCTCAGCAACTGTCGTCACATTATCTGGAATGCATATTCTTCTTGAATGCTGCTGAAGGCCACACTCTCTCTATCTGCATGTTTTCATTCCAGACTCGGAGGTTCCTTGATACCTTTCCTGGCCACTCTGACTCTCTGAAAAGAATGCTCACCCTGGAATTTCATTTTTTTGAAGTTAGGCTTGTCATGCTCTCTCTTGTCACTTAACAATATGAAAATAGTTCATACTGACTTAATAGCTACCTGGCTATATGGCTCATTTCCCACACTAGGCTGAGAACTCCATGAGGATAAGTTCTGTTCATTTGCTGCCTCTGGTCATTGCAATGTCTAAAACACAGCATGGCAGAGACCACTCAGAGTATTTATGGGACCGAGGTAAAACAAATGAACTGAGTGAGAATCTGTGGAATCGAGCATGTAAAATTAGACATGTATGCCTGGGTCTAGTCATAAAGCTACCTACTAATGCACTTTGCACCACAGTCTAGGCTTGCAGGACAGGATGAAGCAAGGCAACTGGAGGCATGGCCAACAGAAACCTTTTCAAGGTTGAAATGAGATAGACCTTTCCTCATACCAGGGTGCTTGTATACTTGTTAGAATATGGGTCCTATTCCAACGCCTTTACATGATACGAACTGTAACTGTTGCTTTATTTACACAGATAGTGGGATGAGATGAGAGCCGTTTCCAAGCTCTTCGGATACACAGTTTAGGCAGATAGTTTCTCTGTAATACATATTTCTAGGCCAAAGCTTGGAAGCTTCTACCCTCCATACAGTATAATCTCCCAAGCTGACGGATTCCATTCAACTTCTCTCAGCTTCTCAATATGTTGCTCTGCTTGGCATCATACAATGGTGGCAGTCTATTCTAATCTTCTGGCTCATCCTGTCATCCTCTGTGTCTAGCTTGTTCTTTCTGCAAACTGTCTCTGTAAAAATGTCCTAGGAAAATTGCCTTGCAGGCACATATACCATCACCACTACCACCACCACCATCACCACCACCACGACCACATGTGCCTAGCTCTAGCTTGTTCTCTCCCTGTGATGTTCTTCAGGTACCACTCTTTCTGTGCCCTTCCAGCAACCTTGAGCAGGCTAAATCAGACCTTGTTTTGCTAGAGTAGCCTAGTCCACCTAGGGTGGAGTCTTCCAACCTAAGTGAAGTCTATTGTCCTGCCACATATGCAGCTTCCTTCAAGAAACCACTACCTGCTGAGCAGCTGAGCTTGTTTTCCTGAGGAGATTCTGGCAAAGTGGGGGATGGGTTTCACCCTTTAAATTCAGACTTAAGAATTAAACATATGGCCTTGATCAAAAACTTTATCTTAGTCTGATTTGTCTCTCTTCTGTCCTTCCCATCCATCCCCAACTCTCCTTCCAGGTACACACTTCTCCATGGACACTGGCAGCTACATCATTCCTGTGCTGTTCTCCTGAGATGGGTATATCTTCTGTCTAAGTCATTCTGACAAACCTTGCTCTGATTTGTTATCTTCTCTCAATTAGAAGTCACTTGCAAACATAATGGTTTCCTTCTACAAATTAAACTTACCTACATTGTTTGCTATTAAAGGTGTAAGGACCTGTCTGTATTCTAGCCAGATCATAGAGTAATCCAGAATATCTACTTTCCAGCCAGATTACAGAGACCCAGAAAAACTTTGGATATGATTGCTTGCCAGAGCAGCCATGTTATTGGGTATGAACTTATCAAAAATCAAATTGGGGAACCCTCTCAGCCAATCCAAGCTGCCTGGAGCAGCCTGCTATTGATAGTCCTCAGAGGTCTGACTCGGGATATGAGTGGGTGTTTCCCCACTAGGTTCTTTCACTATACCTGAGGGACTTCTATTCTACTACCACCTGTCCTATACCTTCATCAGACTCTTGGATAATAGAGGATAGAATCCCTTTTCCCACCCATCTTCCCTGCTTGCTGAGCCTTATGGGCCAAGCCAAGCTGCCTTGAATAGCCTGCTATCCCAGGGAGCCTCCTACTCTTCAACACCTCTCCTCTACCTTCATCAGACTCCTGAACCATTCCTGAATTCTTCCCTTCCCCGACCCAACTTCAATGCTCTCTGAGCCCTCTCGATCAAACCAAGCTGCCCAGAGCAACCTGTTATCTCAGGGAGAACACCATTGTCCTGCCATGTCCCCACCGAACTCCAGCAAACCTGATGTTCCTGAACCATACAGACCACAGTTCTAGAACCATTTAACCCAAGGATACCCATCAGAGGTCTTTAACACCCGGTCCATTGAGATTAACCCCCTCCCAAAACCTACTATAACAAGAACATCCAGGGAAAAAAAACCATCCATATGGCTAAAGGCCCCTGAAATGACAAAGTCAACCAGTGTAATATGACACCTCTAAAGCACAGCTACCCCACCACAGTTCACTGTGGATATTCTAACACGAGTGAATCACAAGAAAATGACATTAAATCCAATCTTCTAAACATGATAGTTGCCTTTAAAGAGGAAACAAACAAATCCCTTAAAAACATACAGGGAATAAAATTGTGTGAGACCTGAAAGTGGAAATAGAAGCAATAAAGAAAACACAAACTGAGGAAATCCTGGAGATGGAAAACCTAGGGCAGATAACAGGAACAACAGATGTGAGCACCAACTGAATACAGGAGATGGAAGAGAGAATCTAACCTAAGAACAATAGGAATAGAAGAAGGTGAAGAATCCCAGCTCCAAGGTCCAAAAAATTATTCTCAGCAAAATTATAGAAGAAAACTTTCCCAAACTAAAGAAAGAGATGCCTATAAATATAATAGCTTATAGAATACCAATTAGATGGGACTAGAAAAGAAAATCCTCCCAGAAAATAATAATCAAAACACGAGATCTACAGAACAAGGAAAGAATGTTAAAAGCAGCAAGGGAAAATGGCCAGGTAACATATAAATGTAAAAACAAGATCCATCATTGTGCTGCAAACAAGAAATATATCTCAGCCACAAATATAGACATTACCTCAGAGAAAATGACTGGATTTTTTCCAAACAAATGGACCCAAGAAGCAAGCTGATGTAGCTATTTTAACATCTAGTTAAATAGAACATCAACCAAAATTAATCAAAAGACACAGGGAAAATCAAAAGAGACAGGAAAGGATACTTCATATTCATCAAAGGAAAAAAAATGGATCAAAATGATGTCTCAATTCTGAACATCTCTGCCCTCCAAATAAGGTTATCCACATTTGTAAAGGAAATATTGCTAAAACTTAAATCATACATAGATACCCACACATTAATACTGGGAAACTTCAACACTCCACTCATACCAATTGACAGGTCATTCAGATAAAGACTAAACAGAGAAATAATGAAACAAACAGATATTATGAATCAAAAGGACCTGACAGACATTTATAGAATATTTCACCCAAACACAGAAGAATATACCTTATTCGCAGTACCTCATGGATCTTTCTCCAATATTGACCATATAGTCAGTCAAAAAGGAAGCCTCAACAAATATAAGAAAATTTAAATAACACATTGTATTTTTGAGACCACATGGATTAAAGTGGACTTCAACAACAACGGAAACAATGAGAAAATTTACACACTCATGGAAATTGAACAACTGTCTACTCAATGATGTTCTAGTAAATCTCCAGCCCAGAAAAGCTAGAGCAAAGAAATCACAACTCAATAAATAGGAATACAAGCTACACTCCTAGATTGGGCATATCTATCATTACATTACTATATTCCCCATCTATGAGATCGCTTAAAACTTGTGATTTCTCCAGGCCACATGGTTCTGCTCCATTGTCCTTAAACCTACTACTCTCCCTCCTCCTCCATAGTCCTCTCTCCCCTCCTCTCTTCCTTCTTCTGCCAAATTTTCAGCTCCACCTTCCCTTCAACTGCCCAGTCACCTGCTCTAGCCTTTATTTTACAAGTTAAAATGGGGAAAAGGTACACAAGAAGTTGACTGTGATGAGTGATTCACTCCTCATCTGCAACATCCCCCAGGATAGCAAAATTAGCATCAAAATAGATGACCAGGGCTATTCACAACAGGAAATTAAATAACTTCTGGATTTCAATGAAAAAGAAGGCACAACATATCCAAATGTATGGGACCCAATGGAAGTAGTAGTAAGAGGAAAGTTCAAAACATTTTGAGCCTCCATAAAGAAATTAGAAAGTCCCCATACCAGCAATTTAAAAGTACACCTGAACGTTGTAGGGAAAAAAAAAAAGAAGCAAGCACACCTAACAGGAGTAGAGGGTAGGAAATAATAAAAATCAGGGCTGAAATCAATCTATTAGAAAAAAAGAAAACAATACAAAGAATCAACAAAACCAAGAGCTGGTTCTTTGAGAAAATTAACAAGTTAGACAAATCTTTAGCCAAACTAACCGAAAGAGAATGAGACATTTCCTGAATATACAAAATCAGAAATGAAAGTACAGACCTAACAAGAGACACTGAACAAATTCAAAGAATCATTAGGTCTTGTTTCAAAAACCTTTACTCCACCAAATGGGAAAACCTTAATGAAACAGATGATTGTCTAGATAGATATCACATACCAAAGTTAAATCAAGATCATGTAAACTATTTAAACAGCCCTTTATCACCTAAAGAATTAGAAGCAGTCATCAAAAACTCTCAACCAAAAAAGCCCAGGTCCATATGGTTTTAGTGCACAATTCAATCAAAGAAGAGCTAATTCTAATACTCCTCAAACTATTCCACAAAATAGAAACCAAGGGTACACTGCCAAACTCATTCTATGAAGCCATACCACCCTTATTTCTAAACCACACAAAGACTAAAAAGAAAAAGAACTTAAGGACAATTTCTTTTATGAACATTGATGCAAAAATGCTCAATAAAGTACTCATAATCTAAATCCAGGAACACATCAAAAACATGATCCATCAAGAAGATATAGGCTAGATCAGTGGCCCAATACCTGCCCAAATGTAACAGCATAGTTACCTCCCAGAAGGTCCAAAGTAACCAAAGACACAGGGGACTCTCTCACCCAAATTTCCACACAGTCTGGAACATGCACCCAGCCAAGCTGACAAGGTACTTACCCCCCACTTCCACTTCAACCCCCCAAGCTCCAATTTCCTTCGCGACCTATTCCTCACCAGGGCCAGATCAGTGGCCCAATTCCTGCCCAAATACTACAGCCTGCAGGTCTTTCAGGAGTTCCATAGTAACCAAGGGCACAGGACATCTTCAGTAAAAGGGTTACAGGATTTCTGAAGTAACCAGAGACACAGAAGGTCTACCCTAACCAGAGATATTGGAGGCCCACTCTAATCAGAGACAACACTGCATGTCTCTAAAGAGATCAGCCCTAACTCAGATTACAGAGCTCTCTGCCTCCAAGGAGACCAGTTACAATCAGAGACACCTGGGCCAATTAACACCAGAGTGAACCAGATGGCCAGAAGAAAGCAGAAGATCATATGTGACAGAACCCAATGCTATCTGGCACAATCAGAACCAAGTTCTTCCACCAGAGCAATCCCTGGATACTCTAACATGACTGAAAAGCAAGATAGTGGCTTAACATCCCATCTTTTGAAAATGACAGATGCCTTTAAGGAAGATATAATAAACTCTACTTAAAGAAACAGGAAAACAAAGGCAAACAGGTAGAAACAAATAAATCCCGTAAAAAATGCAGGAAAATACGAGCAAGCAGGTAAAGGAGTTGAATAAAACAGTCTTAGAACTAAAAATTGAAATAGAAACAATAGAGAAAACACAAACGAAGAAACCCAAGAGATGGACAATTTAGAGAATGTACCTAAAGAGTTGAAGGGGTCTACAACCATATAGATGGAAAAAAATATGAACTAACCAGTACCCCCAGTGATTATGTCTCTAGCTGCATATGTAGCAGAAGATGGCCTAGTCGGTCGTCAATGGGAAGAGAGGCCCCTTGATCGTGCAAACTTTATATGTCCCAGTACAGGGGAACACCAGGGCTGAGAATTTGGAGTAGGAGGGTAGGGGAGCAGGGTGGGAGGATTGTATAGAGGACTTTGGGATGGCATTTGAAATGTAAGTGAAGTAAATAGCTAATAAAAAAATGAGAAAAAAAAGCTCCAAACCCAAAATCTCCAGGAAATACAGGAAACAATGAAAAGACCAAACCTAAAAATAATAGGAATAGAAAAGGGTGAAGAATCCCAGCTCAAAGGGCCAGAAAACATCTTCAACAAAATAATAGAAGAAAACTTCCCTAACCTAAAGGAAGAGATGGTCATAAAGGTACAAGAAGCCTACAGAACACCAAATTAATTGGACAAGAAAAGAAAATCCTTTCATCACAAAATAATCAAAACACTAAATGCACAGAAAGAAGAAACTTAAAAGCTTCTCCCTGAAGAAGAGAAGGCCAAGTAACATATAAAAGCAGACCTGTGAGAATTGCACCATACTTTGCAACAGAGACTTTAAAAGCTAGAAGATCCTAGACAGATATCATCCAGTCCCTAAGAGACCATATAGGCCAGCACAAGTTACTATACCCAGCAAAATATTCCAAAACCATACCAAATTTAAACAATATCATCTTTTTACTAATCTAGCCCTAAAGAGAATATTGGAACAAAATTTCCAATACAAGGAGGGTAACTACACCCAAGAAAGCATAAGAAACTAAACATTTCACAACAAACCCAATAGAAGAGAATCATAAACACAGAATACCATCTCCAACAACAAAAATATCAGGAACTAATAATCATCTGTCTTTAATATCTCTTGACATCAATGGGTTCAACTGCCTAATAAAAAGACACTGGCTAAAGACTGGGTACATAAGCAGGATCCAGCCCTTTGCTTCATACAAGTAATACACCTCAGTGACAAACACAGATCCTACCTCAGAATAAAAGGTTGGAAAAAAGTTTTGCAAGCAGTCACAAGAAGCAAGCTGAAATAGTATGTGGCTGTGGGTTGTGAGAGGATGCCTGGTAAGGTTGAGCTAAGATTTAAAGCCCTGGGAACCCTGAAGGGACAGTAGAAGCTTTGCGTGCTTCCGTAACCAGGTCCCTGCCATGTAGTCACATACCCACTTTAGAGAGGTTTGTGGCTTTCAGTCATATAAAGACAGCACTCCAAGCCCTCCCACATGTAGATGAGGTATCCCCATCCTCTTAGGTCAAGCCAATAGTAAACACCTACTGTCATACTCTGACCCACACCAAGACTGTATATAAGAAACCTATTGAGAAGAAAAAAAAAGGTGTATGAGAATTACTCTGTCATTATCTGAAAGCCTCTGTCATAAGAGTTGTAACTCCACCACCAGAGAAAGGACCTGCTTTCCCAAAACACCACAAGAAGCTCCCTACCACCTCTCCCTGGCAAGTCAGCCTCCCACCAGCTCAGCCAGGTATGACTCAGCATAATGCATCTTGGAGCAACAAAAACTACAGCAGTGGTGAATGCAGCTGCAGTAGTGAAGACAGCAAAGATAATTCCTCCTTCCTGGAGCCATCCTAATATCCAATAAAATAATATTTCAACCACAAATAGTTAAAAAAAAGATGAGGAAGAATTCATACTCATCAAAGGAAAAAATCCACCAAAACAAAGTCTCAATTCTGAACATCTATGCCCCAAATTCAGGGCACCCACTTTGTAATGGCTAGTTTTGTGTCAACTTGACACAGGCTGTAGTTCTCAGAGAGAAAGGAGTTTCAGTAGGGGAAATGCCTCCAGGAGATCCAGCTGTAAGGCATTTTCTCAATTAGTGATCAAGGGAGGAGGTCCCCTTGTGGGTGGTGCCATCTCTGGGCTGCTAGTCTGCCTTCTATAAAAGAGCAGGCTGACCAAGCCAGGGGAAGCAAGCCAGTAAGCAACATCCCTCCATTGCCTCTGCATCAGCTCCTGCTTTCTGACCTGCTTGAATTCCAGTACTGACTTCCTCGATGATGAACAGCAGAATGGAAGTGTAAGCTGAATAAACCTTTTCCTCCCTAACTTGCTTCTTGGTCATGATGTTTGTGCAGGAATAGAAACCCTGACTAAGACACACATCCATAAAAGAAATTTTACTAAAGCTCAAAACACACATTGAACTTCTCATAATTATAGTGGGGGACTTCAACACTCCACTCTCACCAATGGACAGGTCATTGAAATAGAAAGTAACAGACACGGTGAAATGAACAGAAGTTATGAACCAAATGAATTTAAAAGATATCTATAGAACATTTCACCCCAAAACAAGAGAATATACATTATTCTCAGCTCCTCATGGAACATTCTCCAAAACTGATAATATAATTGGTTATAAAACAAGCATCAACTGATACAAGAAAATGGGAATACTCACATGCATTCTATCAGATAACATCAGAATAAGGCTAGATGTCAATAACAACCAAAACAACAGAAAGTCAACATGCTCCTGAAAACTAAAAAACTTTCTGCTGAATGATACTTGGTCAGGGTAGAAATAAGAAAGAATTCCAAGAAGTTATAGAATTCAACTAAAGTGAAGACATATCATACCAAATATCATGGGGCACAATTTAAACAGCATTAAGTGAAAAATTCATAGCATTAAATGCCTTTGTAAAGAATTTTCAAGAGATCCTATACAAGCAAGTTAAAAGAATACCTAACAGCTCTAGAACAGAAAGCAGCAAAGTGCACCAAAGAAGAGTAGATGTAAGGATATTGTCAAGCTCAGGGCTGAAATCAACTGGTTAGAAACTAAGAGAATGATTCAAAAACTCAACAAACCAAGAGCTGGTTTGCTAAGAAAATCAACAAGATAGATATGATATACCCTTAGCCAAATTAACTAAAGGGCACAGAGACAGTATCCAAACTAACAAAATCAGAAATGAAAAAGAGACATAACAACAGAATCTGAGAAAATTCAAGAAAATCATCTGAAGCAACTACAAAAGCGTTTCGCTCTACAAAACTGAAAAAATCTATATGGCTTTCTGTACTAAAGTCAAATCAAGGTCAGGTAAACTATCTAAACAGTCCTATAACACCTAAGACAATACAGAGAGTTATCAAAAAACCTCCCAAACAAAAAAGTCCAATGCCAGACCGTTTTAGTGAAGAATTCTACCAGACCTTAAATAAGATCTAATACCATTACTCCTCAAACTATTCCACAAAATAGAAACAAAAGAAAAACTACCTATTTCGTTCTATGAAGCCACAATTACTCTGATACCTAAATCACACAAAGACCCAACTAAGAAAGAGAACTTCAGACCAATCTTGCCTATGAATATTGGTGCAAAAATACTCAACAAAATTCTTGCAAACTGAATCTAAGAACACATCAAAACCTTTATTTACCATGATTAAGTAGGCTTCAGCCTAAGGATACAGGGATTGTTTAATATATACAAATACTTCAACATAATATACTATATAAACAAACCCAAGGAAAGAAACCACATGATCATCTCATTAGATGCTGAAACAGCCTTCAATAAAATGTAACACCGATTCATGTTAAAAGTCTTGGAAAGATCAGGAGTTCAGAGCACATATATAAACATAATAAAAGCGATATAGTGCAAATAAACAGCAAACATGAAATTAAATGAAGAGAAATTAGAGCAATCCCACTAAATCCAGGGACAAGACAAGGTTGCCACCTCTTTCCTTATCTATTCAATACAGTACTCGAACATCTAGCTAGAGCAAGTAGATAATAAAAGAAAATCAAGGGGATGCAAATTGGAAAGGACTAAGGCAAAGTATCACTATTTTCAGATGATATGACAGTATATATAAGCAACCCCAAAAATTCCATGAGAGAAGTACTATAGATGAAAAACAACTTCAGGGAGCTGGAGAGATGTCTCAGTGGTTAAGAGCACCAACTGCTCTTCTACAGGTCCTGAGTTAAATTCACTAAAACCACATGGTGTCTTAAAACCTTCTGTAATGAGATCTGATTCCCTCTTCTGGTGTTTCTGAAGAAAGAAATGGTATACTCATATACATAATATAAATAAATAAATCTTTACAAAAATACAACTTAAACAAAGTGGTAAAAAATGGCCCTGGTCTAACAGGATGTGTACATGTAGAAAGAAAATTGATCCATATTTATAACTCTGCACAAAACTCAAATTCAAGTGGATCAAGGACCTAAACATAAAACAGGGTGCACTAAATCTGATAGAAAAGAAAGTGGGAAAGGTCTTTGAATGCATTTTTGCAGGAGACAATATCCTGAACAGCATACCAATGGCTCAGGATCTAAGATCAAATATTGATAAATGGGACCTCATGAAACTGAAAAGCTTTTGTAAGGCAAAGAACAGTGTCAAATGGCAAATCGGCAGCCTATAGATGGGAAAAGGGCCTACACCAACCCTACATCTGAGAGAGGACTAATATCCACATTCACAAATAACAAAATAACTCAATTAAAATATGGGGTGCAGAGCTAAACAGAAAATTCTCAAAAGAGAAATCTCAAATGGCCAAGAAGCACTTAAAGAAATGGTCAAAGTCCTTAGTCATCAGGGAAAGGCAAATCACTACATCTCTGAGGTTCATTTATATCCATCAGAAATGGTAAGATCAAAAAGTCAAGAGATAGCACATACTGGCAAAGATATTGAACAAGGGGAACATTCCTTGATTGCTAGTAGGAGTGCAAACTTGTACAATCTCTAGAAATCAATTTGGTAGCTTCTCAGAAAACTTGCAATAGCTCTATCTCAAGACCCAGCTATACCACTCCTACTTATTTACCTGAAAGATGCTCCAACATCCCATAAAGACACTTGGTCTGCAATGATTAAAGCAGTTTTATTTGTAGTAGCCAGAATGGATGGAACTTAAGTATATCATCTTGAATGAGGTAAAAAAATCCTAAAAGGATATACATACATGACAGGAGCATATTATTCTCTGAGAGGCTCCACCATCAGCTTACTAAGACAGATAGAGAAACCCACAGCCAAACAATGACTGGAGTTTGGGGACTCTCATGGATTTATATGGGAAAGGATTGTGGGCCAAAGAGTATAGAAACTCCCCAATGAGACAAACACAATCAACTAACCTGCACCCTTGAGGATCTTGGAGTCTGAACCGCCAACCAAAGAACATATACGGGCTGAGCCTAGGCCTTCCCACATATATCTAGCAGATGTGCAGTTTGACCTTTATGTGTGTCCCAAACAATTGCATCTGGACCTACCCACAAAGCTGTTGCCTGTCCATGGATTATCTTTTTTTCTAGTTGGACTGCCTTGTTTGGCCTTAGTAGGAGAGGATGCACATAGCCTCCCAGAGACTTGAAGTGCCAGGATAGAGGGATATGCAATGGGCCCCCAGTCACTCTCACTGAGCGTCCGCAAAACCGAAACTGCGATCACACCAAACTTAGAAACAGAACACAGACACCAGACCAAGACAGAACAAAGAATCTTACCTTTAAGTGGGTCTAGGACCTCTGGGTGGTCGCGCTGATCCCGGACGAGCCCCCAAATGAAAGACCCCCCGAAGGGAGACGCTCACTCAAGCCTCGGGACAGCCGCGGACCCAAGAAGACACTGAGACCGAACTCAAAATGTTGAAGGCAAGATTTAATAAAGCAACAGCAAGAAAGCACATAGACCAGAGCTCTGGGGTCGAAACTCATACACCTAGTGGTGTAGAGGAGAATCAACGACGAGCCAAATTTTTCACAGGCTTATATAGAAAAAAACTCAAGGGGGGAGAGCGGGGCAGGGAAAGTACAAGTTTACATAACTAAGGGGTTCTGCCAAGGGACAAGGGGTTCTGCCAAGGGATTCTACGTAACTAAGGGGTCATGTCCTATTATTTGGCAATGTACCCGGTTCATTCTGAGGTTGTTCCAGGAGGCCCTTATCTCAAAAATGTTCTTGGAACAGTCTTTAGTTGGGAGGGTTCGAACTCTAGGGTGAGGAGTTCAGGAATGCATTCTGGGGTGAAGAGTTCAGGAGTGTTCTGGGAACACTCTCTAGATGGGAGGGGTCGGGCTCTGGGGTGAGGAAGAGTTCAGTAATTTTTTATTCTTCACTATTTTCTCAGGTGTCGACTATGAAGTTAGAGTTGTTTTTTTCTTGCCCAATACCTGTTCTTTCCTTAGAATCTTTGCAGAGCAAGAGCTACCTTCCTTCCTTCCTTCCTTCCTTCCTTCCTTCCTTCCTTCCTTCCTTCCTACTTATGTTCCTTCCTTTCTTTTTGTGACCAATTTTATGCCAGCCTAGTGCTCCCTGCTAAAACACTAATTCACAACATAGCAACTAAAATGGTGCTTAGGTGGAGTACAGCCCAGTTGCTTGTCTGTAGAAGATAGAATAGCATGTGAAAGGATTCATTCTTAAAGGATTGTGGGAAGAAAAGTTGGTGGAATTCACAGGTTTTTATATTTCTTCACTCAGTTTAGGGATGAAAGCTAAGTCATTTTCTTCCTTTCTGGAAAAGCACTATTTAAATGGCATTCGTCTTTGTCATATACCCTCTAAATATCAGGGAACATTGGAGGCTCTTCTTTTCTATTTTTTGGTGTCCACCCTATTATCAGTTTTCCATTGCATGTTCATTGAGATTAGCCAGCTCTTTTCTTCCTGATGCTTCCCACTGAGTATGAAATAATGCAAGGTAGTATGTTTGTTTGCTTGCTTGTATGTCACTGTCAGAACAAGTTTAATGTGTCCTATGCCCTATGTTTGCACGTTTATAGAATTTAACGTGTTGAGAGGAGGAGAAATGTAAGCACACCTTTACCCTCATGAAGGAGATGCACCTAGTGTGTGTGTGTGTGTGTGTGTGTGTGTGTGTGTGTGTGTGTGACAGAGAGAGAGACAAAGAGAGAGAGAGAGAGAGAGAGAGAGAGAGAGAGAGAGAGAGACTGTCTCTGACTCTGTGTCTGTGTCTCTGTCAGTGTTATTGACTATTATGTGTCTGTGACTATGTCTGTGTCTGGGTTACAGGCAGGGTTTCTCTGTGTAGCCCAGGCTGTCCTGGAACTTAGTCTGTAGGTCAAACTCAGTGAGATTTGCCTGACTCTGCCTCTGCCTCCGCCTCTACCTCCACCTCTGCCTCTACCTCCTCTGAGTACTAGGTTTAAAGGCATGCACTACCAAAACCGAGCTCCAAGGAAGTTTTTATAAAGGAAAATATTTAATTGCGACTGACTCACAGTTTCAGCAGTTTAATTAATTATTGTCATGGTCGGACGCATGGCTGTGTGCAGGCAGGTGTGAATTTGGAGAAGGAGCTGGAAAATCTTGATCCACAGGCAGCAGAAGAAGATTGCATGCCACACCTGACATAGCTAGGGTATAGGAGACATTAAAGATTGTCCTGACAGTGACATACTTCCTTCAACAAGTCCACTCCTACTCCAACATACTTTCTAATAGTAACAGTCCTTAACGACCAAGTATTCAATCAGATGAGACTATTGGGGCTATTCCTGTAGAGATGAACCTTTCTCCTTTGTTCTGAGAGTAACAACTCTTGAAACTGAATTATTTCTGAATAAGTGCCTAGACCAGAAGCTTTGGCATGATCACCAAATAGCTCATAACTTAACTATCCATTTATTGTGTTCTAAGCCAAACCAAGTGTTTGGTTACCTCTCCTCATTTTCATAGGAATGTTTCCTTCAGTGATTGTGACAAATCTTTCAGTCCTGACAATTTTCCAGAATCTTAGCTCTCCCATCCAGATGTCACACCTTCCAATCATGCCTCAGCTCATTGACCATAGGCATTTTATTGATAGGTACTGCTTCCACATAATACATAAGAGATTATATCTATTTGATCCTATTCAAATCAACACAAAAGTATACTTATTTTTATATTTCATACTTTGCTATGTAATATCTATTCATAATGTACAAACCTTTAAATCCTGGATAGGATCTTATTACCATCACCAGGATTATTGATTCTGATTGCAAATCTCTAGCACATGGTATCTAAGGGAGTGCAAATCGTCAAGTAGGGGTGGTAGAGTTGATAGAAAAATCATCAAAGATGATTTTTTTTGGAAGTCTGCTTCCAATGGCATGGGAATGAAGGGAGATCAAATAAAAATACATATGCACTGTTTCTGTGGTAATACTTGATACAGTGTTGAAAACCAGGAGCTCATACTGAGAAGGTGCAGCATAAAATACATTATCTACAGCCTAGCCAAATCTGAAGTCTTCCTTACTATGGATGGGTGGTCTGATATACATGGGAGACCTGGTAAGCCTATGAGAAGTACAAAATTAGAAGGCATGGTAAGTCAGAGAAAAAGGCTGGAAAACAAATTTTCCAAGAAATCAGTCTGAAGAAACAAGCTGGAGTAGCCATTCTAATATTGAATAAAATCGATTTCCAACCCAAAGTTATCAAAAAAGACAAGGAGTAGCACTTCATAATCATCAAAGAAGACTTAATTCCAATTCTCCTCATAGTATTTCACAAAAATGAAACACAAGGTATTCTAACCCATTCATTATATGAAGCCACAATTACTCTGATAACTAGACCCAACAAAGAAAGTGAACGTCAGACCAATTTCCCTTATGAATATCAATGCAAAAATACTCCATAAAATCCTTGCAAACCAAATCCAAGAACACATCAATATGGTGGATGATCATTCATCATGATTAGGTACTCTTCATCCCAGGGATGCAGCGATGGTATAATATATGGATATCCATCAGCATAATCCACTATATAAACAAACTCAAAGACAAAAATCACATGATCATTTTGTTAGATGCTGACAAACCATTTGACAAAATCCAACACCCCTTCATGATTAATGTCTTTGAAAGATCAGGAATTCAAGGCCCATACCTGAACATAATAAAAGCAATATACAGCAATCCAATACCTAACATTAAACTAAATGGAGAGAAACTTGACACAATCCCACTAAAATCAGTAATGAGGCAAGGCTGCCCACTTTTTTCCTACCTATTCAATATAGTACTTGAAGTCCTAGCCAGAGCAATTAGACAACAAAGGAGATAAAGGGGATACAAATTGGAAAGGAAGAAGTCAAAATTTCACTATTTGTAAATGATATGATAGTATACATAAGTGGCCCTAAAAATTCCACCAGACAACTTCTAAACCTGATAAACAGTTTCAGTGCAGTAGCTGGATATAAAATTAACTCAAAAATCAGTGGTCTTTCTCTACACAAAGGATAAAAAGGCTGAGAAAGAAATTAGGGAAACAATACCCTTCATAATAGTCACAAATAATATCAAATACCGTAGTGTGACTCTAACTAAGGAAGTAAAAGATCTCTGTGATAAGATCTTCAGGTCTCTGAAGAAAGAAATCAAAGAAGATCTCAGAAGATGTAATGATCGCCCATACTCATGGATTGGCAGGATTAATATAGTAAAAATGACTATCTTGCTGAAGGCAATCTAATGATTCAATGCAATCCCCATCAAAATTCCAACTCAGTTCTTCACTAAGTTAGAAAGGGCAATTTGCAAATTCATCTGGAATAACAACAACAACAAAAAAACCTAGGATAACAAAAAGTATTCTCAACAATAAAAGAACCTCTGGTGGAATCACTATGCCTGACCTCAAGCTGTATTACAGAGCAATTGTGATAAAAACTACATGGTACTGGTACAGCAAAAGCCGGGTAGATCAATGGAATAGAGTAAAAGACCCAGAAATGAATCCACACACTTGAGTATTGACAAGGGAGCTAAGACCATCCAGTGGGAAAAAGTCAGCATTTTCAACAAATGGTGTTGGAACATCTATAGGTTATCATGTAGAAGAATGAGAATTGACCCATTTTTATCTCCTTGTACAAACCTCAAATCTAAGTGGATCAAGGACTTCCCCATAAAAGCAGAGACTCTGAAACTTATAGAGTAGAAAGTGGGGAAAATCTTTAAAGTTATGGATGGGAACGGAGGAAAAAATTCCTGAACAGAACAGCCATGCTTTTTTTCTGTAAGACCAATAATTGACAAGTCGGACCTCATAAAATTGCAAACTTCTGTAAGAAAAAGACACTGTTAGTAAGACAAAAAACCCACCAACAGATTGGGAAAGGGTCTCTACCAATCCTAAATCTGATAGGTGACTAATATCCAATATATACAAAAAACTCAAGAATCTGGACTCCAGAAAATCAAATAACCCCATTAAAAATGGGGTACAGAGATAAACAAAGAATTCTCAACTGAGGAATACTGAATGGCTGAGAAAAACATGAAAAAATATTCAACATCCTTAATCATCAGGGAAATGCAAATCAAAACAACCCTGAGATTCCACCTCACACCAGTCAGAATGGCTAAGATCAAAAATTCAGGTGACAGCAGATGCTGTCAAGGATGTGGAGAAAGAGGAACACTCCTCCATTGCTGGTGGGATTGCAAGCTTTTACAACTACTCTGGAAATCAGTGTGGCTGTTCCTCAGAAAACTGGACATAGTACTACAAGAAGATCCAGCAATACCTCTCCTGGGCATACACCTAGAAGATATTCCTACTTGTAACAAGAACACATGCTCCACTATGTTTCATAGCAGCCTTATTTATAATAGCCAGAAGCTGGAAAGAACCCAGATGTCACTCAACATAGGATTGGAGACAGAGAATGTGGTACATTTACACAATGGAGTAATACTCAGCAATTAAAAACAATGAATTTATCAAATTCTTAGGCAAATAGATGGATCTTGAGGATATCATCTTGAATGAGGTAACCGAATCAAAAATGAACACACATGATATGCACTCACTGATAAGTGGATATTAGCCCAGAAACTTAAAATATCCAAAATACAATTTGTAAAAAACATAAATTTGAGAAGAAAGAAGACCAAAGTGTGGATACTTGGTTTCTTCTTAGAATGGCGAACAAATTACCCACTGAATGAGTTATAAAGATGGAGATTGTAGCTCAGACGAAAGGAAGGAACATCCAGAGACTGCCTTACCCAGGGATCCATCCCATATACAACCACCAAACCGAGACACTATTGCATATGCCAGCAAGATTTAGCTGACAAGATCCGAATATAGCTGTCTGCTGTGAGGCTCTAGCCAGTGCCTGGCAAATACAGTAGTGGATGCTCACTGTCATCCATTGGACGGAGCACAAGGTCCCCAATGAAGGAGCCAGAGAAAGTATCCAAGGAGCTGAAGGGGACTGAAGCCCCATAGAAGGGACATCAATATGAACTAACAATTACCCTTAGAGCTCCTTGGAGCTATATCACCATTCAAAGAAAACACATGGTGGAACTTGTGGCTCTATCTATATTTGTAGCAGAAGATGGCCTAATCTGTCATCAATGGTAGAAGAAGCCCTTGATCCTGTGAAGGCTCTACACCCCTATATAGGAGAATGCCAGGACCAGGAATGAGAGTGTTTGGTTTGGGGAGCGGGGGGAGGTGGGAGGGGAAAGTGGATTTTTGGAGGGGACACTAGGAAAGGGGATAATATTTGAAATGTAATATATATATATATATAATAGAAAATACAAACTTCATTATCCTAAAGAACAAAAATGTGATTTATATTTAAATTATATAAAAAATAAAGAGCAATACAATTGCAAAAAAAAGAAAGCATGGTAAGTTTTAGTTGACTGGCTCTCATGGACAGAGCTAGTAATCATGGGAAATATATAAACCAAGGAATACCTGGAAAGCATGGGAAATCTTTTAAGTATGAGAGTTTCTATAATATGGAAGACGTGGTAATCCTATTAAGCCAGAAAGCCTGGTGTTCATGGGCAGTCCCAAGACACATGGCTGTCCTAGAACCCAAGGACACTGAAAAGCATGGAAGGATTAGAAAGTATGGAACGTCTGAAAAAAACTTCTTTGGCCTGTCATTCCTGGGAGGCCTGGAAATCTTAGGTGGTCTGGTAAGCATGAGCAGCCTATAAGCATTGGGAAGCCTGGGATGTATGAGATTCCCAGAAACCATGGAAGACCTGAAAATTATGGAAGGACTAGTAAGGATGGCAAGTCTTATAAACATGGCAGGCCCGGTAAGCCTGAGAGGCCTGGAAATGTCAGCAGGCTTGATAAGGATGAGCAACCTCCAATGCGGGGAGGTCTAGTAAGCATGGGAGTCTTAGAAGCCTAGGAAGACCTGGAAAGCATGGGAGGCCTATTAAGGATGGGAGGTCTGATAACCATTGGAAACCGGGTATTCTTGAGAGGCTTGGGAATCTTAGGAGGCCTGGAATTCTTGAGTATCCTGACAGCAATTGGAAGGCCTAGGGACCATGGGAATTCTAGAACCATAGAAACGCCTGGAAATATTGGAAGAACAAATAAGGATATGAGGTCTGGATAAACATCTTATGCTGCTGAGCATAAGATGTGGGAGGAAGCATGAGAGACCTGGCAAACATCAGAGTCCTACTTGGCCTGTTAGGCCAGATGTACATGGGAATGCTGGGTAATATGTGTATCTCAGTACACATAGAAGGTCTCAATAATGATTAGAGTCTTATAAAGCACAGAAGCCAAATGAAGTCTAATATAAATGTGAGGTCTGGTACACAAATGAGGTCTAGTAACTTAGGGAGACCTAGAGAATGTGGAAGGCCTTGTGACCAAGCAGGTTATGGCTCCCTGGAATACCTGTTAAATTTGAGTGACCTGGGATGCATGGGCTTTCTGAGAAAAACTTGCGGCTTGCTAAGCCCTGGAGCCTGGAAAGCTTAGGAGGTGTGATAAGCATTAGAAGCCTGGTGAATAAGGACAGGATTACTAAGCCTGGGGATGCTAGAATCCAAAAATGATGGGGAAAGCCCTGGAGGTCTAGAAGGATTGGGAGGTGTGAAAATACATCAGAGGAGTGTTAAGCCTGTGAGGGCTGGAAAAGGACTGCCAAGGATGAGATGGATCCAAGCATGGGGAAGCCTAGTAAGCAGGAGAGTCCTAGAACCTAGAGAAGACCTGGAAACATAGGAGACCTAGTACAAATAGGGTATCTGATGGACACAAAAGGTCTGGTTAGCTTGAGATTCTTGAAAAAGTTAGGAGGCTCAGTGAGCAAGAGAAGCTTAGTCAGAATTAGGAGGCCTAGTAAACACAGAAATGCTAGAACTCATGGAAGATAGGGAAAGCATGGGAGGTCTAGAACTATTTGGCAAAGTTGAATGCCACGGAGGCCTGGGAAACTTAGGAGGCATGGACAGCATGATTAGCTGAGCAAGAACGGGATGTACTACTAACTATGGAAGACCTAGTAACAAAGAAAGACCTGAAAATCTTGGAAGGACTAGTAAGGATGTGAGTTATGTAAATGTGAGAGGCCTGGTAAGCAAGCATAAAATGCACAGGAAGCATTGGAGATCCAGTAACTAATAGAGTCTTGGATGGCAGGTTAGGCCAGGTGTACAGGGGAAGCCTGGTTAGTATGAGCAGCTTAGTATACATGGAAGCTCTCAAAACCATGAAAAACCTAGAAACCACTTGAGGCCTAGTAGCCAAGTGAGGCCTAGTAATCATGTGAGGCCTGGCAAGCAAGTGAGTGCCATTAACCAAGGGAGGCCTGGAGAGTATGGAAGGCTTTGTAATCAGGTGGATCCTAGTACCCTGGTGGCTGTGTGAGTATGAGAGGGTTGGTAAACACTGGAGATGTGGTAAACGTTTCTAGCTTCCTTAGCCTGGAAGGACTGAAAGGCTTTTTCAGTACCTGGCATGCATGGGAGGCCCATTAATGGTGGGTAACTGGAATATCCATATGAGCCATGGTGTACATGTGAGTACTAGTAGACATAGGTGAAGCCTAGTCAACTTAGGAGGCATCATGAGCACATGAGGCCTAGTAACCAAGAGAAATAAGGTAAAGACCTTGAAAGGACAACTCTCAGCTTCATCTAGAAAATAAAATGAAAACTCAGGATAGCTAAAACGATCCTGAATTAAAAAGGAACAACTGGGGACTCCATTCCCAGTTCAAATTAGACTACAAAGCTATAGTAGTAAAATCATCATGGCATTGGCACAGAACCAGCCACATTGAACAAGGGAACTATTTATGGGACTTTCAAAGTTGGATACAGTGAATTTTGTACCATGCCATGGTTGTGAACCTATGAAGACCAAAGGTTGTTAGGTTATGGCTTAAAAGTGGTGTGTTCCTGTATCATGTTGACATGAGGAAGAATTGTGACAGCATCTACAATCATGTGAGAGTCCAGGCTCTGGGAATGCCTGTTGGAGGTTATCTTGATTGCATAAAGTGACTTGGGAAGACCTACCTATCCAGGGTAGCACTATTCCTTGACTCTAATCTTGAACTCTACACAACGGAGAAAGTTATTGATGTACTTGCATTAAGGTGATCTCTTTCTACTGTAGGTGTCATGTGACCAGTTTCTTCAACCTCCTGCCGCAGAAGCCTAGAGACTCAAAGTCTGAGATAATTGAAACTGTTGCCCCTAAGGTGATTTCATAAGGTCTTTTTAAAAACATAAAATCACTGCAACAGTAAAAGAAATTAAGGCAGAGAAATTGATCAGTATACTATGATACAGCTCATACCTTGATAGCAAATGATAGGTATCATGAAGGCCTATTTTCCATTTCCTATCTTGTTTATCCCTTTCAAAAATTGGATTCTTGGTATTTACCCTTACATCAAAACATAAATATATTACATAAGTATATATAGTTCTATGTAAATATATTGCATATATAATTCCCTTGCTTATCCAGGATAGGGCATGAAATTTAAGTATAAGATAAATGTCTGTATGTGTGCATATATAGTTAGTTAGACATAGTCAGCAGTAAATGTTTTCCGAACACAAACGACATTATTTAGTTATTTGAAAGCCCACACAGAGAGTAATCTCAAATATTCCCTTTTAACCAATGATTTACGTCTTATAATAATGTCATAATGAATGCATTGGTTCACAACAGTTTCAACAATGGCATGATTTTATTTTGTCTCAATTTTAGCTAGGGCCAAATCTACTTAACAAATTGATTGAGATGTTTTACCTTGCAAATATAGTCTCTTATTTCCATTCCAAGCTTGGATCTCGATGGTAAATTTAAATCAGAAGATTAGGTTTATTTGATTTGACAAATACTTTGTTGGAAGTAAAGGTTTTCTTCAGAAATACATGGAAATAAGGTGATGGAGGGAAGCAGTCACTTCTGGTGGTACTAGACTCCAAAGAATATTGAATTTGTTTTTGGTCTTCTTCACTGTAGTCATTACACAGCCTTCATATTAAATGAACCATTCAATACTTGTAAAATGCTTACAGTCTAATAATTGATAAGATTACTTGTTTTCTGCATTTCCTAGGTTTACAAAAAGGAAATTGCAGAATATACACATAGGGAAGGTTAGAACATCACTATCCAATTTCATTACAATTTGCTCCTCCTTATATTCAAAGGTGAGGATTTTATAACCTGTTGTCTTTCTGAAAGTTACTCTTTTGTTGGAATCAAAACACACCAAAGTTATTCTGAATATGACATTTCGGATATGGTTGTGGCAAGCAGAACCATCACACCTCTGACACCGTTGCCTTAAAATTACACACTGCCTGGTAAAGGTCACACGTAAAGGAAAGCCAAGTCGTCCAACTGACCACTTCCAAGTATATCTTCCATCCTTGGGGATCATTGTACCACACCTCATGGTGCATTCTTCAAGTTCTTGTTCATTGATAACTTGTGGTCCAATTACCCCATATTCTTGTGTTCGCAGCAAAGTCAACCACTGTTGTTTGTAAATGGGTGACAACCATGCCATAGGTATTAGTCGATCTTGTTCAAGAATAGTTGTGGAAGTCAAGTCACAGATAATGTGCTGAAATCTCAGCTTTTTAAACACTGGTTGAAATATTAGTCCTTCTTCACTTTCAAGAAAACTGATGTTATCAACATATGCCATGTGGGTGGAAAGCCAGTTGTTTGCGTGTTGTAAAAGCTGTTTCATGGTTCCGTTCCAGCATGGATTAAGATAAAGGAACATCCATATTTTTAGTGTGGTATATACATCAATCTCCTTTTGCATGACTAGTAAGTCAGAAGACAGTGCTAGAAGATACATCAACTTCAAGTCTACTTCCTTGTAAAGTGCCACACTTGGATGTACCATCAAATTGCAAAGAAGCCATTCAAAGCATCTCGTCTTTACAGCTTTTAATCTATAGGTTTCTGCTGCCAAATAATAGGAGCACACAGTGTTCCTGTTGATAGTTTCTTTCATGATTCCTTCACACTGCTGAATTACTCGATCCACCCGAAGCAGGCATGCTGCTGCCAAAACTTGAGGAACTTCCAGAGGTGTTATTGACAAATCCGCATCCGTGTACAAAGCACCAAACACAAAATGCAGAGATCGGGTATCAATATCCTCATTCTTAATGATCAGATTTATAACACCATGGTGTGATTCTCTCCAAGTACCTTTGAGAATGTTAGCAAAGTAGACTGACTGACATAAAAATACTTTGTGTAAACACCATGTTTTTCCCAGAGCACGGATTTTAATGTCGCTATCATGCCCGTCCAAAAATAAGTTTTGATAAGCATCATTAGATGAGATCTTAACCCTTTTCCAGTAGATGTAGTTGAGAACTTGATGTGGATACATTCCCTGGTTTTGAGGTCCATGAACATTAGAACTTGTTGCCAACTCCTCCAAACTGTTTCTTTTTCGCTTGCGACTGCCAGGAATGTAGCTGGCTCCGGCTATGGCTTCTGGCTGTGGCTCTAACAGACTGGAATCCCTGCATCTCAAGACCCTGCTGACTAAAAGCCCCATTGATGAAAATTCCTAGAACAAGCTCTCGCAGAGGCTTCTTGGTTGAGGCATTGCTGTAGTCTGCCAGTCCTGCCTAGACTTCTCTGTGTTTCTCTACTACAGATTCTGACGTCACAGAGAAGGCAGGGCATTCTTCATTGTCCACATGTGTGTTGCCTGAGCACAGGCCCCGCCTCCTGATAGCAACCCCTCCCTCTCCCTCCTCCTTCCCCTTCCTCCCTTGCACATTTGCCCCACCATCCTCCCATCTCCCTTCCTCCCTCCCTTCCATTATTCCTAAATTCCTTCTTCCTTTCCTTTTCCCATTCTGCTCCTCCTTTCCCCTCACCTCTCCCTTCTCCCACTATTTCTAAGTGGGCCACACTATTTTGCTGAAGATGACCTCCATCAAACTGGAGAACCTCGTTCACCTAGTTTTTCAACCTTGCCAGCTGAATTTTCTTTTCCGTAAAGAGAACAACCAGGCCAAATTCATCCTGATGTGTGTTTAAGATTGTACATATTCCAACCCTTGACCCTTGACTATGAGCACTCAAATGTCTGTAGTATTTGAGATAATCACTTACTAACTGCTTTTGCCAATATAAACAGTAAACATTGTTATTGCTAATTTTATTGTTAGCCTCTTTTGATTAGGATTAATGAGAAGTATTTCATGCAAGTAGTTGTATGCCTATATCAACAATTTCTGTGTATGCTTTGCATATATATATATATATATATATATATATATATATATATATATATATTTCTAAAAGTTCCTTATAAATCTAGTTATTTGTTTAACTTGCATATGTATGTGTGTTTTATGGTTTTGTTTTACTGATTTGCATTTACATATTAACTTTATATGGACTCCTTACTGTTAATAAATTGCAATCTGTAAGAAGCCAAGTCTAATGTTTAAATATTTCTTTTTATTCCTCTGTGCTGGCAATCCATTCCCAGAGCCTGGCCAGCAAAGTCTATCGAGGCAGAGCAAGGTGAACCAATGCAAGACACTCCTCCAAGTGTCTGTGAGGTCATAGTTATATTCTTTCTTAACACCACCTCTCCTCTCACAAGTCTGTCTTAACAAAACATCTTCTAACCTGTATCTCCCTCTGTAAAACATCCTCTCAATTGTGTCTACTTCAGCAAATCATCCTGTCACCCATGTGTTGGCCTCAGCCAAACCTTCTTTCATGTGCATCTTCAGTATCAAAGCATCCTTTCACCAGTGTCTGCCTTAGCAAAACATCATTTAACCTTTCTCTCCCAGAGAATCACCATATAATGTACCCGACTTTCCAAAGAAATCAGAAATCTTAAGTTCATAATAGTTTCAAGGGTAATAAAAAGTCACATTCCTTAATTTGTTTGCTTTTAGTCATGCCTAGATGATATCACAAGAATAATCTGTGAGAAGAGTGAAGGTTTCACCACAATAAATGTTACTAGGAAGTATGATCCTGACAGTGTCAGTATCAGTATTGGCTTGCAGTTGCAACATGAGCGTTTTACCCCACTCAAGGGCCACCTCCTTTTGATAGATTATTATATTGATTCTTTTTTTCTCTAATAGATTCCCAGAAATGCTTAAGTTGTGAAAGTGTTTGTCCTCTCATAAGCCCATTACTTGTACAATCACTAATATGAATATTCAACCTATGAGGAAAATTTAAGTAGAGATAGGGTAGAAAAGCTGGTGGGATGAGGGGATAAACAAAGCTAAGGATATACTTGAAAATCCACATGGAAACTTACTGTTTATAATAAAATTGATAAAGTCTCAAAAGACACATATTTAGCTGGTAGATGGCCTGTATGTCTACATAATACTGCTGCTGAAAATCAAGCGAAAAAAAAAATCCCAATGCCAGGTATGTTCAGGAAGTTCCCAGAAATCTTGAAAATAATACAGGTTCTTCACACTCTTTCTGTTTGCCTACCATGAATATATGATAAGACCCTGCTACAAAAGACAAACCACATCGTGGTTGTAAAATATAGAGAAATTGAGCTGGCATGTAACTGAAAACTTCCTTCCATCTAGTTAGCTTTCATAGTTCTGGATTGTGCTATTCAGGATGCTGGCAGAGTAATGGCATCAACAGAGTTACCCAGATATGAACCTTATGATGTACAATACCAATCTGCCAAGAAAGATGTGTCCAGCTACACAATAGTGACATCACTGTTATAGGGATAGCCAGTGTATCTGTGATTAGATTTGAGGCCAGTTCCACAGGAGGATAGAAAATGCCTTTGGCCCTAGGGGAGAATTTATTCCTGTTGTTTATGTAAAGTCTCAAGGTGTCAAGCTCCCTTCTAAGTATCTATGTTTATATCTAGGGGAAATTCTACTTCAAGATTCATTCAGAGAAGCCCTTTTCGCAATAAACTACAGTGAGGAATAATATGCATAACTGCTCAAAGCACGATAATAAGAGATGGCTGAATGGTATTACTATCTTGGTTAGGCATGAACCCTCATGGATCCTCAGAGGAAAAAAAAGGAGCAGAAAATATATAAAAACTGGACCATAAAGAGGAGGGCTATGGAATCTGTTTTCTTCACTACAGGACCACCAGTGCAGTCACAACTTCCCAACACCTGTGAGTATATGTAAAGTCTACCCATGACTAAAACCTCCTCACAGTAAATAATGGGCCAGGGAAGGACTCTTTCAACTTTTCCCTCCTTTGGTGAAATATTGGTGGGTTCTGAGGGAGAGAGAATCGTTATCTTCCATACATCCAGTGATCCAGATCCAGTGTCCTGCATCTGGCCTCCAAGAAAGAGTTTTGAGCTCATGGTCATACTGATAATCCTAGTTAAACTCTAGGATTCTCAAACACAAACAAACAAAACCAATGTCTGAAACAGAACTAGGGGGATTAAAAGGTTTGTAGAAGTGGGCAGGAGTCTAGATAGGTTAGGGAGATTATAGAAATCTGAATATTATTTATACATGTACAGAATGTCAATGTCACACTTCATGATGGAATTAAATGTTGTTTCGTGGTTGCCACAGGATTCCATTACCCAAGAAGGAAGGCTAAACAAAAGCCTAAGGGCAGCAGAACTGCTTATTGACAATAGTGATGACCTGGATGCTTATAGCTCTTGTCTGCTGAGGAAGAGAACACATCAGTGGCCATCTCTTGCTGGAAGTCTAAGGCAACATAGCACAGCTTCTCTCTGATATTAGGCATGATTTCCCTCCCAGCTTTTTGGTGAACTATAGCCACATGTGGTCATGAACTTCATGTAGTAGTCTGTCAGGTACAGGCCAGCTAGGTCCAGACACGGGATGGCACAAGGAGAGCAGAGATATGCACATTATCTCATAGATGTGCACATTCTGTGTGACCCCATCTCTGGGCTCCATCAAAATCGCAGTGGTATGACCAGAGGCCTAGAGGAACAGCACAGACTGGATGGCTACTTACATGGTTGTGGTTTTATAAGTCTCAAAAATGATGTGGGTCATCTTTTCACAGTTGGCCTTAGGGCTCTAGGGGGAATGGTGAGCAGCACAGTGTTCCTTTGGAGGACCACATGCAGTTTGTTGTAGAATGTTTGGTGCCAGATCTTCTCCATATTGAACCAGTTCGTGACAATGTCATGACCAATGGGGGTACTTCAGGATCAGGATGCCTCTCTTGCAATGGGCCTCAGTACCCACAAAGGTGTCCTTCTGTCTCTTACCCACCGTGATGCCCTGGTGCCTAGGGCAACCCCATAATGGAGGGGTAGATGGCCCTGGAGCATCATAACCAGCAAACCAGGCATTTGCCAGATCAGAACCATTGTTGACAAGGAAGGCAGTTAAATCATCATCCAGGGAGAACTGGTGGTCAGTGTGAACCTTTAAGAGAGGAGCTGCTAGAAACCTGTGCTAGTGGGAGGAAACAGACTAGACAGTCTTTATCCATGTTCTCTTTAGGGGAATCTAGGTTGTTTCTGGTTTCTGGCTCTTGTGAACAGAGCAGCAGTGAGCACAGTTGAGGAAATATCTCTTGGGTAGGATGAAGTATCCTTTGGCTATGTGCCCAAGAGTGGCAAACCTCAATTTTGGGTAGATCTTTTCCCATTTTCCAGCGAAACTATCACACAGACTTTCATAGTACCTGTGTAAGTTTCACTCCCACCATTGATGAATGTGCCCCTTACTGTATCCCCAGGATGAGCTGTCCCTTGCGTTGTTGATCTTAGCCATACTGACAGGTGTAAAATGAAATCTCAAAGTAGTTCTCATTTGCATTTCCCAGATGGCTAAGGATGTTGAACATTTCTTTAAGTGTTTCTCAACTATTTGAGTTTCCTCATTGGAGAATTCTATTTAGATCAACATCAAATTTTTAAGATGGATGAATTGTTTTTCTTGACATCTTCAGTTCTTTATATAGTTTGCATATTAGTCCTCTATCAGATGTGGAGTTGGTGAAAATATTTTCCAATTCTGTAAGCTGCCTTCTTGATGGAGCGATAGTGTCCTTTGCTTTACACAAGCCCTTTTGTTTCATGAGGTACCATTTATTAGTTTTTTTTTTTTTTAAGTCTCACTTCCTGGCCTAAAGGTGTTCTGCTTAGAAAGTCTTCCGTGCCAATGAGTTCAATGCTATTCACCACTTTCTCTTCTATCACACCAGTGTCTCTGGTTTTATGTTTAGGTCTTTGATTTTCTTGTGGGTTTCTTTTTTGGGGTGCAGGATGCTAAGTGGATCTATTTGCATTCCTGTGACCAGCACCATTTGCCAAAGTTGTCCTTTTTGCAGTGTGTATTTCTGACTTCTTTATCAAAAAGAAGGTGCCCATAATTGTAACGATTTCTCTATGTCTACAATTATGTTTCATGTTCAATAAATCTGTCTGGTTTTGTGTCAATATAATTTTGCTTTTATTATTCTAGATTCAAAAACAGAATCCATATGTCTTCAGCATGCAAGAAATACTTCCTCTGTATTATAACTTGAAAGCAGGGATAGGGATACTTCCAGCAGTTCTTTTGTTGTTTGGGATTGTTTTAACTCTATTGAAATTTTGGTGCTTCCATTTGATGATGCGATTTGTCCTTCCATCATCTGTGAAAATTTTGTGTTGGAATTTTGATGGGAATTACACTGAATCTGTAGATTGCTTTGGTGGGATAGTAATATTTAGTTTGCTATTTTTATTAATCCATGAATATAGCAGATCTTATCATATTCTGATATCTTCTTCAATTTCACTCTCACTGTCTTGAAAATGTTATCAACACATGTGGTATATATAAAGAATAATTGTCTAATTCTTTTGATATTTCCAATTTGTTGGAGTCCAGGTTTTTCAAATATATTCTTATGGTTATCTGGATTTTCTCAGTGTCTGTTCGATTTATTTCATTTGGATGTACTCTTTGACTGTTAGTTATTTTGGATAAAGATTTGTTGATATTACTGATTTTCTAAATAAACTCTTAGTTTCATTGATTCTTTCTGTTGTGCTCTTAATTAAACATAATTGATTTCAAACCTGATTTGATTATGTCTACCTTCTAATCTTTTGTTTGCTTTTTAACAAAATTTTTATTTGATATTTTTTCATTTATATTTCAAATGCTATCCAGAAAGTCCCCTATACCCTTCCTCTGTCCTGCTCTCCAACGCACCCACTCCAACTTCCTGGCCCTAGCATTCCCCTGTACTGGGGCATATAATCTTTGCAAGACCAATGACCTCTCCTCCCAATGATGGCCTACGAGGCCATCTTCTGCTACATATGCAGTTAGAGACACAAGCTCAGGGGGTACTGGTTATTTCATATTGTGGTTCCTCCAATAGGGTTACAGACCCCTTCAGCTCCTTGGGTACTTTCTCTATCTCCTCCACTAAGGGCCCTGTGTTCCATCTAGTAGATGACTCTAAGCATCCACTTCTATATTTGCCAGGTACTGACATAACCTCACCTATATCAGGGTCATGTCAGCAAAATCTTGCTGGCATACGCAAATAGTGTCTGTGTTTGGTAGCTGATTATGGTATAGATCCTCAGGTGGGGCAGACTCTGATGGTCCTTCCTTCCATGTCAGCTCCAAACTTTATCTCTCTAACACTTTCCATGGGTATTTTGTTCCCCATTCTAAAGAGTGGCAAAGTATCCATACTTTGGTCTTCCTTCATCTTGAGTTTCATGTGTTTTGCAAATTATATATTGGGTATTCTAAGTTTCTGGGCTAATAAGAACTTATCAGTGAGTGCATATCATGTGAGTTCTTTTGTGATTGGGTTCTCTCACTCACGGTGTTATCCTCCAGATCCATCCATTTGCCTAAGCATTTTATAAATTCATTGTTCTTAATAGCTGTGTACTACTCCAGTGTGTAAATGTATCACATTTTCTGTATCCATTCCTCTGTGGAGGGACATCTGGGTCCTTTCCAGCTTCTGGCTATTACAAATAACGTTTCTATGAATATAGTGGAGCATGTGTTCTTATTGCCACTTGGAACATCTTCTGGGTATGTTCCCAGGAGAGGTATTGCTGGATCTTCTGATAGAACTATGCCCAATTGTCTGCGGAACTGCCACACTGATTTCCAGAGTGGTTGTACAAGTTTGCAGAAATGGAGGAGTGTTCCTCTTTCTCCACATCCTCGCCAGCATCTGCTATCAACTGAATTTTTGATCTTAGCCATTCTGATTTGTGTGAGGTTGAATCTCAGGGTTGTTTTGATTTGCATTTCCCTGATGATTAAGGATGTTGTACTTTTTTCAGGTGATTCTCAGTGATTTGGTATTCTTCCGTTGAGAATTCGTTGTTTAGGTATGTGCCACATTTTTTACTGGGGTTATTTGATTCATCTGGAGTTCCACTGCTTGAGTTCCTTGTATATATTGGATATGAGACCCTATCCCAGATTTAGGATTGGTAAAGATGCTTTCCCAATATGTTAGAGGCCTTTTTGTCTTCTTGGTAGTATATTTTTTTCTTATAGAAGCTTTGAAATTTTATGAGGTCCCATTTGGGGATTCTCGATTTTTTCTTTTCTTCTTTTTTTTTTGGATATTTTCTTCATTTACATTTCAAATGCTATCCCAAAAGTTCCCTATACCCACCCCCCGCCCTGCTCTCCTACACACTCACTCCCACTTCTTGGCCCTGGCTTTCCCCTGTACTAGAGCATATAAAGTTTGCTAAACCAAGTGTCCTCTCTTCCCAATTATGGCCAACTAGGCCATATTCTGCTACATATACAGCTAGAGACAGGAGTTCTGGGGGTACTGATTAGTTCATATTGTTGTTCTACCTATAGGCTTGCAGACCCCTTCAGCTCTTGGGTATGTTCTCTAGTTCCTATATTGGGGGCCCTGTGTTCCATCCTATAGATGACTGTGAGCATCCACTTCTGTATTTGCCAGGCACTGGCAAAGCCTCACAGGACACAGCTATATCAGAGTCCTTTCAGCAAAATCTTGCTGGCATATACAATAGTGTCTTCATTTGGTGGCTGATTATGGGATGGACCCCCAGGTGGGGCAGTCTCTGGATGGTCAATCCTTTCATCTTAGCTCTAAACGTTGTCTCTGCAATTCCTTCAATGGATACTTTACTCTCTATTCTAGGGAGGAATGAAATATCCATGAATTGTTCTTCCTTCTTGATTTTCTTCTGTTTTGGAAGTTGTATCTTGGTTATTCTAGGTTTCTGGGATAATATCCACTTACCAGTGAGTGCATGTAAAGTAACTTCTTTTGTGATTGGGTTGCCTCACTGAGGATGATATCCTCCAGATACATCCAGTTGCCCAAGAATTTCATAAATTCATTGTTTTTAATAGCTGAGAGGTACTCCATTGTGTAAATGTACCACATTTTCTGTATCTATTCCTATGTTGAGGTACATCTGGGTTCTTTCCAGGTTCTGGCTATTATAAATAGGGCTGCTTTGAACATAGTGGAGCATGTGTCCTTATTACTAGTTGGAACTTCTTCTGGGTATATGCCCAGGAGTGGTATTGCTGGATTTACCAGTAGTACTATGTCCAGTTTTCTGAGAAACTGCCAGACTGATTTTCAGAGTGGTTGTACAAGCTTGCAATCCCACCAGCAATGGAGGAGTGTTCCTCTTTCTCACATCCTCGCCAGCATGGTCTGGCACCTGAATTTTTTATCTTAGCCATTATGATTGGTGTGTGGTGGAATCTCAGGTTTGTTTTGATTTGCATTTCCCTGATGATTAAGGATGTTGAATATTTTTTCTTCAAGTGTTTCTTAGCCCTTTGGTATTACTTGGTTGATGATTCTTTGTTAAGCTTTGTACCCCATTTTTTAATGAGCTTATTTGAATTTCTGGAGTTCAACTTCTTGATCTCTTTGTATATATTGGATATTAGTCCCCTATCAGATTTAAGATTGGTAAAAATCTTTTCCCAATCTGTTAGTTGCCTTTTTTTGTCTTATTGACAGTATCTTTTGCCCTACAGAAGCTTTGCAATTTTATGAGTTCCCATTTGTCGATTCTTGATCTTAGAGCACAGGCCATTGCTCTTCTGTTTAGGAAAATTTCTCCTGTGCCCATGCCTTCTAGGGGTTTCTCCCACATTTTCCTCTATAAATTTCAGTGTCTCTGGCTTTATGTGGAGTTCCTTGATCCTCTTAGTCTTGAGCTTTGTACAAAGAGATAAGAATGGATCAATTTGCATTCTTCTACATGATAACTGCCAGTTAAGCCAACACCATCTCTTGAAAATGCTGTCTTTTTCCGTTGGATGGTTTTAGCTATGTTGCTAAAGATCAAGAGATCATATGTGTGTGGGTTCATTTCTGGGTCTTCAATTCTACTCCATTGATCTGCCAGTCTGTCGCTGTACCAGTACCATGTGGTTTTTACCACAATTACTCTGTAGTACAGCTTGATGTCAGGCAGGGTGATTACCCCAGAAGTTCTTTTATTTTTGAGGAGAGATTTTGCTATCCTAGGTTTTTTGTTATTCCAGATGAATTTGCAAATTGCCCTTTGTATCTCAGTGAAAAGTTGAGTTGGAATTTTGATGGGGATTGCATTGAATCTGTAGATTGCTTTTGCCAAGATAGCCATTTTTACTATAATAATCCTGCCAATCCATGAGCATAAGAGATCTTTCCATCTTCTGAGATCTTCAATTTCTTTCTTCAGAGGCTTGAAGTTCTTGTCATACAGATCTTTCACTTTCTTAGTTAGAGTCGCGCCAAGGTATTTTATATTATTTGTGACTATTGTGAAGGGTGTTGTTCCCTAATTTCTATATCAGCCAGTTTATCCTTTGTGTACAGAAAGGCTACTGATTCCCCTGAGTTAAATTTATATCCAGCTACTACACTGAAACTGTTTATTAGGTTTAGGCGTTCTCTGGTGGATTTTTTTTATGGTCACTTATATATACTATCATATCATCAGCAAATGTTGATATTTTGACTTCTTCCTTTCCAATTTGTATTCCCCTGATCAACATTTGCTGTCAGATTGCTCTGGCTAGGACTTCAAGTACTATAATGACTATGTAGGAAGAAAGTGGGCAGCTTTGTCTAGTCCCTGATTTTAGTGAGATTGCTTCAAGTTTCTCTCCATTTAGATTGATGTTGGTTACTGGTTTGCTGTATATTGCTTTTATTATGTTTAGGCATGGGCCTTGAATTCTTGATCATTCCAAGACTTTTATTATGAATTGGGTGTTGGATTTTGTCAAACACTTTCTCAGCATCTAATGAGATGATCATGTGTTTTTTGTCTTTGAGTTTGTTTATATAGTGGATATCCCTGCATCCTTGGGATGAAGCCTACTTGATCTTGATGGATGAACGTTTTAACATGTTCTTGATTCAGTTTGTTAGGATTTTGTTGATTAGATTTGCATCAATATTCATTCATAAGGGAAATTGTTCTGAAGTCTCTTTCTTTGTTTATGTGGTTTAGGTATAGAGTAATTGTGGCTTCATAGAATGAATCGGTCAGAGTACTTTCCGTCCCTATTTTATGAAATAGTTTGAGGGGAATTAGAATTAGGTCTTCTTTGAAGGTCTGATAGAACTATGCACTAAATCCATCTGGTCCTGGGCTTTTTAGGTTGGGAGATTATTAATGACTGATTCTATATCTTTAGGGGAAATGGGACTGTTTAGATCATTAATCAGATCATGATTTATCTTTGGTATCTTTTAACTGTCTAGGAAATCGTCCATTTCATCTAGGTTTTCCAGTTTTTTTTTTTTTTTTTTTTTTTTTGAGTATAGGCTTTTGTAGTAGGATCTAATGATATTTTGGATTTCCTCAGGGTCTGTTGTTATGTCTCATTTTTTCATTTCTGTTTTTGTTCGTTATGATACTGTCCCTGTGCCTTCTAGTTAGCCTGGCTAAGGGTTTATCTATCTTGTTGATTTTCTCAAAGAACCAGCTCCTGGTTTGGTTGATTCTTTGTATAGTTCTTTTTTGTTTCCACTTGGTTGATTTCAGCCAAGAGTTTGATTATTTCCTGCCTTCTACTCCTCTTGGGTGAATTTGATTCCTTTTGTTCTAGAGCTTTCAGGTGTGCTGTCAAGCTGCTAATATATTTTTTCTCTAGTTTCTTTCTGGAGGCATTCAGAGCTATTAGTTTCCCTGTTAGGAATGCTTTCATTGTTTTCCATAGTTTTTGGTGTGTTGTGGCTACATTTTCATTAAACTCTAAAAAGCCTTTAATCTCTTTCTTTATTTCTTCTTTGACCAAGTTATCATTGAGTAGAGTGTTCTTCAGCTTCCATGGGAATGTTGACTTTCTATTAGTTATGTTGTTATTGAAGATCAGCCTTAGTCCTTGGTGATCAGATAGGATATATGGGATCATTTCATTATGTTTTTTTTTTTTTTATCTTGAGGCCGGTTTTGTGACCAATTATATGGTCACTTTTGGAGATTGTACCATGAGGTGTTGAGAAGAAGGAATATCCTTTTGTTTTACGATAAAATGTTCTGTAGATATCTGCTAAATCCATTTGTTTCATAACTTCTGTTAGTTTCAATGTGTCTCTGTTTACAGGTTTTGTCTAATGATGAGAGTGGGGTGTTGAAGTCTCCCACTATTATTGTGTGAGGTGCAATGTGTGCTTTGAGCTTTACTAAAATTTCCTTAATGAATGTGGATGTCCTTGCATTTGGAGTATAGATATTCAGAATTGAGAATTCATCTTGGAAGATTTTACCTTTGATGAGTATGAAGTGCCTATCCTTGTCTTTTTTGATAAATTTGGGATGGAAGCCGATTTTATCCGATATTAGAATGACTACTCCAGCTTGTTTCTTCAGAACATTTGCTTGGAAAATTGTTTTCCAACCTTTTACTCTAAGGGAGTGTCTGTCTTTTTCCCTGAAGTGAGTTTCCTGTATCCAGAAAAATGTTGGGTCCTATTACATAGCCAGTCTGTTAGGCTGTCTTTTTATTAGGAGAATTGAGTCTGTTGATATTGAGAGATATTAAGGAAAAGCAATTATGGCTTCTTGTTATTTTTGATGTTACATTTGGGGTTCTGTTCTTGCAGCTGTCTTCTTTTAGTTTTGTTGAAGGATTACTTTCTTGCTTTTTCTTTTTTTTTTTTTTTTTTGGTTTTTTTTTTTGTATTTTTTTCCATTTTTTATTAGGTATTTAGCTCATTTACATTTCCTTTTTTCCATTTTTTATTAGGTATTTAGCCCATTTACATTTCCAATGCTATACCAAAAGTCCCCCATACCCACCCACCCCCAATCCCCTACCCACCCACTCCCCCTTTTTGGCCCTGGCGTTCCCCTGTACTGGGGCATATAAAGTTTGCGTGTCCAGTGGGCCTCTCTTTCCAGTGATGGCCGACTAGGCCATCTTTTGATACATATGCAGCTAGATTCAAGAGCTCCGGGGTACTGGTTAGTTCATAATGTTGTTCTGCCTATAGGGTTGCAGATCCCTTTAGCTCCTTGGCTACTTTCTCTAGCTCCTCCATTGGGAGCCCTGTGATCCATCCATTAGCTGACTGTGAGCATCCACTTCTGTGTTTGCTAGGCCCCGGCATAGTCTCACAAGAGACAGCTACATCTGGGTCCTTTCGATAAAATCTTGCTGGTGTATGCAATGGTGTCAGCGTTTGGATGCTGATTATGGGGTGGATCCCTGGATATGGAAGTCTCTACATGGACCATCCTTTCATCTCAGCTCCAAACTTTGTCTCTGTAACTCCTTCCAAGGGTGTTTTGTTCCCACTTATAAGGAGGGGCATAGTGTCCACACTTCAGTCTTCATTTTTCTTGAGTTTCATGTGTTTAGCAAATTGTATCTTATATCTTGGGTATCCTAGGTTTTGGGCTAATATCCACTTATCAGTGAGTACATATTGTGTGAGTTCCTTTGTGAATGTGTTACCTCACTCAGGATGATGCCCTCCAGGTCCATCCATTTGGCTAGGAATTTCATAAATTCATTCTTTTTAATAGCTGAGTAGTACTCCATTGTGTAGATGTACCACATTTTCCTTATCCATTCCTCTGTTGAGGGACATCTGGGTTCTTTCCAGCTTCTGGCTATTATAAATAAGGCTGCTATGAACATAGTGGAGCATTTGTCCTTCTTACCAGTTGGGGCATCTTCTGGATATATGCCCAGGAGAGGTATTGCTGGATCCTCCGGTAGTACTATGTCCAATTTTCTGAGGAACCGCCAGACTGATTTCCAGAGTGGTTGTACAAGCCTGCAATCCCACCAACAATGGAGGAGTGTTCCTCTTTCTCCACATCCACGCCAGCATCTGCTGTCACCTGAATTTTTGATCTTAGCCATTCTGACTGGTGTGAGTTGGATCTCAGGGTTGTTTTGATTTGCATTTCCCTGATGATTAAGGATGTTGAACATTTTTTCAGGTGCTTCTCTGCCATTTGGTATTCCTCAGGTGAGAATTCTTTGTTCAGTTCTGAGCCCCATTTTTTAATGGGATTATTTGATTTTCTGAAGTCCACCTTCTTGAGTTCTATATATGTTGGATATTAGTCCCCTATCTGATTTAGGATAGGTAAAGATCCTTACCACTCTGTTGGTGGTCCTTTTGTCTTATTGACGGTGTCTTTTGCCTTGCAGAAACTTTGTAGTTTCATTAGGTCCCATTTGTCAAGTCTCAATCTTACAGCACAAGCCATTGCTGTTCTGTTCAGGAATTTTTCCCCTGTGCCCATACCTTCAAGGCTTTTCCCCACTTTCTCCTCTATAAGTTTCAGTGTCTCTGGTTTTATGTGAAGTTCCTTGATCCACTTAGATTTGACCTTAGTACAAGGAGATAAGTAAGGATCGATTCGCATTCTTCTACATGATAACAACCAGTTGTGCCAGCACCAATTGTTGAAAATGCTGTCTTTCTTCCACTGGATGGTTTTAGCTCCCTTGTCGAAGATCAAGTGACCATAGGTGTGTGGGTTCATTTCTGGGTCTTCAATTCTATTCCATTGGTCTACTGGTCTGTCTCTATACCAGTACCATGCAGTTTTTTTCAAAATTGCTCTGTAGTAAATCTTTAGGTCAGGCATGGTGATTCCACCAGAGGTTCTTTTACCCTTGAGAAGACTTTTTGCTATCCTAGGTTTTTTGTTATTCCAGATAAATTTGCAAATTGCTCCTTTTAATTCGTTGAAGAATTGAGTTGGAATTTTGATGGGGATTGCAATGAATCTGTAGATTGCTTTTGGCAAGATAGCCATTTTTACAATGTTGATCCTGCCAATCCATGAGCATGGGAGATCTTTCCATCTTCTGAGATCTTCTTTAATTTCTTTCTTCAGAGATTTGAAGTTTTTATCATATAGATCTTTCACTTCCTTAGTTAGAGTCACGCCAAGATATTTTATATTATTTGTGTCTATTGAGTAGGGTGTTGTTTCCCTAATTTCTTTCTCAGCCTGTTTATTCTTTGTATAGAGAAAGGCCATTGACTTGTTTGAGTTTATTTTATATCCAGCTACTTCACCGAAGCTGTTTATCAGGTTTAGGAGTTCTCTGGTAGAATTTTTAGGGTCACTTATATATACTATCATATCATCTGCAAAAAGTGATATTTTGACTTCCTCTTTTCCAATTTGTATCCCCTTGATCTCCTTTTGTTGTCGAATTGCTCTGGCTAATACTTCAAGTACTATGTTGAAAAGGTAGGGAGAGAGTGGGCAGCCTTGTCTAGTCCCTGATTTTAGTGGGATTGCTTCCAGCTTCTCTCCATTTACTTTGATGTTGGCTACTGGTTTGCTGTAGATTGCTTTTATCATGTTTAGGTATGGGCCTTGAATTCCTGATCTTTCCAACACTTTTATCATGAATGGGTGTTGGATCTTGTCGAATGCTTTTTCTGCATCTAACGAGATGATCATGTGGTTTTTGTCTTTGAGTTTGTTTATATAATGGATTACATTGATGGATTTTCGTATATTAAACCATCCCTGCATCCCTGGAATAAAACCTACTTGGTCAGGATGGATGATTGCTTTAATGTGTTCTTGGATTCGGTTAGCGAGAATTTTATTGAGGATTTTTGCATCGATATTCATAATAGAAATTGGTCTGAAGTTCTCTATCTTTGTTGGGTCTTTCTGTGGTTTATGTATCAGAGTAATAGTGGCTTCATAAAATGAATTGGGTAGAGTACCTTCTACTTCTATTTTGTGAAATAGTTTGTGCAGAACTGGAATTAGATCTTCTTTGAAGGTCTGATAGAACTCTGCACTAAACCCGTCTGGTCCTGGGCTTTTTTTGGCTAGGAGTCTATTGATAACTGCTTCTATTTCTTTAGGTGATATGGGACTGTTTAGATGGTCAACTTGATCCTGATTCAACTTTGGTACCTGGTATCTGTCCAGAAATTTGTCCATTTCGTCCAGGTTTTCCAGTTTTGTTGAGTATAGCCTTTTGTAGAAGGATCTGATGGTGTTTTGGATTTCTTCAGGATCTGTTGTTATGTCTCCCTTTTCATTTCTGATTTTGTTAATTGGGATTTTGTCCCTGTGCCCTTTAGTGAGTCTAGCTAAGGGTTTATCTATCTTGTTGATTTTTTCAAAGAACCAACTCATCGTTTGGTTAATTCTTTGAATAGTTTTCTTGTTTCCACTTGGTTGATTTCACCCCTGAGTTTGATTATTTCCTGCCGTCTACTCCTCTTGGGTGAATTTGCTTCCTTTTTTTCTAGAGCTTTTAGATGTGTTGTCAAGCTGCTAGTATATGCTCTCTCCCGTTTCTTCTTGGAGGCACTCAGAGCTATGAGTTTCCCTCTTAGAAATGCTTTCATTGTGTCCCATAGGTTTGGGTACGTTGTGGCTTCATTTTCATTAAACTCTAAAAAGGCTTTAAATTCTTTCTTTATTCCTTCCTTGACCAAGGTATCATTGAGAAGAGTGTTGTTCAGTTTCCATGTGAATGTTGGCTTTCCATTATTTATGTTGTTATTGAAGATCAGTCTTAGGCCATGGTGGTCTGATAGGACACATGGGACAATTTCAATATTTTTGTATCTGTTGAGGCCTGTTTTGTGACCAGTTATATGGTCAATTTTGGAGAAGGTCCCGTGAGGTGCTGAGACTTGCATTTTCTAGGGCATATTTTCCCTGCTTGTATTAGAGTTTTCCTATTTTTATCTTTGAAGGGCTTGATTCATGGAAAGATATTGTGTAAATTTTGTTTTGTCATGGAATACGTTGGTTTCTCTATCTATGGTAAGTGAGAGTTTTGCTGGTTGTAGTAGCTTGGGCTGGCATTTGTGTTCTTTTAGGGTCTGTGTCACATCTGTCCAGGATCTTCTGGCTTTTATAGTCTCTGGTGAGAAGTCTGGAGTAATTCTAACAGGCCTGCCTTTATTTGCTACTTGACCTTGTTCTCTTAGTGCTTTTAATATTCTGTCTTTATTTAGTGCATTTGTTGTTCTGATTATTATGTGTCTGGAAGAATATCTTTTCTGGTCCAATCTATTTTGTGTTCTATAGGCTTCTTGTATATTCATTGCCATCTCTTTCTTTAGGTTAGCGAAGTTTTCTTATATAAGCTTGATGAAGATATTTACTGGCCCTTTAAGTTGAAAATCTTCATTTTCATCTACACCTATTATCCTTGGGTTTGGTCTTCTCATCGTGTCCTGGATTTCCTGAATGTTTTGAGTTAGGATCTTTTTGCATTTTTCATTTTCTTTTTTTTTTCAATGTTTTCTATGGAAGCTTCTGCACCAAAGATTCTCTCTTCCATCTCTTGTATTCTGTTGCTGATGCTCGCATCTATTTTTCCTGATTTCTTTACTAGAGTTTCTATATCCAGATTTGTCTCCCTTTGGGTTTTCTTTATTGTTAATACTTCCACTTTTAGATCGTGGATGGTTTTATTCAATTCCATCACCTGTTTGGCTGTGTTTTCCTGTAATTCTTTAGGGACTTCTACCTGTTTAGCATTGTTCTACTTTATTTCTTTAAGTGAGTTATTAATGCCCTTCTTAACATCCTCTACAAACATCATGAGATATGACTTTAAATTCTAGTCTTGCTTTTCAGGTGTGTTGGGGTATCCAGGACTTGCTCTGGTGCACCTGCTGGGTTCTGATGATCCTGAGTGGTCTTGATTTCTCTTAGTAAGATTCTTACATTTGCCTTTCACCATTTGGTAATCTTTGGTGTTAGATGTTCTAGCTGTCTCTGTCTGGAGCTTGTTCCTCCTGTGATTCTGTAAGCTTCTGTCAGCACTCCTGGGAGTCCACCTCTCTCCTTAGGCCCAGTGGTCAGGCAAGCTCTCCTCTTGAAGGGATGGTGCTCAGAAGTCTGGTTCTCAGATACACACCCTGAGTTTCAAGGTCAGAGCACTCTCTGGAGGCCAACTCTCCTCTGGCAAGGGTGGTGCCCAGGGGTCTGGGTCAGCTCTACCTCTTGGCTGAGCATGAAGGCTCAAAGGACCCTTACCAAGAAGCACTGTTGCTTCTGCCACCCACGTGCTATCCTAAGTAGACCGGTCTCAGTGATCCCAAGATCCTAGGTGTGCTAGGGTCGGCCCAGGTCATGCCCAAGATGGTGTGGGGCTGCAGCCACCAGAAGGAATCCTAGACTCTAGTTGGCAGGGTTCCTTTTTCCCTGTTCCTGCTGGCACAATACCCTCCAGGATTCTTTGGAACAGATGTTGCTTTCCACTCAGCAGTGATCTCAAGATCCTGGATATGCTAGGGCACCAGTGGCGTGGAGAGTCCTCTGGGGTCCTTGGGACACTCAAGTTCACACCATGAGGCTGGTGCAGACTGGAATAAATCCCAGCTACTGGAAGGTCAGGGTTCCTTTGTCACTGAGCCTGATGGCAAAAGACACTCCGGGATTCTTTGGAAGAAAAGTTGCATTCCAATCACCAGTGATCCCAAGATCCTGGGTGTGCTAGGGCACCTACTGCATATAAAGTCCTCTGGAGACATTGGGACCCTCTGCCAATTTCTCACCCAAGATAAATTCTTGGGGTTTATTTCTTTGTTTTGTTTAGAGATTTTGTATGTGATTTTAAATTGTTAATATTAGATATATCCAGATTTTTAAAATCAAATAACTAACTAAATGATTGATTTTTATGTAGGAATTTTGTGCTTGTACATTTTCTTTAACCTCTTTCAATTGTTCGAGATCAGATATGATGTATACTCATTTTATTTGGTTCTAAAATGTCTTTGAGTTCTTTCGTATTTTCTTCATATACATTTGCTATCCCAAAATTCCCCCCTTAACTTCCCCCACACACACTCCCCTACCCACCCACTCCCACTTCTTGGCTCTGGTGTTCCTCTGTACTGGGGCATATCAAGTTTGCAATACCGAGGGTCCTATAGGGTTGCAGAACCCTTCAGCTCCATGGGTACTTTCTCTAGCTCCTACATTAGGGACCTGTGTTCCATCTAATAGCTGAATGTGAGCATCTACTTCTGTGTTTGCCAGGCACTGGCATTGCTGCACAAGAGACAGCTATATCAGGGTCCTTTCAACAAAATCTTGCTGGCATATGTGATAGTGTGCACATTTGGAGGCTGATTGTGGGATGGATCCCAAGGTGTGGCAGTCTCTAGATGGTCCATTCTTTTGTCTCAGCTCCAAAATTTGTTTCTGTAACTCCTTCCAAGGGTGTTTTGTTCCAAATTCTAAGAAGGGGCAAAGTGTCCACACTTTGGTCTTCGTTCTTCTAGAGTTTCATGGGCTTTGCAACTCATAATTTGGGTATTCTAAGCTATCAGTGAGTGCATATCATGTGTGTTCTTTTGTGATTGGGTTACCTCACTCAGGATGATACCCTCCAGGTCCATCCATTTATGTAGAAATTTCGTAAATTCATTCATTTTAATAGCAGTGTAGTACTCCATAGTGTAAATGTACCACATTTTCTGTATCGATTCCTCTGTTGAGGGGCATCTGGGTCCTTTCCAGCTTCTGACTATTAGGAATAAGGCTGCTATGAACATAGTGGAACATGTGTCCTTCTTACCGGTTGGGTCATCTTCTGGATATATGCCCAGGAGAGGTATTGCAGGATCCTCCAGTAATACTATGTCCAATTTTCTGAGGAACTGCCAGACTGATTTCAAGAGTGGTTGTACAAGCTTGCAATCCCACCAGAAATAGAGGAGTGTACCTCTTTCTCTACATCCTCGCCAGTATCTCCTGTCACCTGTATTATTGATCTTAGCCATTCTGACTAGTGTGAGGTGGAATCTCAGGGTTGTTTTGATTTGTATTTCCCTGATGATGAAGGATGCTGAACATTTTTTCAGGTGCTTCTCAGCCATTCGGTATTCCTCAGTTGAGAATTTTTTTAACTCTGAGCTCCTTTTTTAATGGGGTTATTTGACTTTCAGGAGTCTACCTTCTTCAGTTCTTTATATATATTGGATATTAGTCTTCTATCTGATTTAGGATTGGTAAAGATAATTTCCAAATCTGTTGGTGGCCTTTTTGTCTTATTGACAGTGTCTTTTCCCTTAAAGATGCTTTGAAATTGTATGAAGTCCGATGTGGACTATCGATCTTAGAGCACAACCCATTGCTGTTCTATTCAGGAATTTTTCCCCCGTGCCCATATTTTCGAGGGTTTTCCCCACTTTCTCCTCTATAAGTTTCAGTGTCTCTGGTTTTATGTGGAGCTCCTTGATCCACTTAGATTTGACCTGAGTGCAAGGAGATAGGAATGGATCAATTTGCATTATTCTACATGTTGACCGCCAGTTGTGCCAGCACCATTTGTTGAAAATGCTGTCTTTTTTTCCACTGGATGGTTTTAGCTCCCTTGTCAAAGATTAAGTGACCATAGGTGTGTGAGTTCATTTCTGGGTCCTCAATTCTATTCCATTGGTCTACTTGTCTGTCGCTATACCACTACCATGCAGTTTTTATCATAATTGCTCTGTAGTACAGCTTTAGGTCAGGCATGGTGATTCCACCAGAGGTTCTTTTATCCTTGAGAAGAGTTTTTGCTCTCCGAGGTTTTTTTTTTTTTTTTTTTTTTTTTTTTTTTTTTTTTTTTTTTATTCCAGATGAATTTTCAAATTGCCCTTTCTAATTTGTTAAAGAATTGAGTTTGAATTTTTATGGGGATTGCATTGAATCTGTAGATTGCTTTTGGCAAGATAGCCATTTTTACTATATTGATCCTGCCAATCCATGCTAATGGGAGATCTTTCTATCTTCGGAGATCTTCTTTGGTTTGTATCTTCAGAGACTTGAGGTTCTTATCATAGAGATCTTTCACTTCCTTAGTTAGAGTCACCACAAGGTATTTGATATCATTTGTGACTATTGTGAAGGGTGTTGTGTACTGGGTAGTTTTGTGTCAACTTGACACAGCTGGAGTTATCACAGAGAAAGAGCTTCAGTTGAGGAAATGCCTCCATGAGATCCAACTGTAAGGCATTTTCTCAATTAGTGATCAAGGGGGAAAGGCCCCTTGTGGGTGGGGCCATCTCTGGACTGGTAGTCTTGGGTTTTATAAGAGAGCAGGCTGAGCAAGCCAGGTGAGGCAAGCCAGTAAAGAACATCCCTCCATGGCCTCTGCATCGGCTCCTGCTTTCTGACCTGCTTGAGTTCTAGTCCTGACTTCCTTGGTGATGAACAGAAGTATGGAATTGTAAGCCGAATAAACCCTTTCCTCCCCAACTTGCTTCTTAGTCATGATGTTTGTGCAGGAATAGAAACCCTAAGACATGTTGTTTCTCTAATTTCTTTCTCAGCCTGTTTATCTTTTGTGTAGAGGAAGGCCATTGACTTGTTTGAGTTAATGTTATATCCAATTACTTCACTGAAGCTGTTTATCAGGTTTATGAGTTCTCTGGTTAAATTTTTAGGGTCACTCTGGCTAGAACTTCAAGTACTATATTGAATAGGTAGGTAGAAAGTGGGCAGCCTTCTCTAGTCCCTGATTTTAGTGGGATTGCTTCCAGCTTCTCACCATTTACTTTGATGATGGCTACTGGTTTGCTGTCGATTGCTTTTAACATGTTTAGGTATGGGCCTTTAATTCCTGATATTTCCAAGACTATTATCATGAATGGGTGTTGGATTTTGTCAAATGCTTTCTCAGCATCTAAAAAGAAGATCATGTGGCTTTTGTCTTTGAGTTTGTTTATATAGTGGATTATGTTGATGGATTTCCATATTTTAAACCATTCCTGCATCCCTGGAATAAAACCTAATTGGTCAGGATGGATCATTGCTTTGATGTGCTCTTGGATTCGGTTAGCAAGAATTTTATTTAGTATTTTTGCATTGATATTCATAAGGGAAATTGGTCTGAAGTTCTCTATCTTTGTGGGTCTTTCTGTGGTTTAGGTATCAGAGTAATTGTGGCTTCATAGAATGAACTGAGTAGAGTACCTACTGTTCCTATTTTGTGGAATAGTTTGAGAAGAACTGGAATTAGAACTTCTTTGAATGTCTGATAAAATTCTGCACTAAACTGATCTGGTCCTGCGCTTGTTTGTTTGTTTGATTGTTTGTTTGTTTGTTTGTTTGGGAGACTATTAATGACTGCTTCTATTTCTTTAGGGGATTTAGCATTGTTAAATCATTTATCTGGTCCTGATTTAACAGTGGTATCTGGTATCTGTCTAGGGATATGCCCATTTCATCGAGGTTTTCCTGTTTTGTTTAGTATAGCCTTTTGTAGAAGGATCTGATGGTATTTTGGGTTTCTTCAGGATCTGATGTTATGTCTCTTTTTTCATTTCTGATTTTTTTAATTAGGTCGCTGTCCCTGTGTCCTCTAGTGAGTCTGGCTAAGGGTTTATCTATCTTGTTGATTTTCTCAAAGAACCAGATCCTCGTTTGGTTGATTCTTTGATTAGTTCTTCTTGTTTCCACTTGGTTGATTTTGCCCCTGAGTTTTATGATTTCCTGTCATCTACTCCTCTTGGGTGAATTTGCTTCCTTTTGTTTTAGAGGTTTTAGGTGTGGTGTCAAGCTGCTAGTGTGTGCTCTCTCTATTTGTTTTATTTTTTTATTTTTTTTATTTTTGGAGGCACTCAGAGCTATGAGTTTTCCTCTTAGAAATGCTTTCATTGTGTCCCATAAGTTTGGGTATGTTGTGGCTTCATTTTTATTAAGCTCTAAAGAGTCTTTAATTTCTTTCTTTATTCCTTTCTTGACCAAGGTATCCTTGAGGAGAGTGTTGTTCAGTTACCACATAAATGTTAGCTTTCTATTACTTATGTTGTTATTGAAGATCAGCCTTAGTCCATGGTGATCTGATAGAATGCATGGGACAATTTCAATATTTTTTACCTGTTGAGGCCTCTTTTGTGACCAATTATATGGTCAATTTTGGAGAAGGTACCATGAGATGCTGAGAAGAAGTTATATCCTTTTGTTTTAGGAAAAATGTTCTGTAGATATCTGTTAGATCCATTTGTTTCATAACTTCTCTTAGTTTCACTGTGTCCCTGTTTATTTTCTGTTTCCATGATCTGTCCATTGATGAAAGTGGTGTGTTGAAGTCTCCCACTATTTTTGTGTGAGGTGCAATGTGTGCTTTGAGCTTTACTAAAGTTTCTTTAATGAATGTGGCTGCCCTTGTATTTGGAGCACAGATATTCAGAATTGAGTGTTCCTCTTGGAAGATTTTAACTTTGATTGGTATAAAGGGCCCCTCCTTGTCTTTATTGATAACTTTGGGTTGGAAGTAAATTTTATTTGATATTAGAATGGCTACTCCAGCTTGTTTCTTCAGACAGTTTGCTTGGAAAATTGTTTTCCAGCTTTCATTCTGAGATAGTGTCTGTCTTTTTCAATGAGATGGGTTTGCTGTAGGCAGCAAAATGTTTGGTTCTACTTGTGTAGCCAGTTATGTTAGTCTATGTCTTTTTATTGGGGAATTGAGTCCATTGATATTAAGAGATATTAAGTAAAATAATTGTTGCTTCCTATTATTTTTGTTGTTAGAATTTTCTTTCTGTTCCTGTGGCTGTCTTCTTTTAGATTTGTTGAAGGATTTTTTTTTTCCTTTTTCTGTTATTATCTTTTGAAGGGCTGGATTCCTGGAAAGATATTGTGTGAATTTGGTTTTGTCATGGAATACTTTGGTTTCTCCATCTATGATAATTGAGAGTTTGGCTGGGTATTGTAGCCTGGGCTGGGATTTGTGTTCTCTTTGTGTCTGAATAACATCTGTCCAGGATCTTTTGTCTTTCATAGTCTCTGGTGAGAAGTCTGGAATAATTCTAATAGGCCTGCCTTTATATGTTACTTGGCCTTTTTCCCTTGCTGCTTTTAATATTTTGTGTTTATTTAATGCATTTGTTGTTCTGATTATTATGTGTCGGGAGGAATTACTGCTCCAATATATTTGGAGTTCTGTAGGCTTCTTGTATGTTCATGGGCATTTCTTTCTTTAGGTTTGGGAAGTTTTCTTCTATAATTTTGTTGAAGATATTTGCTGGCCCTTTAAGTTGAAAATCTTCATTCTCATCTACTCCTATTATCCATAGGTTTGGTCTTCTCATTTTGTCCTGGATTTTCTGGATATTTTGAGTTAGGATATTTTTGCAGTTTGCATTTTCTTTGATTGTTGTGTCCATGTTCCCTATGGAATCTTCTGCACCTGAGATTCTCTCTTCCATCTCTTGTATTTTGTTGCTGATGTTCGCATCTATGGTTCCTGATTTCTTTCCTAGGGTTTCTATCTCCAGAGTTTTCTGCCTTTGGGTTTTCTTTATTTTTTCTATTTTCCTTTTTAGATCCTGCATGTTTTTGTTCACTTCTATCTCCTGTTTGATACTGTTTTCCTGTAACTCTTTAAGACATTTTTGCGTTTCCTTTTTAAAGGCTTCTAGCTGTTTACCTGTGTTTTCATGTATTTCCTTCTTAAGGTCCTCCAACATCATCATTGGAAGTGATTTTGGATTCATGTCTTTCTTTTCTGATGTGATGGTGTATCCAGGAGTTGTTATGGTGGGAGAGTTTTATTCTGATGATGCCATGTAACCTTGGTTTCTGTTACTTCCGCTCTTCATGTGACTTGCTTGTGCCTTTTAGGACCTGCTCAAGCCTGATCACATATGTACAACTTCCAGTTGATAATGGATTGTTGCTGTGCACAAGCTACTTTTTAGCTTCATTGGTTAGATAATACTCAGCTCATGAGATGCAGGTCAGATTACATGGCAATTTGGTAGCTCATTGTCAAATGTTTAGTTTCTACTGAGACCTAATATCAGGCCAAGAACTGTCACTCAAATAGAGAATCACTATCTGCAAAAATCATTTGTCCAAAGTACCTAGGGTTTCCTCTGTAATACATGTGTAGGGGCCTGCTAAATGCTCCAAGCAGCATCCCCATCTGCCACTGTCACCTCATGTGCCTAGTCATAGAAAAACATGCACAGCAGCCTGGACCTGTTAAAGAAACTTCTCCTATTTCTGTACCCACACAAAGCTAGCTTCTCTTCAAGTCACTTGGTATATGGTATGCTTACCTTAATCTGTTGTGTGAGCCATTTATTATTATTTTCCCAGTTTCTGACTGTATAATTTGGATATTATACTTATAAGTTGGCAGATATATGCATCAGAACATGGAATATGTTGGAAGAATCAAAAGGAGAGTTAGAAGGGGGCAATAGGAAGATGAACATAAACAGGGTACGTACATAAAATTTTTCAAAGAATAAATAAAACCATTAAAAAACAAACAAATATACAATGACCATAAAATATTGCTATACTAAATTATAAAACAGAAATATTTATATGTACAAAGAAATAAATTTCAAGCCAGAAATTCAACAGGGAATCTACAGCATAATAAGGTATATATCAATTAGAAAAATATCAAATTAAAATTATAAGCTAGAAAGTATTAAAGGGAAAAAATGGATGAATTTAATAGCTTATGCTTAAGAATAATTGGCAAATCAGAAGCCTTGTAAGAAACAATAGAAATAAAGTTTAAGAGGAATAGAAGAGAAATATAATAATGCTGAAGGCAGAGGTCAGCATAACAGGAGTGTGAATTGGAATCTCAGACTCACAGGGAAGGTAGAAAGAAGCAGAAGATATTTAAACGAATAAAGATGCCAAAACCATACAATGGGAAAAAAAAGAAAACATCTTCAACAAATGGTGCTAGTCTAACTGGATGTCTGCATGTAGAAGAATGCAAATAGATACATAATTATCACCCTGCACAAAACTCAAGTCCAAGTAGATCACAGACCTCAACATAAAACCAGATACACTAAATCTAACAGAAAAGAAAGTGGGAATTGTCTTGAATGCATTGGTACAGGAGACAAACTCCTAAGCAGAACACCAGTGGCTCAGGCTCTAAGATTAACAATTGATAAATGTGACCTCATGAAACAGAAAAGCTTCTGTAAGGCAAAACCCACCATCAATAAGACAAAACAACAGTCTACAGAATGGGGAAAGATCTTCACCAACCCTATATCTGACAGAGGGCTCTCCAAAATATATAAAGAACTCAAGAAGTTAGACTCCAACAAAGCAAATAACCCAATTAAAAATGGGGTACAGAGCTAAACAGAGAATTCTCCACAGAGAAATCTCTACTAGTGGAGAAGCACTTTTAAAAAATCAACATTCTTATTAGTCATCAGGAGAATACAAATCAAAACAACTCTGAGATTCCATCTTAACACCTATCAGAATGGCTAAGATCTAAACTCAGGCGAGGATGTGGAGAAAGGGGAACATTCCTCCAGTGCTAGAGTGGAAACTTGCACAAACACTTTCGAAATCAATTTGGTGGTTTCTTAGAAAATTGGGAATAGCTCTACCTCAAGAGGCAGCTCTACCACTCCTGGACATATACCCAAAAAATCAAGTGTCCATAGTATGTGGATTTATTTCTGTGACTTTGATTCTATTCTGTTGATCAATCTGTCTATATTTATGTCAATATCTTGTGATTTTTTATTACTACTGCTCTGAAGTATAGATTACAATCAGGGATATGGATACCAACAGAAATTATTTAATTATACAGGATTGTTTTAGCTACCCTGGGTTTTTTGTTTTTCTATATGAAATTGAGAAATGCTCTTTCAAGGTCTGTAATGAATTGTGTTGGAATTTTGATGTGAATTGCATTGAATCTGTAAATTGATTTTGATAAAATGACCATTCTTAGTATGTTACTCCTACCAATCCATGGACAAGGGAAATATTTCCATCCTAATATCTTCCTCAATTTCTTTCTTTAGAGACACAAAGTTCTTGTCATACAGGACTTACACATCATATGTTAGAGTTACACCAAAATATTTTATATTTTTTGTGACTATTGTGAAGAGTGTTGTTCACCTAATTTCTTTCTCAATTTATTTATAATTTTTATACAGGAGAAATATTGATATTTTTTAGCTAAGCTTGTATCTGGCCACTTTGCTGAAGGTGTTTTTTCAGCTGTAGTAATTCTCTGGTAGAATTTTGGGAATCATTTATGTGTACTATTATATGCATGAATAGTGATACCTTGACTTTTTCCTTTCCAATATGTAACTACTCGATCTCCTTTAGTTGTCTTATTTCTCTGGCTAGAACTTCAAGTACTATATTGAATATGTAGGGAGATAGTGGAGAGTCTTGTCTTTTCCCTGATTTTAATGTAATTGCTTTAAGTTTCTCTTCATTTAGCTTGATGTTGGCTATTGGCTTCCTGTATATTGCTTTGATTATGTTTAGGTAAGTTTCTCTAATCAAGTATGAGGAGGGAATTTGGGAGGTTTGGGAGAAAGAAGGGTAATGGGGGGCATCTCTGATCTCTCTAAGACGGGGTTAGGGGTGGGGTGGGGTGGGGTAAGGGAGAGATGTTACTCTGACTGTTATCTCCCTTTGAAATCCTTATCCCTGCCTTGTCTGACCTCAGTGGGAGAGGATGTACCACCTAGTCCTGCTGCAACTTGATGTGCCAGGGAGAGTTGGTATTCCCGGAGAAAGGGGAGTGGGGGATGAGAGTGGGACTGGGAGGAGAGGAGGGAGGCGAGGCTGTAATCAGGATGTAAAGTGAATAAGCAAATAAGTTAAGGAAAACAACAACAAAAAGAAACTGGATTAATTTCAATTTATTCAAGAACATTGGTTATTTCCATTAAGTACTGTAGTATTATGTATATGAATATAAAAATCCTTTCATCAAAGCAAGGAAGAGAGCACAAAACTGCCCTTAAGTCATTGAAGACCTGGAGCACCTATGGGCCTCCCACGAGGTTCTCACAAAACCTACAGCCTCCATCCCAAGAGCCTGTGTCTGACAGAGCTGGTATGAGAAAAGGAGACAATCCTTCCCCAGGTTTTAGCCAGACTCTGAGTACACAATGGGATAGTGAGGAGCCCAGTGAAAGCACCTAGAGATTTGGCCTGTGACCCTCTAGCACAATGTTTTGCAGGTCCAGTTGAACATGACATGTTTTCATTGGAAAGGCACATTTATAGTACCTAATGACAGCCCATGTCAAGTGGCATATTGGTTTTGTGTTTGTTTGTTTGTTTGTTTTTTATTGGTAGACATCTCTTTTTTTTCAATTTTTTGTTAGGTATATTCTTCATTTACATTTCAAATAGAATCCTAAAAGTCCCCTATACCCTCCCCCCCTGCCCTGCTATCCTTCCCACCCATTCCCACTTCTTGGTCCTGGCATTCCCCTGTACTGGGGCATATAAAGTTTGCAAAACCAAAGGGCCTCTCTTCCCAATGAGGGTCAAGTAGGCCATCTTCTGCTACATATGCTGCTAGAAACACGAGCTCTGGGGAGTACTGGTTAGTTCATATTGTTGTTCCACCTATAGGGTTGCAGACCCCTTGAGCTCCTTGGGTACTTTCTCTAGCTATTCCATTGGGGGCCCTGTGTTCCATCCAATAGATGACCATGAGCATCCACTTCTGTATTTGCCAGGCACTGGCATAGCCTCACAAGAGACAACTATATCAGGGTCCTTTCAGCAAAATCTTGCTGGCATATGCAATAGTGTCTGTTTGGTGGCTGATTATGGGATGGATCCCTGGGTGGGGCAGTTTCTGGATGGTAATCCTTTTGTCTCAGCTCCAAGCTTGTCTCTGTAATTCCTTCCATGGGTATTTTGTTCTCTATTCTAAGGAGGAATGAAATATCCACGTGTTGGTCTTTGTTCTTGATTTTCTTGTGTTTTGCAAATTGTATCTTGTTGGGAACTAAAATGGGGTCCCAGGGGAAAGAGTGGGAAGGAGAAGACCCACACCCTAACAGAGTTCCACCTATGCTCTTGTCAGTCAGGTGTGGGAGGGTTGCTATCTACCTTCCACTCATTCCCGGGTGGGCATCCAAGCCTTTGACACACTCTTCTGGGTGTGGCAAGGGGCAGGCAGTCCTACCTAGGATTCCTGGAGCTACTTTGCTAAAGCCACCAGGGTAATGGGAGAGAGGGATGAGAGAAGAGGCTCACAACACCTGTGAGAGTGAGCACAGAGGATCTAGATGAGCAGAGACTGGCTATGGTTTTAGAACTTTATTGTAGAAAGGCAGGGAGAAAGAGAGAAGGTAGAAAAGAGAGAGAGACAGAGAGAAAGGGCTAGAAAGAAAGAGAGTTAGAGGGAGAGAAAAGAGGAGAGGAGAGAGGAGAAGACAAAGAGAGGGGAGAGGGGCTGAGAGTGAGGGGTAAGAGGTAAGAGAGTGAGAAGTAAGTAAGATACAAGTAAGAGAGCAAGCAGGGGCTGAACAACCCTTTTTATGGCCTTTACTGTTGCTAGGTAACTGGGGAGGAGTTTAGCCTGAAGGTCAGAAGCTTGGGCCATTGCCTACATGACTTCTAGCCATGCTTCTCTTGTAAGGGCTGTGGGGGTCGGTAACTAAGGCAGGAGCCAGAGTTCCAGGAGCATGAGGGAAATTCACTCCTACTATGTCATGAAGGTGAATTATCACCATTTTTGAGGTTCAGACCTCAGCTTAACTGGAGACCAGCCTGTCTGTGCATAGCCCAATAACCCACAGTATCTTGGGTATTCTAAGTTTCTGGGCTAATATCCACTTACCAGTGAGGGCATATCTAGTGACTTTTGTGATTGTGCTACCTCACTCAGGATGATGCCCTCCAGGTCCATCCATTTGCCTAGGAATTTCATAAATTCATTCTTTTTAATAGCTGAGTAGTACTCCATTGTGTAAATGTACCACATATTCTGTATCCATTCTTCTGTTGAGGGGCATCTGGGTTCTTTACAGCTTCTGGCTATTATAAATAAGGCTGCTATGAACATAGTGGAGCATGTGTACTTATTACCAGTTGGAACATCTTCTGGGTATATGCCCAGGAGAGGTATTGCTGCATCATCCAGTAGTACTATGTCCAATTTTCTGAGGAACTGCCAGACTGATTTCCAGAGTGGTCGTACAAGCTTGCAATCCCATCAGCAATGGAGGAGTGTTCTTCTTTCTCCACATCCTTGCCAGTATCTGCTGTCACCTGAATTTTTGATCTTAGCCATTCTGACTGGTGTGTGGTGGAATCTCAGGGTTGTTTTGATTTGCATTTTCCTGATGATTAAGGATGTTGAACATTTTTTCAGGTGCTTCTTAGCCATTCAGTATTCCTCAGTTAAGAATTCTTTGTTTAGCTCTGTACCCCATTTTTAATGGGGCTATTTGAATTTATGGAGTCTAGCTTCTAAGCTCTTTGTTTATATAATACAAATATATAAATACAAATACTAATATATTGGATATTAGTTCCCTAACAGATTTAGGGTTGGGAAAAATCCTTTCCCACTCTGTTGGTGGCCTTTTTGTCTTATTGACAGAGACACTGAAATTTATAGAGGAGTAAGTGGGGAAAAGCCTCGAAGATATGGGCACATGTGAAAAATTCCTGAACAGAACAGCAATGGCTTGGGCTGTAAAATCAAGAATCGACAAATGGGACCTCATAAAATTGCAAAGCTACTGTAAGGCACATTGTTTTTGACAAATCAGTTTCCTTTAGACTACACCTTCAAGCCACTTAAGGTTGCGTTTACAACAAAAATTTATCATCTAAATATCAACAGTAATGGCAGCATTTATCTTGATAATCTCAGATCACAGTGTCTCCTGCTTTAACTATTTCTAATGTTCATTTATCCATTTGTTCACTGCTATGTGATCCAAACCCTGATGACCTCCTAGTGCCAGAGACTGCACAGATCTAAAACAGATAGTGATAAATACAACAGAATATCTTGGGAATGGACTCAGAAGTATGCCATGTGATGTTACCTTAAAGTCAGAATAACTTGCATTTTATAGCTGGAATAAACTTCAAATTCCTATTCCTTTTTTTGATCTCATGTTTTTCTTTTTTTTTCTTTTTGTTTATTTCCCTCCTTTCATTCACATGTTTATCTAAGAGACTTAAATTCTTTCAGCTTTAGACAATAACTACTTTTAGAATCTGCAAAGTAGTTACAAGAAAACAGTTGCCCAAGATTCAGAATCTTTTTAAAAAACTGGAGCTTGTCCAGATACATATGTAGCCAAGGATGAGACAGTGTTTGAGACAGTGTTTGAGACAGTGTTTCTCTGTGTAGCCACATCTGTTGTGGAACTCACTTTGTAAATCAGTCTGGCCTCAAACTCACAGAGATCTACCTGCCTCTGCCTCTTGAGTGCTAGTATTAAAGGCATATGCCACCACTGCCTGGCTAAAATAATATTTTTAAAATACCATGGTTACATGCCAAATTCACAAGGGGTGGATAAGCCTATACTGATAGATAATTTCACAGAATCTAGAAACACCCTGAGGAAAAATGGTTGTGCATGCCTGGGGCCAGGGAGAAGTTAATTTCTTTGGTTATCGAAGGAGGGAGACCTAATCTAATTGCCTAATGAATGAAAAGAAGTGAAGTACCTGAGCTCATCTCCTGTTGGTTCCTAAATGCAAAAGCAATGAGACCAGCTAGCCTCCTGTTTCTTCCATTTCTATTGCCACATCTTCTCTGCTATGATGGATTGTCTTCCTTAAACTGATTGCCAAAATCATCTCTTATTTTCTTAAATTGTTTCTTGTTGGTTATTTTGACACATCTATGAGAAAAGGAACTAATATAGTATGGACATGGTGGTGACTTGGAAAAGTTATGGAGTTACATGTGATGACCTAGGTCTGACCAGGAAGAGACAGGGACAGATAGTCCAGGTGTCTAAACACAAAAAAGTAAATAGATATGTCTTAGATAACTGAGAGCCCTATGTGTTTAACAAGCAATTGGGGCATACCAGGGCTTACAAATAAATGCTCTATATGATCCATGTTTCACCTTCTACTTCCCTTCATTGTTACATCCTCCCCCATCACATAAAGAAAATATCACACACACACACACACACAGACAGACAGATAGACAGACAAACACACACACACACACACACACAGAGAGAGAGAGAGAGAGAGAGAGAGAGAGAGAGAGAGAGAGAGTCAAACAACATTTAATTCCTGTGTAGCAACAAGGACATCTTGCATGCAGTTCAGTCTGGTTAAGGAATGGGAGAAGCAAAATGAGGCTTTAGTCAATGATAGAGGAAGGAAGGGATTTAGATGGGTCTTGAGGCTTTGAAGATGAAGTATTAACCAGGCTGCTTGAAAGATCGCTGTGTCTTCCCTTTTGATGACCCCAAGCACAGAGTACATCACCGTTGTCTTCATATTCTTTTTCACTTTCTGAGGAGCTTTCACCAAAAGCATGTTGCTTTTCATAAACAAAACAACATTTGGATGAGCGATGGCCCAAGTGTTCATTGTCAATAGTGTCACTAGACCACCCAAATTTATTGCCTGACTTCCCCTTCTCTAACTTGTTGGACATATTACTACTTTTTAGCTTATCACCCAGCACAACTATGGGATCTGAGATGGATCTTCAGTCAGCTTAGGTGTTGAGTCTTCCATAGCAGAACTGGAAGCCTGGCAGAGGAGAGAAATCAATATATCCAAAGAGTCTGAGGAAATAGGAATTTGAACTCAAGTCAGAGTCACAATTAAAATTTAATGTTGCAATTATTTTTATCTTAGAATTCATACACAACTTACTCTTGTTTCTCAGTTGTTGTTTGTTCAAAGTCATATCTTGAGATCACAGAAAATAATTTGGTTATAAGAGAAATGGTAGAAAGAAAATTTGGGGGGGGGCGAGAGCCACAGAGCCTCTGAGCGGCGCCATTTTCGGCTACAGACAACCTGCCACCTTCCTGGTCAGAGCACAGGTGTCCGCACAGCCCGGGAGGCTTCTGCCTCACTTTCCGCGGGGGTCACCTTGGTTCTGAGACCCCGCGGCCAGGGGTCTGCGGGTGAGAGTGTGGAACACAGAGGCCAGCAGCTTCTGGAACGGGCGAGAGCCACAGAGCCTCTGAGGCGACGCCATTTCCGGCTCCAGACAACCGGCCACCTTCCTGGTGAGAGCACAGGGGTCCACCCGGCCCGAGAGAGAAATCTGGAACCATAGATGCGAGCATCAGCAACAGAATACAAGAAATGGAAGAGAGAATCTCAGGTGCAGAAGATTCCATAGAGAACATTGGCACAACAATCAAAGAAAATGGAAAATGCAAAAAGATCCTAACTCAAAACATCCAGGAAATCCAGGACACAATGAGAAGACCGAACCTACGGATAATAGGAGTGGATGAGAATGAAGATTTTCAACTCAAAGGACCAGCAAACATCTTCAACAAGATTATTGAAGAAAACTTCCCAAATCTAAAGAAAGAGATACCCATGAATATACAAGAAGCCTACTGAACTCTAAATAGACTGGACCAGAAAAGAAATTCCTCCCGACACATAATAATCAGAACAACAAATGCACTAAATAAAGATAGAATACTAAAAGCATTAAGGGAAATAGCTCAAGTAACATATAAAGGCAAGCCTATCAGAATTACACCAGATTTTTCACCAGAGACTATGAAAGCCAGAAGAGCCTGGACAGATGTTATATAAAGACACTAAGAGAACACAAATTCCAGCCCAGGCTACTATACCCAGCCAAACTCTCAATTACCATAGATGGAGAAACCAAAGTATTCCACGACAAAACTAAATTCACCCATTATCTCTCCACGAATCCAGCCCTTCAAAGGATAATAACAGAAAAAAACCAATACAAGGATGGGAACCACACCCTAGAAAAAACAAGAAGATAATCCCTCAACAAAACTAAAAGAAGACAGCCACAAGAACAGAATGCCAACTTTAACAACAAAAACAACAGGAATCAACAATTACATTTCTTTAATATCTCTTAATATCAATGGTCTCAACTCCCCCATAAAAAGACATAGACTAACAGACTCGCTACACAAACAGGACCCAACATTCTGCTGCTTACAGGAAACCCATCTCAGGGAAAAGACAGACACTTCCTCAGAGTGAAAGGCTGGAAAACAATTTTCCAAGCAAATGGTCTGAAGAAACAAGCTGGAGTAGCCATTTTAATATCGGATAAAATCGACTTCCAAGCCAAAGTTATTAAAAAAGACAAGGAGGGACACTTCTTACTCATCATAGGTAAAATCCTCCAAGTGGAACTATCAATTCTGAATATCTACACTCCAAATGCAAGGGCAGCCACATTCATTAAAGACACTTTAGTAAAGCTCAAAGCACACGTTGCACCTCACACAATAATAGTGGGAGACTTCAACACACCACTTTCATCAATGGACAGATCGTGGAAACAGAAACTAAACAGGGACACAGTGAAACTAACAGAAGTTATGAAACAAATGGACCTGACAGATATCTACAGAACATTTTATCCTAAAACAAAAGGATATACCTTCTTCTCAGCACCTCACGGGACCTTCTCCAAAATTGACCATATAATTGGTCACAAAACAGGCCTCAACAGATACAAAAATATTGAAATTGTCCCATGTATCCTATCAGACCACCATGGCCTAAGACTGATCTTCAATAACAACATAAATAATGGAAAGCCAACATTCACATGGAAACTGAACAACACTCTTCTCAATGATACCTTGGTCAAGGAAGGAATAAAGAAAGAAATTAAAGACTTTTTAGAGTTTAATGAAAATGAAGCCACAACGTACCCAAACCTATGGGACACAATGAAAGCATTTCTAAGAGGGAAACTCATAGCTCTGAGTGCCTCCAAGAAGAAACGGGAGAGCACATACTAGCAGTTTGACAACACATCTAAAAGCTCTAGAAAAAAAGGAAGCAAATTCACCCAAGAGGAGTAGACGGCAGGAAATAATCAAACTCAGGGGTGAAATCAACCAAGTGGAAACAAGAAGAACTATTCAAAGAATTAACCAAACGAGAAGTTGGTTCTTTGAAAAAAATCAACAAGATAGATAAACCCTTAGCTAGACTCACTAAAGTGCACAGGGACAAAATCCTAATTAACAAAATCAGAAATGAAAAGGGAGACATAACAACAGATCCTGAAGAAATCCAAAACACCATCAGATCCTTATACAAAAGGCTATACTCAACAAAACTGGAAAACCTGGACGAAATGGACAAATTTCTGGACAGATTCCAGGTACCAAAGTTGAATCAGGATCAAGTTGACCATCTAAACAGTCCCATATCACCTAAAGAAATAGAAGCAGTTATCAATAGTCTCCCAGCCAAAAAAAGCCCAGGACCAGACGGGTTTAGTGCAGAGTTCTATCAGACCTTCAAAGAAGATCTAATTCCAGTTCTGCACAAACTATTTCACAAAATAGAAGTAGAAGGTACTCTACCCAATTCATTTTATGAAGCCACTATTACTCTGATACCTAAACCACAGAAAGACCCAACAAAGATAGAGAACTTCAGACCAATTTCTCTTATGAATATCGATGCAAAAATCCTCAATAAAATTCTCGCTAACCGAATCCAAGAACACATTAAAGCAATCATCCATCCTGACCAAGTAGGTTTTATTCCAGGGATGGTTTAATATACGAAAATCCATCAATGTAATCCATTATATAAACAAACTCAAAGACAAAAACCACATGATCATCTCGTTAGATGCAGAAAAAGCATTTGACAAGATCCAACACCCATTCATGATAAAAGTCTTGGAAAGATCAGGAATTCAAGGCCCATACCTAAACATGATAAAAGCAATCTACAGCAAACCAGTAGCCAACATCAAAGTAAATGGAGAGAAGCTGGAAGCAATCCCACTAAAATCAGGGACTAGACAAGGCTGCCCACTCTCTCCCTACCTTTTCAACATAGTACTTGAAGTATTAGCCAGAGCAATTCGACAACAAAAGGAGATCAAGGGGATACAAATTGGAAAAGAGGAAGTCAAAATATCACTTTTTGCAGATGATATGATAGTATATATAAGTGACCCTAAAAATTCTACCAGAGAACTCCTAAACCTGATAAACAGCTTCGGTGAAGTAGCTGGATATAAAATAAACTCAAACAAGTCAATGGCCTTTCTCTATACAAAGAATAAACAGGCTGAGAAAGAAATTAGGGAAACAACACCCTTCTCAATAGTCACAAATAATATAAAATATCTTGGCGTGACTCTAACTAAGGAAGTGAAAGATCTATATGATAAAAACTTCAAATCTCTGAAGAAAGAAATTAAAGAAGATCTCAGAAGATGTAAAGATCTCCCATGCTCATGGATTGGCAGGATCAAAATTGTAAAAATGGCTATCTTGCCAAAAGCAAACTACAGATTCATTGCAATCCCCATCAAAATTCCAACTCAATTCTTCAACGAATTAGAAGGAGCAATTTGCAAATTCATCTGGAATAACAAAAAACCTAGGATAGTAAAAAGTCTTCTCAAGGATAAAAGAACCTCTGGTGCAATCACCATGCCTGACCTAAAGCTTTACTACAGAGCAATTGTGATAAAAACTGCATGGTACTGGTATAGAGACAGACCAGTAGACCAATGGAATAGAATTGAAGACCCAGAAATGAACCCACACACCTATGGTCACTTGATCTTCGACAAGGGAGCTAAAACCATCCAGTGGAAGAAAGACAGCATTTTCAGCAATTGGTGCTGGCACAACTGGTTGTTATCGTGTAGAAGAATGCGCATTGATCCATACTTATCTCCTTGTACTAAGGTCAAATCTAAGTGGATCAAGGAACTTCACATAAAACCAGAGACACTGAAACTTATAGAGGAGAAAGTGGGGAAAAGCCTTGAAGATATGGGCACAGGGGAAAAATTCCTGAACAGAACAGCAATGGCTTTTGCTGTAAGATCGAGAATTGACAAATGGGACCTAATGATACTCCAAAGTTTCCGCAAGGCAAAAGACACCGTCAATAAGACAAAAAGACAGCCAACAGATTGGGAAAGGATATTTACCTATCCTAAATCAGATAGGGGACTAATATCCAACATATATAAAGAACTCAAGAAGGTGGACTTCAGAAAATCAAATAACCCCATTAAAAAATGTGGCTCAGAACTGAACAAAGAATTCTCACCTGAGGAATACCAAATGGCAGAGAAGCACCTGAAAAACTGTTCAACATTCTTAATCATCAGGGAAATGCAAATCAAAACAACCCTGAGATTCCACCTCACACCAGTCAGAATGGCTAAGATCAAAAATTCAGGTGACAGCAGATGCTGGCGTGGATGTGGAGAAAGAGGAACACTCCTCCATTGTTGGTGGGATTGCAGGCTTGTACAACCACTCTGGAATCAGTCTGGCGGTTCCTCAGGAAATTGGACATAGTACTACCGGAGGATCCAGCAATACCTCTCCTGGGCATATATTTAGAAGATGCCCCAACTGGTAAGAAGGACACATGCTCCACTATGTTCATAGCAGCCTTATTTATAATAGCCAGAAGCTGGAAAGAACCCAGATGCCCCTCAACAGAGTAATGGATACAGAAAATGTGGTAACATCTACACAATGAAGTACTACTCAGCTATTAAAAAGAATGAATTTATGAAATTCCTAGCCAAATGAATGGACCTGGAGGGCATCATCCTGAGTGAGGTAACACATTCACAAAGGAACTCACTGATAAGTGGATATTAGCCCAAAACCTAGGATACCCAAGATATAAGATACAATTTCCTAAACACATGCAACTCAAGAAAAATGAAGACTGAAGTGTGGACACTATGCCCCTCCTTATAAGTGGGAACAAAACACCCTTGGAAGGAGTTACAGAGACAAAGTTTGGAGCTGAGATGAAAGGATGGTCCATGTAGAGACTTCCATATCCAGGGATCCACCCCATAATCAGCATCCAAACGCTGACACCATTGCATACACTAGCAAGATTTTATCGAAAGGACCCAGATGTAGCTGTCTCTTGTGAGACTATGCCGGGGCCTAGCAAACACAGAAGTGGATGCTCACAGTCAGCTAATGGATGGATCACAGGGCTCCCAATGGAGGAGCTAGAGAAAGTAGCCAAGGAGCTAAAGGGATCTGCAACCCTATAGGCGGAACAACATTATGAACTAACCAGTACCCCGGAGCTCTTGACTCTAGCTGCATATGTATCAAAAGATAGCCTAGTCGGCCATCACTGGAAAGAGAGGCCCATTGGACACGCAAACTTTATATGCCACAGTACAGGGGAACGCCAAGGCCAAAAAGGGGGAGTGGGTGGGTAGGGGATTGGGGGTGGGTGGGTATGGGGGACTTTTGGTATAGCATTGGAAATGTAAATGAGCTAAATACCTAATAAAATGTGAAAAAAAAGAAAATTTGGGTCTGACTATTTCAATTTCCTCCTGTCAAATGAAAAGGCAAATGCTACCTCTAAATACATATCTTTGTGAAAAGACTAGAGAAAGCACCACATGGATTTTAACTTCTGATTTTACTTGAATAATAACAACAGATACACATGATCATTATTTATTTCTGCCATATAAGTGATTCTCTGAGTAAGTCTATGGCCTCCTATGTGAACGGATGAGGGTTTGAAGATATGGCTAGAAAAGAACTCAAGTGCCAGGATACAATGGGAATCCAAATTTCATACTAGAATCCTTCAAGAATTATTAATTTATTGTACAAAGAATGTAATTTACTGTGTATCTAAATTTTAATGACATACCAATATGACGGCAGGAAATGGATAGTTTAGAGACTTTGGAGGTTAGTTATTAATATAGATGAGTAAATAAGCATGAACCAATGTCAGTAGTGGTGATAAACAGAACGAAGACAATTGTAGATAATTTGGTCACTGAAAGGGAAAATTACTTGTTATTAAGGGTGGACATAAATTAGAATGGGGGCAACATCAGACCTGATACAGTGGAAGACAAGACCAGGCCAGAAAAGTTAGCAAACTAATAACCATTGAAAATCAGAATCCTTGGGTTTTAAGTGGCCCACTTTATAACATACCCATTTAATTAGAATCTCCAACAGGTCTTTCTGGTCTTATCTAGGTATTTTGTCAGCAGACATCCTTAGGAGACCAGTTTTGCTGTGGCTTTGTTGTGCTTGCTTCCATGACAACTAAAGACACAAATAGAATGTATTGTTTCTATCCCCCAAGAGACCTACCTTTGAGTAGTCAACCTACGGATTGACTAGCAAAATAGTTTACCTTATACATTCTTGTGTCATGAGGGACGAGACCTTTACAAAATAAATAAATTGAATTTAAAAACCCCACAGCCTTAAGTCATTTTAATTCCTGTCAGTGCTTGGCAAGGCCTGAGAATTTCATCTACATTATGGATCTGTTAAAGCTCTGGTCCTCAAATTTAGGTGTCAGAACTTCTTGAGAAAATTTTCATCAGTGTATACTTATTGAATAAAGCAATGGGTTTCATAAGGCTGCCTTGTTTATATATATCACTTACTTTGACTATATTCACTTTCCATTACTTTCTTCTATCTCCCACAAGTGTCCTTTTCCATGTATAATACATTTTTTAAAATAACATGTCCTCAGTTCCAACCCAGAAAGTCTAAAATCCAAACCTGCTATAAATCTTTTAATGTTTTACATTCTAAAAGTATGACTGAAAAGTGGTTTGGAAACATTGTGTGGGTCAACATGTTGTTGGCCAAACAAAATATATCAGCAGCCAAAATCTAGCTCATGATCCTAAAGCATACAATACCAGTAGACTTTAAGTTTTTATTTAATTCTTTTAAAATGTATGTGGGTGACATCTATGGTAAAATTTTAAATGATATCTGTTTAGGTAACTTTAGAATAATACAAATAAAAATATTTAAAAATAACAGGTCCTCAATGACAACATTTTACATTGTCACAAGTTTATTGAATCTCAATTATGGACATTGGCAAAGAATTATTAATTAAACAAGAAGCCTGCTTGAGAGCAAAGCACCTTTTTACTTGTATTCATCTGGGTTTTTTTTTTCTTTTTGTTATATAGTTCAGTTCATGTTTTGGTTCATGCAGACATCATTGCAGTTAGCACATAGAAATATTCCAACCTCTCAAACTATCTCTTCCTACCCACATTATTAAAAATCTTCTTGATCCCTGGCAATAATGATTTGTGCTCCATCTGTATAAATTCATTATCTATATAATGCATTGTAAAGGAATTATAGTCATTTTGAAATTGGATTTTTTTCACTCTCTGTAATGCCGCTGAAACTTATTCAATTATTGTTTCTTCTTTATTATTGCTGACTAGTGTTGCATTTATGAATTAACAAAGTTGTTGAAGATATTTAGGTTGTTTTCATTTTTGAAACTATCATGAATAAAGTTATAGTCAATACTCATACAAGACTTGTCAGAGAGCATAAGTTTTCCTACTTCTAGAATAAATGCCTAAAGGATGTGGCATCACTTGTTTGTTTTGTTTGTTTATTAGATATTTTCTTTAGTTACATTTCAAATGTTATTCCCTTCCCTAGTTTTCCCTCCAAAAACACTCTATTCCTTCCCCCTTTCCCCTGCTCAAGAACCCACCCACTCCCACTTCCTAGAACTGTCTGTCCCCTGTACCGGGGCTTAGAACAACACAGGACCAAGGGCCTCTTTTCCCATTGATGACCAACTAGGTCATCGTCTGCTACATATGCATGAGTAGGCCCTCTCTGTAATTTCTTTGATTGGTTGTTTAGTCCCAGGGAGCTCAGGGGTGCTGGTTCATTCATATTGTTGTTCCTCCTAGGGGAATGCAAATCCTTTCAGCTTCTTGGGAACTTTCTTTAGCTCCTTCAATGGGGATCCTGTGCTCCTTCTAATGGATGACTGTGAGCATCCACTTCTGTATTAGTCAGGCACTGGTAGAGCCTCTCAGGAGACAGCTATATCAGGCTCCTGTCAGCAAGCTCTTGTTGGCATCCACAATAGTGTCTAGTTTTGGTGTTTCTTTTCGGGATGGATCCCCAGGTAGGACAGTCTCTGGATGATCATTCCTTCAGTCCCTGCTTCACACTTTGTCTCTGTAACTGCTTCCTTTGGCATTTTGTTTCCCCTTCTAAAAAAGACCAAAGTGTCTACACTTTGGTCTTCCTTCTTGAGTTTCATGTGCTTTGCGAATTGTATCTTGGATATTCTGAGCTTCTGGGCTAATATCCACGTATGAGCGAGTGCACAACAGGTGAGTTCTTTTGTGATTGTGTTACCTCACTCAGGATTATATCTTCCAGATCCATCCATTAGCCTAAGAATTTCATAAATTCATAGTATATATACTATCATATGCATAATAGTATATATAAGTGATACTAAAAGTTTCACCAGAGAACTCCTAAACCTGATAAACAGCTTCAGTGAAGTAGCTGGATATAAAATTAACTCAAACAAATCAATGGCCTTTCTCTACACAAAGGATAAAGAGGCTGAGAAAGAAATTAGGGAAACAACACCCTTCACAATAGTTACAAATAATATAAAATACATTGGTGTGACTCTAACTAAGGAAGTGAAAGATCTGTATAATAAGAACTTCAAGTCTCTGAAGAAAGAAATCAAAAAAGATCTCAGAAGATGAAAAGATCTCCCATGCTCATGGATTAACAGGATCAGTATAGTAAAAATGGCTAAAAATACCTAAACGTCTATAGGAATTCACTGACAGAAAGGAAAGGTGATGCTCAAAGTCTCAGGGCAGTGCTACAATGCATAGGCAAGCAATACCATTTAAATGGAGAGATTAAAAAAATCAATTCTTCACCCATAAACCAGAACCAATTATTCAATATGGCCAAGTACCATGTTTTATTAGAGTTATTTCTGAATTAGATAATTGAACAGGATTCGAACCTAGATAACAAATTTTATCTAAAACATTTTGTAGACCAAAAAGCATGCTTTGAGCCCTCCTTAAATAAAAAGGCCCATAGTGTATGAAACTAATCAACCATAGATCCTATATTTACTCCACCAATCCTCAGTTTATGCTCTTTGTCCTTGTTGGGATTTTATTTATGTGAACAGACATCATGACCATGGCAAGTATTATAAAGGACAATATTTAATTGGGGCCGGCTTACAGGTTCAGAGGTTCAGGCCATTATCATTGTATTAGTCAGTGTTCTCTGGAGCCCCTTCAAGATCTAACACAAAAGCCTATGACTCCAGTGTCAAGATCCAAACCAAAGGCACATTGTCTTCATGCTTCAATAACGGGCTCACAGGTTTGCCCTCCATTTCTAGATTGAAGTTCATTGCAAACATACTCAAGTTGACAACCAAGAATAGTCGTCACAATGTGTATGGAGAGAGTAAACATCCTTATATTCCTCTGTTTAGTGAAATTGCTTAGAGTTTTTCTCCATTTAAATTGATATTGGCTATATATAGGCTTACTGTAAACTGCCTTTATAGTGTGGAGGTATATCCAGTTTTACCCCTAGTTTCTTCAGGACTGTTATTTTGAAAGAATTTTAAACTTAGGCAGTTTCTGCAGCAAAGTTGTAGTAAAGCACATCTTTAATCCCAGCAGCTGGGAAGCAGAGGCAGTTGGATCTCTGTGAGTTCAAGGACATCCTGGTCTACAGAATGAGATCCAAGACTGCCTGGACTACACAGAGAAACCCTATCTCAAAAAACCAAAACCAAATGAGATAAAACAAACACAATTTTTTTTCTGCATCTAATGAAATGATCTTCTGTCTTGTCTTTTAGTCCGTTTATGTGATAGATATGTATTAGATTTACATATGTTGAACCATCTCTGAATCTTCAAGATGAGGCCAACTTTATTATGGTTGATAACTTTTGATGTATTCTTGAATATGTTTTGGAAGTATTTTCTTGAGAAGTGTATTTATGATCATAAAGGATATTGGTCTATAATTTTATGTTGAGTCTTTTTGTGGTTTTGGTAACAGTAATTGCCACACCCACTCCAGTAAAAACTGCATGGCAAGCCCAAAAGCTTGGACGCAGACCCAAGCCAAAAAGTTTCACAAAAAATTAGTCTCCTGGAGCATTGGCTTCCCATAGCACGAATGCTCCAAACTTGTCCTTGCATTAGTCGGTGAATGGATCTGTGTGCTTTCTTTCAGTTTTGTTTTATTATATGTGCCTCCAATGAATGATTTGTCAAATACCTAAATTAGGTTGAACTTTGCTTTCTGGCCTCCACCAATGTCCTAGGCAATTCTTGAGCTGACCCTGTGCTTACAATTTAGTAAGAATGTTACCTATTCACACAAATTGCCTCCAATATTGAAAGAGAGATAGTGAGTGAAATCAGGCATTACTATCTATTACATAGAGTTAGAAATTTCAGAGCAAGCTTAGCAAAATAAGTTTAGAATTCTTATTATAGCTATGTATGGCAGACTACATCACTTAATAGAAGAAAGTCCCCCACAAAATCACTTAGAATAACAGCCAAGTCACTCCCATATACAGGAATTTACAATGGTTTAGGAAGAAGATCGGGCTGTGGTTTAAAGAGGAACTAGAGTATTGCATTATTCATGAGAAGTCTAGTTAGAGCAGAACTTCCTAATTAGAACTATGACTTGGGGTTGAAAGTCCTTGCCCCCGGGAGCATGATGACCTCACACCTGGTTTCTAAGTATATAGCTGACCTTAGATAGAGCTGACTTTGTCTCAGTTGTTATATTGCCTAGTTCCTGCTAGTCTTTATGTATCCATTTCTCTGTTTTGTGTAAAGAGTCATTAAGCATCGGGTAATCTCTATGTACCTTGGCTGATGTGTCACCTAACTTCCTTATTTTCTTCTGTATTAAAAGTCTGATGCTCGCTTTGAGAAATTAAATTCAGATCAACACTCCCTTGTGTTTGTGTCTGTTTTTCACCCTGATGACTCCTTGCTCACCTGAATACCAGGACCTTGGTTCCCCACAGGTTGAGGGGCCAACGGAGTCCAGTCCATGGCAAGTAATAATGGCTTTGAAAAAATTAAGACATACCCCTTCATTTTAAATTTTGTGAAATAATTTGAGGCATATTGTCATGAACTCTCCTTTGAAAATCTTGTAAAATTCTGTGCAACATTAATCTGTCCCTGGACCATGGGTTAGGATATATTTAATTCTGTTTCACTAAGGGATGTTTATATATCAATCTGAAATTTTTTATTTCAATTTAATTTAATTTTGGTAGGTCATATGTATCAAGAAATCTATCAGTTTCTTTGCGGATTTCCACTATAGTAGGATATACATTTTTGAAGTATGTCTATATGGTTTTTTGAATTTTCTAGATGAATGTGGTGGTGTCTCTGACTTCATAATCTCATTTTTATTCATTTGGACTCTCTTTTAGTTAATTTGTCTAAAAGCTTGTTAATCTTGGTGCTTTTATAAAGGACTTATTTATATATTTGATTTATGTATGAGTGCTCTATCTGCATGTACACCCTCATACCAGAAAAGGGCATCAGAACCTAGTATAGATGGTTGTGAGCCACCATGTGGTTGCTGGGAATTGAACTCAGGACCTCTCGAAAATCAGCTAGTATTCTTAACTACTGAGATATCTCTCCAGCCCTTCTTGCTTTTTTTTTTAAACAGGAAACCAAATTCTTCATTTAATTGGTTCTTTGTCTTTGTTACTGTTTTTGTTTCTATCCCTTTAGTTTCATTCCTGAGTTTATTTTATCTCATATATTCTCTGTAAGGATTGTATTTTCTTGTTTTTTTCTTTTTCTTTCTCTTTTTCTTTTCCTTTTTCTCTTTCTTTTCTTTCTTTCTTTCTTAATTTCTTAATTTCTTTCTTTATTTTTTCTTTTCTTTTTTTTTTTTTCCTGTGGGGAAGTCTTTTGTGTTTCTTATTTTTAGTTAGATATTTACTTTATTTACATTTCAAATGTTATTCCCTTTCCTAGTCCCCTCTGAAAATCCCCTCTCCTCTTCCCCCGCCCCCGGCTACCCCAACCCACCCACTCCTCCTTCCTGGCCCTGGCATTCCCCTATACTGTAACATATAATCTTCACAAGACCAAGAGCCTCTCCTCCCATTGATGAACGGCTAGGCCATCCTCTGCTACATTTACAGGTAGAGCCACAAGTTCCTCCCTGTGTTTTCTTTTATTGGTGGTTTATTCCCAGGGAGCTCTGGGGTTACTGGTTAGTTCATATTGGTGTGACTCCTATGGTTCTGCAGCCCCCTTCAGCTACTTGGGTACTTTTTCCAGCTCCTTTATTAGGGAACCTATGCTCCGTCTAATGGACAACTGTGAGCATCCACTTCTATATTAGTCAGGTACTAGCAGAGCCTCTCAGGAGAGTGCTATATCAGGCTCCTATCAGCAAGCTCTTGTTGGCATCTGCAAAAGGGTCTGCATTTGCTGGTTGTTTATGGGATGATCCCCAGATGAGACAGTATCTGGATAGTAGTTCCTTTAGTCTCTGCTCTGAACTTTGTCTCTGTAACTCCTTCCATGGGTATTTTGTTCCCCCTTCTAAGAAGAATCAACGTATCCACACTTTGGTTTTCCTTCTTCTTGAGTTTCAATGTGTTTTTCAAATTGTATTTTGGATATTCTGAGTTTCTTGGCTAATATGCACTTATCAGTGAGTGAATATATGTGTGTTCTTTTGTGATTCAGTTACCTCAGAATGATATCCTCCAGAGCCATCCATTTGCCTAAAAACTTCATAAATTCATTGTTTTTAATAGCTGAGTAGTACTCCATTGGGTAAATGTACCACTTTTCTGTATCCATTCTTCTGTTGAGGAAAATCTGGGTCTTTTCCAGCTTCTGGCTATTATAAATAAGGCTGCTATGAATATAGTGGATCATGCATCCTATTACAAGTTGGAGCATCTTCTGGATATATGCCCAGGAGTGTCAACCTGTCTTTTTATTGAAGAATTGTAACTATTAGTATTGAGAGTTATTTATGAGAAGTGTTTGTTAATTCTTATTATTGTGTTATTATTGTTGTCTTGTTCTTGCTTAAACTTATTTTGGTTAAATGGTCTGGGCTGTGTATTCCTTGCATCTTTTTGGGTGTATTTACACTTCTTTTCATGCAGAATTTTTCTTTCTAGTTTCTTCTGTAGTACTGAATTGCTGGATAGATATTACTTAAATATAATAATATTTGTTTTTTAAATCAGGAAATGGTCTTATTTCTCCACTGATTATAATTGATAGTTTGCTAGGTGTTGTGGTCCTGGCTGGCATTTTTTGGTCTTTCATAATGTGTAGACCATTTGCCCAGGCCCTTTGAGCTTTCAAAGTCTCCATTAAAATCAGGTTTTATTATAGTGGGCCTGACTTTATATATAGCTTGGTCTTTTTCCCTTGCAGATTTCATATCATTTCTTTGTTCTGTACATTTAAGTGTTTTCATTATTATGTGTCATAGGATAGTGTGTGTGTGAACTTTTCTAGTCCTGTCTGGGGTGTGTTCTATATGCCTCTTGCTCCTTGATATTTCCCTCTTGCACTATCTATGTCTAGGATGTTTTGTTAAAATATATTCTGTGCCTTTGACCTGAGCTTTGTCTCCTTTTTGTAAACTTATCAGTCATAAATTTTGGTCTGTACATAGTGTCCCAGATAAAGCCAGGCAGTGGTGGTGCATGCCTTTAATCCAGCACTTGGGAGGTAGAGGCAGGAAAATTTCAGAGTTCGAGGACAGCCTGGTTTATGGAGTGAGTTCCAGGACAGCCAAGACTGCACAGAAAAACTCTGTCTTGATAAAAAAAATGAAAGAAAACCAAAAACCAAAAACCAAACTGCCGCAGACCCTCTGGGTCCCTGGTCTGGGAGGAACAGGATTACTTAAGCAGATGGGCAAAGGAGTCAGATGAAATGACAATCAGATACACACAAGAGAGGTGTTGAATCTGAATGTAATTTTCTAGTCGAGCCTCAGACTTTTATAATACAGAGTAAATTGCAAATCATAACAGAAAAAGGCACATTGAATTTTTCCAGGTGCAAAAGGAGTGACTTCAAAAGGAACCAGATAAACGTTTAACATTAGAGATTAACACAGATGCAAAGGGAGTGACTACAAAGGGAATTTGTAGGGACCAGATAAATGTTTACCTTAGAGATTAGCACTTTCTGCCAGGCAAGAGTTTTACACTTAGAGTTAATAGCCTCAGGGTAGTTAACTCTTGATACGCCTCAAGACTAATGTATTGTCACTGACCCCAAAATTCTCTAGGCCTCATTAATTCTTATCTATATCCATTTTCAGTATAGTATACTAATTTTCTCTTGGCATGGAATGTAGTCTATAATACGAATTTCTATCTCAGTGAGAATTTTAGACTTTGCAGACAACTGAATTAATGGCTGTGCTTTATTGCTTTATGGTAGTGCTTAATTAGTTACTGAATAGGTTAAGCTCTTTGCTGCTATCTGGAATCTAAGAACACTGGGAAAAGGCTTTAGCTATTGTTAGAATACAATCTTAAAAGGCATTTACTATAAGGTAATGCTATATAGAGAGCACGTGGATCCATACAATAGACTAATGCAGGAATGGAAAAATTAATTTTATGGTTTATATAGATTAGGGAGAAAATGCCAGGTCCCCGGGAAGGGAGTTTCCTTGAAACTCTTTGCTTCATGAACCAGGTTCCCAGCTTTCGCTTTGTCAAGCAGACTCCACCAGAGTGCCGTGACACCAAACAAACAAACAAACAAACAAAAACCCAAAACATAGTGTTCCAGATAGTCTGATGTTTTGTGTCTAGATTTTTTCCATTTACTTATTTATTTTATTTACTTATTCACTTTATATCCCAATCACAGCTGCCCCTCCTCACAGTCTCTTCCTCACAATCTTTCCCTCACCCCCTCCCCTTGTCCTCTAAGAATGGGGACCCCCTGGGTACCAACCCACACTGTTGTTCCTAGATCTTTAAGATCTAATATTTCCAATGTCAGAGATATCCATTCCTTCCACGTTGTTCCCCAGACCTTAAATTCTTTCACTTCATTAAATCAGTTGATGAGGCTTTTCTCTGAGGTCTTTGTTTGACTTCCTGAGTTTTTATTTTCAAGTCTTATTTCAGTTTGGGTTAATTTAGTCATTCTACTTCTTTGTCATATTGTATTTTCATAGTTGAATTGTTTACATTTCCTCAGTCAACTATTTTTGTCTTCAGAGTTCTCAGTGAGACATTTATTCATATCCTTTTAAGGTCCTTGAACATATGCATAATTGCTATTTTGAAGTCCTTACCACATACTTCAATCTAAATTATTCTTTCTTAGGGAATATTATAGTAAGGGGTTGTTTCTGGTGGAGGCATATTGTCGTCACTGTTTATGTTTGTTTGTTTTTTTTTTGTTTTTTTTTTGTTTGTTTGTTTGTTTTTTTGCATTGGGATCTAAATATCTAGATTTAGGATTCTTATGGTGTTCCTTGGTGTATGTGTATCTATTTTTGCCTTTTGGGTGGGCATTTAGTTCTTTGGTTGCTATTACTCCTATCTGACAAGTTGTCAACCATCAGAATGATATTTGGTTCTCATTCTTTGAGTCACTCAGTATTTTAATATTCGGATTCCAACTTGTACTGGATAGGATTTTCTGGTTGCAACTCTGTTCAAACCATAAGCTGTCCCAGATCAATTCAGTGGGTTGTATAGGTAATAGGCTAGCAGTTGAGGAGTGGAGACTGACTCTGGACGTCTTCTAGGTAGGGTTTAGGATCTGGCTCTTAGGGGCAGGCAAGGCAGAATTATTGTACATTAGTGGCAGTTAGTGATTGTATTAGTCAGGGTTCTCTAGAATCACAGAACTTATGGGTAGTCTCTGTATAGTAAGGGAATTTGTTGATGACTTACAGTCTGTAGTCCAACTCCCCAACAATGGTCAGCAGCACCTGTGAATGGAAGTCCAAGGATCTAACAGTTTCTCAGTCCTACAAGGCAAGCAGGTGAAGAAGAGAGGATCTTCCTTCTTCCATTGTCCTTATGTAGGTCTCCAGCAGAAGGTGTGGCTCAGATTAAAGGTATGTGTCACCATTCCTGAATCTGGGATTTGCTTTGTCTCCTTGCCTTAGTCTCCTGAGACTCATAGCCACTATGCTTCAAGATCTCCATGCCAAGATCTATGTCAGAAACTTGTATCTTCCAGCCTCAAGATCAGGTTCACAGGTGAGTATTCCAATTCTGGATTGTAGTTCATTCTAAATGTAATCAAGCTGACATCCAGGAATAGCCACTACAGTGATGAATCCCAAGGGAATGGATATGGGCTTCAAGGAGGGGTTGAGGTGGGCAGGCAAGGGGTAGGTTTAAGGGAAATTTAAAGAGACTAGAATCAAGAAGATGAAGTAAGGCACAACCAGCTTGTCAACATTCATTGTCCTATGCAGATCTCTCTGTAAGACCTAGGATTTGAAGACTTTAAAGAATGAAGTAGAATACAATCTAATACTGTAGACAACTTTATTTCAGTTTCAGTGTTTTTATTCACAAATTTAATAAAGTAAGCAATGATTTAAGGAAGGCTGTTTGAGTTCAGAAAAACATAAAAGCCAGCAAGCACATGCTAAATATTAACCGAGCAGCTCTTTCAGAGAACTTTCTTAAGACAGACCAATTTAAACACAAATGCCTAGCACCTATTATAGACTATATCTGAGAAAGCTTGAAAGCAAGGCAGAAGGCCATAACCAGATTCAGGGTACACTGAAGAAAACACTCAGCCTATCCTTCCGCCAGACTGGGCTCTGTAGTTGTCTTCCAGCATTTAACATGAATGAATAAACATGCCTTATGAATTGAATGTAAATACTTGACACAGGAGTCATGAAATCACATCCAAGAAAAATATAGGGAACAAAATCCACCTAAGGAGTGGGAGGAACAGCCTCTTCCTTTTCCTCTGGAACCTCTCTAGCTTCTCTCACAGTTCCCCAAGGCATTCCCTATCATGTACCTCAACAGCAGCAGCCTACCTATGTCTCAGCCATATTGGCCATGGGTCAATAGAAGAGAATGGAGAGCACAAAGTAATGGAGATGGGCTGGGAGGAATGGCTTAGGTGAGTGCTAGAGCAAAATCTAGGAAGACTCTGGACCTAAGCCACATGTGACAGTGAGTCCCACTAGCATGGTGGTGGGCTGGTGTCTGTTCAAGTCTGGATTAGTTAGTATTCTATTGCTGTGAAGAGACACCATGATCAAGGCAACTTTTATAAAAGAAAACATTTAATTGGGGCTTGCCTACAGTTTCAGTGACTTGGTCCATTATCATCATGGCAGTGAGCATGGTGCTAGGCATGTAACTGGAGCAGTAGCTGTGACTACATCCTGATTCACATGCAGAAATGGAAAACTGGGCCTACCATGGGCTTTTGAAACCTAAAGCCACCCCCATGACATACTTCCTCCATCAAGGCCACACCTACTCTGTGGGAAGCCACATGTGCCATTGCAGGGTGGTGCTGGCTACTCCTGGCTACCACGCATAAGTTTGGGTAGACACCCAATGTGTAAATATGCAGTAAAGTTTTTTGCCAAGATGAGGTTTTGAGAATTAACCAATCAGATTAGAGACATGCAAATGAGGTATGTTAACCAATCAGATGTGAGACATGCAAATGAGATAGTAAGCATAACAAATCTGGGTGTGAGACACGCCTCTCCTAGGCCTATATAAGCAGCACCAGTTCTGGGTTCGGGGTCTTTTCGCCTCTGCAATCAAGCTCTCCCAATAAACGTGTCCAGAAGGACCCTGTTGTGGCGTCTTACTTGCAGGCATGTTGGGCGTCCAACACTACTCCAAAAAGGCCATATCTCATAACCCTACCAAAGATTCTACTCCCTGATGACTAAGCTTTCAAATGTATGAGCCTGTGAGGGACATTCTTATTTAAACCACTACAGCTAGAAAAATTACAAATGTTTTTATTTGCATTTCCCTGATGGATACAGATTGTTTTAATAATTTCCTTTTTGCTCCTGTGATAAAACACTGACCAAAAGCAGCTTGGATGAGGAAAGGGTTGTTTAGTTTACAGATTGCAGCCTATCTTTGAGGTAAGCTAAGGCAAAAACTAAAGTTAATTTTTTAAATATAGTAATTTCATGTAATTATTCATTGATTCAACAAATTACTGGCTATGTTATGGTCAGTAGTTATCAACCTTTCTAACACTGCAACTTCTTTTGCTATAGTGACCTCAACCATAAAATTACTTTTGTTGCTACTTCAAAACTGTAATTTGTTTCTATTATGAATTATAATGTAAATATATGATATGCAGGGTATCTGATATATGACTGTCAAAAGAGTTATAACCCACAACTTGAGAAGCAGAGTTCTAGGTCCTTTTTAAGGTACTAGGATGTAACTGAATGAGACACAATGTTGTTGTGCTCAAGATGATTTTTTCTTTGAGTAAAACTGACAAATGAGCTGGGACTATAGAGATGGTTCAGCCAGTAAAGTAGTTACAGGACAATGTAATAACGTGATACTGAGTCCCCAGCATCCAAAGAAAAGTCTGGGCATTGCAACTTGCATCTGTAGTCACAGTACTGGGGAGGTGGAGACATGAGAACCACTAGAGTTTTCTGAACAAATTTGTGAACTCGAGATTCATTGAGAGATTCTATCTGGAAATTGAAGGAAACATCTTAATGACTTCAGGCCATGTGCTTGTATACTCATGTGCTATACACATTTAAATACACGCACACATACATACACACACACACACACACACACATACACACACACACCACATTCTATTAAAATAATTCACATGATGTCCTACAGTGAAAAATAGAACAACAGGATCATGGGTTTAAAAAAAAAGCCTTGCAGTGGTGGCACACACTTATAATCCCAGCACTTGGGAGGCAGAGGTAGGTGGACTTCTGAGTTCCAGGACAGCCTGGTCTACAGAGTTAGTTCCAGGACAGCTAGAGCTACACTGAGAAACCCTGTCTCAAAAACACAAACAAAAAAACTTTGAGCAAGTGATGTTTAAGTCAAGACAGGAAAGACATCAACTTGGAAAGGTTGTGAAAAGCACTATAAGTAAGAAATATTTTTACTGCAAAAGTTTTCAAATTCAAAACAAACTTGTTACCTTTGAGAATGTACAGGCAACATTAGTGTGGCTGTCATAAACACTCAAAAAAAAAGTAATAACCCAGAGCAGTACTTTAAACCTTGCATAGTGGTACATAATTAAAATCCTAGCTCTGGAGAGACTAGGGCAGGAGGGTCATGACTACATAATGGTACACTCTCAAAAAGAAGAAAAACAACCCTCAAAGTAAGAAGCTCTTATAATATGTTTCCCAATTGTTTCTTTGTGAAAATGTAATGCCATTAACATGTTCTGTATCATTTTAGTACATTGTATCTGTATATGTGTTTGTTAATTTATAAAATATTAAATTTTATCTATGACTAAAAATGAGTGAAAACTGAAAGTTAAAAATTAAAGAGTTGTCATCCAACAAGTATACCTGACATACAGCTTTACTGCAAAATTATTTATCTATGTAAATTATAACAGAAAATTGTATGTATAAATTATCAATTTATAAAAGTATACAATAGAAAATTAGCAATTTATTATTATATAAATTGTTTAAAATTCATTATTTGATATTTTAATACATAAATGAAATATATTTAGGGAGAAATTTAACTTCCTAGATATTATTTAAGTAAGTATAACATTTAAATTTTGCTTAATGTAAGAAAATGCATTGCTAGATACTCATATAATGTCAATACATTTTCTCTTCATCACTTATAAATAGTGACAAGTTATAAAGCTTCTGCTTGGTTAAAATGTAAAAAGCATAAGGCACAAATACATTAAAGATAATGCATGAGACAAGGTGAGGGCAGCCAGTAGACATACATAAGCTACTTGTTAATGCATGACTTCATGAATGATCACTGAATTGTAAATACTCCAGATGGTATGAAGAGCTCATCAGAGATGACCACTCAGACACCGTGTATAGCTAATTAAATGTGTTTAGTCTAGCCTGTTAGGGACCTGGGTATAGCCCCAAGTGTTCAGAATGTGAGATTAGTTAAACCTGGATTGGTCTCAGCAAGACTATAAGATAAAGGAACCTTACACCTTAACACTGTTTTGCCCAGTTAGAAAGGTACATTCAGCTATTTGCCATTATTTGGTAGGACTTTTGCTGCATCTGTTTAATTCATGAACTCACTGGCAAACGTTGATCATATAATATCCAAGAAACCAAAACATAAAAGAAATTCAATCATAAGAAATAAGGTTTTATCAAATACAGATAAACTTTGGGCCACAAAGCAAGGTTTGCTCTTTTGCTTTTCCAATTTCCACAAAAAGGATCTGTTTTCATGCCTAGAAACAGTGCCATTCTAATTAAGAACAATTGATCTACCAGTTTTAGAGATAGGCTATCATAAAAATTTTTATATCATCTGTTACACAAAGTCTTTGGAGTATTTACACAGGAAAGTAACATCATCTGCTTTACATTTTTACATCTTATTGTTATAGAGCATATAGTTAGTCTTGATTATCAACTAGATATTTGCAAGCACCATGAAAATAACCCTTTAGGGATGTCTGTGAGGTAGATTCTAATTTAGGTAACTTGGGGCAGAAAGACCCATCCTAAAGGTGAGTAGCATCATTCAGTCGACTGTGGTCCTTGACAACATAAAGAGGACAAAGAAAACTGTGTGACTTGCTTTTCTATTGCTGTGGTAAACACCATACCTGAAGCAACTTACAGAAGAAAGCATTTAATTTGAATTATAGTTTCAGAGGGTTAGAGTCCATGATACTGGAACAAGGGCATGGCAACAAGAAGAGCTGAGAGCTCACATCTCAAATCAAATGAAGGAGGTAAAGAAAAATAACTTGCAATAATAAAATAACCTTTTGAAACTTCATTGCTCACTTCCAGTGATATACTTCCTTCAATAAGACCACTTCCTAATCCTTCCTAAGCAGTTCCAACAACAGGGAACCAAGTATCCAAATATATAAGCCTATGGGGTCCGTTCTCATTTCAAACCACTAGAGGAACTGAGCATAAGCATAGCTTTCTGCTTCCAGATTGTGGACAAAAATGTCAAAATGTGACCATCTACCTTAAACTCCTGATCCCATGTTTTTCCTCTGTGGTAAATGATAACTTTGACATGTGAGACTAAGCTGTGACCCTATTCCTTCCCGGAGGTTCTTTTCTCAAGTTATTTTATCGCTGTAATGAGATCATTTGTTAATACATGTAGAGAATTAAAATGAGAAGATCTTAGTTTCAAAAACAGTTTAATAAGGTGTATAGCAGTATGAATATGCTTGGCCCAGGGAGCAGCACTATTTGTGGGTATGGCCTTATTGGAGGAAGTGTATCACTGTGGGCATGGGCTTTAAGACCTTTCTCCTAATCAAATTGGAGTCAGCCTTCTACTCGTGACCTTCAGATGAAGATGTAGAACTGTCAGCTCCTCCTGTACCATGCCTGCCTGGATGCTGCCATGCTCCTGCCTAGATGATAGTAGACTGAACTTCTGAACCTCTAAGCCAGCCCAAATTAAATGTTGTCATTATAAAAGATGCCTTGGTCATAGTGTTCTCATCAGTAAAACCCTAAGACAGAAGTTGGTACCAGATACGGGGGTTATTTGTTTCTTGAGGAATCATGAACTCTGAATACTGTGCCCAGGGGCATACTGAAGATCTCATTAGAAGGTTTTGTTAGATATTCTTTCAGATTAAAACATTCCATCCTAGAAGAAGGAAGAGGGTTTATAAAACTCAAGGACTATCACAATTTAAGACTAATGAAACTCTGGGAATTCACAAAAGTCACATGGCCATCCCCAATGTTCTACAAGTAGTGAACAATTGCAGGCAGGAGTGAGGGGTTTCCTTCAGTGGGGATTCCTGCAAGTTGGTCAGAGAGCTCTAGGGACGTAGTTTTCATTAATCATTATCAACACTGAGTAAGGCTTTCTGGTAATGGAGCTGACATTGAATCATCTGTGTTCCTTTCAGTGACCTCAATAAACTCATTGGTTCACTAAGCTAAAATCAGGTGCAATGATGTTGGCTTTGTTTCTCTCAACGTCCTACTTGGAGTAAACATATACTTGTTCATATATTTTCAGGAAAATTTACACAACAGAAGGTAGAAACTTCTAAACAAAAGAATATTTCTCTTTGTTAGTTTAGTCTACTCACTCTATATGGAAAATAAGGATGGAAAAGAACACTACCACCCCCTACATTAATTTGGACCACACCTTTAGTGGGACACCTACATAAGGACATTGGAAGAAGGAAGATTCACTCTCTGCTTGCACTTACTTGCCAGCACATCTGTTGGGACCTACTTCCACAGAAGACCAGCTGAAACAACTAGCCTCATGAGACTGAGCAACTACTAGATTCTTGGACTTCCCATCCACAGCAGTCCATTGTTGGGTTAGTTGGACTACAGACTAAGTCATCACAATAAATTCTGTTAATATATAGACACATTCCATAAGTTCTTTAACTCTAGAGAACCTCGACGAATAGAGAAGTTGGTACCAGGTACTGGTAGTGCTGTGATAGGTCTCATCATGCTTTGTTTGGAAAAATGTGGATTTTGAGGCTTTGGATTTGGAAAGTAATGGAATGCTTTAAGTGGGGGCTTAATGGGACATCCTAGTAGGAATATGGAAGACTTTGTTGCTGAGAGTGATTTGAACTATGCAGATCTGGCCCAAAAGGTTTCATCGAAGAAGAATTTCAGTATGCAGCCTAGAGACTGTGTTTGTGGTATTTTTGTGAAGAATGTGGATGCTTTTTGCCCTTATCTGAACTGAGGCTAAGGTAAAGAGTTTTTTATTAATTACATTGACAAAGGAAATATCACAAAAGCCTAGCAGAGAGTTTTTTTTTTCTCTAAGTCTCATGATGAGCATTTTGAACAAGTATAGCAAGCTCACAAAGGAAAAAAAAAAATATATGGTTCAAGTAGTAAAGGGGCACCAGGAAGTGAAATGAAACTGAATCCTTTGTTCAAAGATATTAAATTGAGGCAAGGGAGTGGTGACCTTGGGGCAAGATCCCACCCAGCTAAATTTATGTCCAGGCAGGGTAATACCACACTTTTAATCCCAAGAAGCAATAGCAAGATTATCTCTAAATTCAAGGCCATCCTGGTAAAGAGCAAGTACCAAGTACAGAAAAACTTAAATCCAGGCATGGTGGATCACACCTTTAATCCAAGATTTTAGGAGACAGGCATGCAGATCTTTGAGTTCAAAGTCAATCTAGAGAGCAAGTTCCAGGATAACCAAACTTAGGCAGAGAATAAATTCATTTAAAAAAGAAAGCTGGTGATAATATAACAGAACAAGGGAGCCATATTCCAGCCCCAGCAAACATCAGAACTAAGCAGATTCACCCATTTGTCTGTAGATTTATAGTCAAGCGAAGGAAACAACTGGGACAATTGATGCTGGTTAGCTGGTGCTAAGAAATTAGTGGAGATTAAGGAGAGACTACCATCATTGACATGAAATCTTCTGGGAAGTGTTTTCTGAGATCACAAAGAAGCTGTGTTCCAGAGATAGCCAAGGTTATACTTTGTACTGCAACTGTACTTAGTAATGTGTAAGATGCACACAGGTAGCACTACTGGTTTTGAAGGCATGAAGGGGTCATGAAGAACACCTGAGGCTTGGCACTGTGAGAGGCTAGGGAAGGACATTGGGGAAAACACAGCTTCAATTGAAGATGACAGCCCAGAACTGAAGGGGTCATGATGAGGCTTGGCACCATGAAGAGAGCCTATGAGAGGCTATTGGTGAAGCCTTGTTGCAGTGAAAGGCCCCAGTGTATTGGTGATGCTAGTACCATGGGATGATCACCAAGAACAGCAGTGGCAGTGGAATGCATCAATTTGAGCTTAGATTGCTACAGAGGACAGAGCTGGAGAAGTGACACCAGCCCACAAGACCATGTGTGAATCCCAGACATTAGAAGAAAAAGCTGTAACACCGAAGTTGCCTTGGAGACCCCAAGATGTTTGAGATTTCAGAGCTGTAGGATAGATATCTGCTGAGGACAGCATCTAGCAGGGAGTGGAACCAGCCTATGAGAAAGAACATTGTTGTAGTCAACAAAGATGAAAAGGGGTGGAGATCTGAAGGCTGCTTTGACATCAGAGATGGAGATGCAGGGTTTGGAATTGTCCAGCTGGTTTGTGTCATGCTTTGGGGTTTATAGTTAAGTGACTGGATAAATATCAGAAAATACTTTGAACTTTTAACATTGTTGAAACTGCTATAGACCATGGGGACTTTGGAAGTCAGACTAAATGTAGTTTTTATTATCCTATGTCTAGGTATGGCACTCACAGACTCATATCGTTGAACAAGTCTATAGAGTCCAGGGAGTGGAATATGGGAATTTGAATATTCTTGACTCAAGGACTGGCAATATTTGGAGGTGTGGCCTAGAGGGAGGAAATGTGTCACTGTTTGTGCGGACTTTCAGACCCTCATCCTATCTGCCCAGAGACCAGTCTTACCTGCCTGCCAGCCTTCAGAAGAAGATGTAGACCTCTCAGCTTCTCCTGCACCTTGCTTGCCCGGAAGCTGCCATGCTTCTACTCTGATGATAGTGGACTGAACAAGTGTAAACAAGCCCCAAATAAATATTTTCCAAATAAGACTTGCCTTGGTCATGTTGTCTGTTTACATCAATAAAACCCTTACTAATACTCACAGGAGGAAATATAGAGACAAAGTGTGGAGCAGAGACTGCCCCACCTGGGGATCCATCCCATATACAGTCACCAAACCTGGACACTATTGAAGATTATCAGAAGTGCTTGTTGACAGGAGCCTGATATAGCTGTCTCCTGAGAGTGTCTGCCAAAGGCTGACAAATACAGAGGCAGATGCTCACAGCCACCCATTGGACTGACCGCAGGTCCCGGATGGAGGAGTTGGAGAAGGGACTGAAGAAGCTGAGGGGTTTTGCAGGCCCATGGGGGGGGCGCAACAGTTCAACAGGACAGACCACCTGGAGCTCCCTGGGGACGGGATCACCAACCAAAGAGTACACATGGAGGGACCCACGGCCCCAGCCACATATGTGGCAGTGGATGGCCTTGCTGGACATCAGTGGGAGGAGTGACCCTTGGTCCTTGTAAGGCTTGACGATGCCTTAGTATAGGGCAATGCCAGGGTGGGGAGGTGGGAGTGGGTGGGTGGGTGTATGGGTGGGGAAGCACCCTCATAGAAGCAGGGAGAGGAAGGATGGAATAGGGGGTTTCCAGGGGGAAACCATGAAAGGAGATAACATTTGAAATGTAAATAAATAAAATATCCAATAAAAAGAAAGAAAGGAGGTCTGACATATTCTACCTAATGTTTTTTTTTTTTTTTTTAAATTTTGAGTTTTTCTTTTTTAGTTAAAGAAACAGTATTCATATACTCATTATTATTATTTTCTTGAGACAAGGTCTCACTAAATAGCCAGTTCTGGCCTGTTACTTTCTGTAGATTAGGCTGTGCTTGAACTCAGAGATATTCTTTTATCTGCCTCCTTAGTACTGAGATTAAAGGCTGCTCCACAACTTCCAGCCTCATATACTCACTTTTTAAAAGTTCCCTTTAAACAAGCGAGTTTATTTATCTTCTCTTATGGTGAAACTTTCTTTGCAATGGAGACAGGAAGATTATCAGGAAGTCAGAAGTGTTACGGCCCCATTTGATGAGGGTCCAACATCTTTCAATATATGTTTTTGCTTTCTGAGATGAGATAAGTGGGGAGTTCACAGTTGACCTCAAAAGTCTACAGAATTAAACAGTATTTTAAGTATTTACTCCATAAACTATAATCCATTTAAAATTGGGCTTTGATATGGTATTCAATTTACTAGCTGTGCCAAGTGAAATCATATTTTCTCTAGCCACAAATTATGTATCACCATTGTCCAATAAAATTCATATTTCAATAAATCATATCTGTCAATATTTTTCTCCATTAATAAGGTTGAGAAGAGTTGGGCATGCAATAAACCTTTAAGTTTTTTTCCCAAGGTGGTTTACAGTTATCCTCTGCATGTGGAAGAAGGTACAGAAGGCAGGTAGTCCAATTTGTGTTTTGACAACTATAAAAGAGATATTTGACCTCCATCTTTTATGATTAGTGTGTCTGTGTCTCAAATAGTTATAAACATGTAAAATGCATTCTATTTTCCTTTGAAACACAACTATGGCTTCATGTTGAACTATGTTGCAATTCAAACAGAGATGAAAGTCATAAGAGTAATAGCGTTCCAGAGATAGCCCTGCTTCTCTAAGACAATAGAAGATATTAAGAGATGTATGGTGGCCAGTTGTTAGAAAGAAAAGAATTCTTTGCACTGGCTGGGGTAGTTTGAATGAAAATGGCCCTTATAGGCTCACAGAGAAAGGCATAATTAGGAGGTGTGTCCTTGTTGGAGTAGGTGTGTCACTGGCTTTGAAGTTTCAAATGCTCCAGCTAGGACCAGTGTCATTCATTCTTCCTGCTGCCTGCCAATCTGGATGTAGAACTCTCACTACTTCTCCAGCACCTGTGCCTGTGTTCCAGCATGCTTCCCACCATGATGAGAATGGACTAACCCTCTGAACCGGTAAGCCAGCCCCTATTAATTGCTTTCTTTTATGAGATTTAGCATTGATAGCATAGTCATGATGTCTCTTCAGAGCAATAGAAAACCTAAGTTATTGATGCATGTCTTGTATCTGCCTCCAGTAATGCCAAGAAAAAGAAAACTCTGAACATATCTGTTTAATCGCAATACATCCACAAAGTAAGATTTATTGACTGTGTGCTTAACAATAAATGTTAGTCTAAGTAGACCTTTCCATTTTTATCAGTTTAGCTTGGAATGTAGGGAATAGTGTCATGCATTGCACACACACTTTGAACATTTCCTGTATACATGGATCTCTAATTTACTCAGATAGAATTCAAGTATAAGCCTTATATTGTACATAAGGCCATTTGAACAGTGAAATGTATTTTGATATGTGACAAACGTTAGATTCACTACCCACTGGTGCATTACCAAAAACCCATTTCTTAACTCTCCGCAATTCTAACATAAATTCCCTAGAGAGTTTTAAAGCAGCTAAAGCCTAAAACAAAAGACTTATTGTCATTTTCCGATCACTTTCTCATTATCCATTGGGCATTTCATCACCATCAGATAACGAAATCTGGAAAGTAAAATCTTAAACTGTGATCTACAGTTTTCCTTAGGAGTCTATCTGAAGAAAATCATTAAAAGATACAGAAAACTGAGAAAAATTCCATTAGAGTGAACACAGTAAATAATAGCAAATTGCATGACATACTTGGGAGACACACAAGAAATACAATTAATTTTAATCCCAATCAATAGCAAAACATCTGTCTAAGATGTAATTATATATTTCATTAATAATTATATTAGCCTAATAATAAAACAGTTGTTAAACAAGTTAAGTGTTTCTAATGTGATCCTATTTAAATATAATAAGCTTAACTGCATAAATGCCAAAAATATCTCCTTCTCTCACTCAAGGTAAAGGCAAAATTCACCTGTAGAGTTTGTAACCTGCAGAGCTTTGAGCTTTCTGAATCCACTATGACTTCTAGAAAATCACCTCACAGTTCTCTGCCTCCCTCCATCAGTTCCAGCCATGCCTCTATCCCAGCTGCTTCTCCTCATGCATGCAAGGTCTTCTCTGACAACTGAGCCTCAGCAACTGTCATCACTTTAGCTGGAATGCATATTTCTCTTGACTGCTGCTGGAGGCCACAGTCTACCTGCATGTTTTCATTCCACACCCAAAGGTTCCTTGATAACTTTCCTGGCTATTCTGACTCTCTGAAAAGAATGCTCACCCTGGAATTTCATTTTCTTGAAGCTAGGCCTTGTCATGCTCCCTCTTATCACTTACCAATATGAAAATATTTCATACTGACTTAATAGCTACATGGCTATATGGCTCATTTCCCAGACTAGGATGAGAACTCCATGAGGATAAGATCTGTTCATTTGCTGCCTCTGGTCCTTGCAGTGTCCAAAACACTGCACTGCAGAGACCACTAACAGTGTTTATGGGACATAGGTAAAACAAATGAACTGAGTGATAATCCGTGGGATTGAGCATGTAAAATTACACAGGCATGCCTGGGTCTAGCCATATAGCTACCTACTAATGCACTTCCCACCAGGATCTAGGCTTGCAGGGCAGGGTGAAATAGGGCAACTGGAGGCATGGCCAAGAGAAATCTTTCCAAGGTTGAAATGACTTTTCCATATACCAGGGTGATTTTATCCTTTTTTAGAATGTGAGGCCTATTCCAAAGCCATTACATGATATGAACTGTAAATGTTGCTTTATTTCCACAGATAGTGGACTGAGAGGAGAGCCGTTCCCAAGCTCTTCAGATACACAGTTTGGGCAGACAGTTTCTCTGTTATAATTATCTCTTGTTCAAGGCTTGGAAGCTTCTAGCCTCCATACAATATAATCTTCCAAGCTGATTGATTTCATTCAACTTCGCTCAGCTTCTCAATAAGTTGCTCTGCTTGGCATCATACAGTGGTGGCAGTCTGTTCTAATCTTCTGGCTAATTCTCATTCTCTGGCTCATCCTGTCATCCTCTGTGTCTAGCTTGTTCTCTCTGCAAACTGTCTCTGTAAAAATGTCCTGGGAAAACTGCCTCAGAGGCACACATAACAAGACGAGGAACACCACCACCACCACCACCACCACCACCACCACCACCACCACCTATGTCTAGCTCTAGCTTGTTCTCTCTCCCTGTGATGTTCTTATGTTACCTTTCTTTCTGTGCCTTTCCAGCAACCTTGAGCAAGCTAAATCAGACCTTGTTTTCCCACAGTTGCCTAGCCCACATAGGGTGGGTTCTTCCAACCTAGGTGATATCTATAGTCCTGCCACATATGCAGCTTCCTGCAAGAAAACACTACCTGCTGATCAGCTGAGGTTGTTTTCCTGAGGAGATTCTGGCAAAGTGAGGGATGAGTTCCCCCATTTAAATTAAGACTTATGAATTAAGCATTGGGCCTTGATCAATAACTTTGTCTTGGTCTCATTTGTCTCTCATCCCATCCATCCCCAGCTCTCCTTCCAGGTACCCACTTCTCCATGGATGCTGGCAGCTATATCATTCCTGTGTTGTTCTCCTGAGATGGGTGTATCTTCTGTCTGACTCATTCTAACAAACCTTGCTCTAATTTGTTAGTCTTCTCTCAATCAAATGTCACTTGCAAACATAATGGTTTCCTTCTACAAATTAAACTTACCTACATTGTTTGCTATTAAAGGTGTAAGGGCCTGTCTATATTCTAGAGAGATCATACAGTAATCTAGAATATCTACTTTCCAGCCAGATTATATAGACCCAGAAAAATTTTAGCTATGATCTCTTGCCAGAGCAGCCATGTTATTGGGTATGAACTTATCAAAAGTCAAATTGGGGAGCCCTCTCAACCAGTCCAAGCCTCCGGAGCAGCCTGCGATTCCTGAGGGACCTCTATTCTCCTACCACCTCTCCTCTACCTTCATCAGACTTGTGGATGATAGAGGATAGCTTCCATTTTCCCACCCACCTTCTCTGCTTGCTGAACCTCATGGGCCAAGCCAAGCTGCCTTGAACAGCCTGCTATCTGAGAGAGCCTCCTACTATCCCACCACCTCTCACCCCCTTCATCAGACTCCTGAACCATTCCTGAAAGCTTCCCTTCCCTGACCCATTTTCATTGCTATCGGAGCCCTCTGGGCCAAACCAAGCTGCCCTGAGCAGCCTCTTATCTAAGGGAGAACTACATTCTCCCGACATGTCTCCACCCAACTCCAGCAAACCTGATGTTCCTGAACCATACAGACCACAGGTCCAGAAACATTAAATTCAAGGACACTCATCAGAGGTCTGCAACACCAGGTCCATTGAGGTTAACCCCCTCCCAAAACCTACTACAACAAGAACATGCAGGCACCAAAAACGTCCATATGGCTAAAGGCCCCTGAAATGACACAATCAACAACAACCAGAGTAATATGACACCTCCAAAGCACCGCCAATTCACTACAGCACACTTGGATATTCTAACACAAGTGAATCGCAAGAAAATGACCTTAAATCCAATCTTCTAAAGATGATAGTTGCCTTTAAACAGGAAACAAACAAATCCATTAAAGACATACAGAAAATAAAATTGTGTAAGACCTGAAAGTAGAAATAGAAGCAATAAAGAAAACACAAACTGAGAAAATCCTGGAGATGGAAAACCTAGGGAAGATAACAGGAACAACAGATGTGAGCACCAACTGAATGCAGGAGATGGAACAGAGAATCTAACCTAAGAATAATAGGAATGGAAGAGGTGAAGAGTCCCAGCTCCAAGGTCCAAAAACATATTCTTAACAGAATTATAGAAGAAAACTTTCCCAACCTAAAGAAAGAGATACATATAAATATAACACCTTATAGAATGCCATTAGATGGGACCGGAAAAAAAAAAAAGCCCTCACAGACAATAATAATCAAAACACAAAATCTACAGAACAAAGAAAGAATATTAAAAGCAGCATGAGCAAAAGGCCAGGTAACATATAAATGTGAAAACAGGATCCATCATTGTGCTGCAAACAAGAAACACATCTCAGCCATAAAAATAGACATTACCTCAGAGAAAATGGCTTAATTTTTTCCAAACAAATGGACCCAAGAAGCAAGCTGATGTAGCTACTTTAGCATCTAATTAAATAGACTATCAACAAAAATGAACCAAAAGGCACAAGGAAAAGCAAAGGAGACAGGGAAGGATACTTCATATTCATCAAAGAAAAAAAATGGATCAAAATGATATCTCAATTCTGAACATCTATGCCCCCCCAAATAAGGGTACCCACATTTATAAAGGAAATATTGCTAAAACATAAATCATACATAGATACCCACACATTAATACTGGGAAACTTCAACACTCCACTCATACCAATTGACAGGTCATTCAGATAAAGACTAAACAGAGAAATAATAAAACTAACAGATATAATGATTCAAAAGGACATGACAGACATCTATAGAATATTTCACCCAAACACAAAAGAATATACCTTATTCTCAGCACCTCCTGGATCTTCGTCCAATATTGACCATATAGTCAGTCACAAAGGAAGCCTCAACAGATATAAGAAAATTAAAATAAAACTTTGTATCTTATGAGACCACATGGATTAAAGTGGACTACAACAACAGCGGAAACAATGAGAAAATTTACACACTCATGGAAATTGAACAACTGTCTACTCAATGATGTTCTAGTAAATCTCCAGCCCAGAAAAGCTAGGGCAAAGAAATCACAACTCAATTAATAGGAATACAAGTTACATTCCTAGATTGGGCAGATCTATCACTGCATCACTAAATTCCCCATGTATGAGATTCCTTATAACTTTTGATTTTTCCAGGCCACATTGTTCTGCACTATTGTGTTTGCACCTCCTCCTCTCCCTCCTCCTCCATAGTCGTCTCTCCCTTCCTCTCTCCCTTCTTTTCCCAAATTTGCAGCTCCACCTTCCCTTCTACTGCCCAGTCACCTGCTCTACCCTTTATTTTACAAGTTAAAATGGGGAGAAGGGACACAAGAAGTCACCTATGATAAGTGATTCACTCCTCATCTGCAACATCCCCCAGGACAGCAAAATTAGAATCAAAATAGATGACCAGGGCTATCCAGAACACAATGATCTCTGAGTCAGGGAAGAAATAGAAATCAAAGAATTTCTGGAATTCAATGAAAATGAAGGCACAACATACCCAAATTTATGGGACCCAATGGAAGCAGTGCTAAGAGGAAAGTTCAAAATATTATGAGCCTCCATAAAGAAATTAGAAAGTTCCCATACCAGCAATTTAAAAGTACACCTGAAAGCTGTAGGAAAAAAAAATAAGAAGCAAGGACACATAACAGAAGTAGAGGGTAGGAAATAATAAAAATCAGGGCTGAAATCAATCTGTTAGAAACAAATAAAACAGTACAAAGAATCAACAAAACCAAGAGCTGGTTCTTTGAGAAAATTAGCAAGTTAGCCAAACCTTTAGCCAAACTAACCAAAAGACAGAGAGACAATACCTGAATAAACAAAATCAGAAATGCAAGTGGAGATCTAACAAGAGACACTGAACAAATTCAAAGAATCATTAGATCTTGCTTCAATAACCTGTATTCATCCAAAAGGGAAAACCTTAATGAAATGGATGATTGTCTAGACAGATATCACATATCAAAGTTAAATCAAGATCAGCTAAACTATTTAAACAGCCCTATAACCCTTAAAGAATTAGAAGCAGTCATCAAAAGTCTCTCAACCAAAAAGCCCAGGGCCATATGGTTTTAGTGCACAATTCTATATGACATTCAAAGAAGAGCTAATTCTAACACTCCTCAAACTATTTCACAAAATAGAAACCGAGGGTCTACTGCCAAACTTAATCTATGAAGCCATAGCCACCCTAATTTCTAAACCACACAAAGACTAAAAGTAAAAGGAATTTAAGGACAATTTCTTTTATGAACATTGATGCAAGAATACTTAATAAAGTACTCACAAACTGAATCTTGGAACACATCAAAAACCTGATCCATCAAGAAGAAGTAGGCTAGATCAGTGGCCCAATACCTGCCCAAATGTAACAGCCTAGTTACCTCCCAGAAGGTCCAAAGTAACCAAAGAAAAAGGGGACTCTCTTCCTCAAATTTCCACACAGGCTGGAACATGTACACAGCCCAGCTACCAGGGGACTTACCCCCTACTTCTACCTCAACCCCCAAGCTCCACTTTCCTTCGGCACCTTTTCCTCATCAGGGTCAGATCAGTGGCCCAATACCTGCACAAATACTACAGCCTGGAAACATCCCAGGAGCTCCATTGTAACCAAGGGCACAGGACATCTTAAGTAAAAGGGGCACAGGATTTCTGAAGTAACCAGAGACACAGAAGGTCTAACCTAACCAGAGGCACTGGAGGCCCACTCTAATCAGAGGCAACACTGCCTGTCTCCAAGGAGATCAGCCCTAACTCAGATTACAGAGCTCTCTGTCTCCAAGGAGACCAGTTACAATCAGAGACACCCGGGCCAGTTAACACCAGTGAACCAGATGGCCAGAGTCAAGCAGAAGATCATATGTGGCAAGCCCAATGCAATTTGGCACAATCAGAACCCAGTTCTTCCACCAGAGCAATCCCTGGATACTCTAACATGACTGAAAAGCAATATAGTGGCCTCACTTCCCATTTTTGAAGATGACAGATGACTTTAAGAAAGATATAACAAACTCCCTTTAAATAAATAGGAAAACAAAGGCAAACAGGTAGAAACAAACAAATCCCTTAAAGAAATACTGGAAAATATAAGAGAGCAGGTAAAGGAGTTGAATAAAACAGTCTTAGAACTATAATTTGAAATAGAAACAATATGGAAACAACAAAATGTGGAAACCCAGGAGATGGACAACTTAGACAAGATATCAGGAGTTACAGATGCAAATATTACCAACAGAATATGAGAGATAGAATAGAGAATCCTAGGCATAGAAAATACAAAGTGTAAAAAGCTTCAAACCCAATGGAGGAGCTAGAGAATGTACCTAAGGAGCTGAAGGTGTCTGCAACCCTATGGGTGGAACAACAATATGAACTAACCAGTATCCCGGAGCTCTTGTCTCTAGCTGCATATGTAGCAGAAGATGGACTAGTCAGCCATCAATGGGAAGAGAGGCCCCTTGGTCTTGCAAACTTTATATGTCCCAGTACAGGGGAACACAAGGGCCAAGAATTTGGAGTAGGAGAATAGGGGAGCAGGGCAGGGGAAGGGTATAGGGGAATTTCGGGATGGAATTTGAAATGTAGGTGAAGTAAATATCTAATAAAAAATTGGAAAAAAAAAGCTCCAACCCCAAAATGTCCAGGAAATACATGAAACAATGAAAAGACCAAACCTAAAAATAATAGGAATAGAAGAGGGTGAAGAATCCCAGCTCAAAGGGCCAGAAAACATCTTCAACAAAACCATAGAAGAAAACTTCCCTAACCTAAATGAAGAGATGGTCATAAATGTACAAGAAGCCTACAGAACACCAAATTAATTGGACCAGAAAAGAAAATCCTTTCATCACAAAATAATCAAAACACTAAATGCACAGAAACTGTTAAAAGCTGTAAGGGGGGAAGGCCAAGTAACATATAAAGGCAGACCTGTATGAATTGCACCTTACTTCGCAACAGAGACTCTAAAAGCTAGAAGATCCTAGACAGATATCATCCAGACCCTTAGAGAACATATATGCCAGCACAAGTTACTATACCCTGCAAAATATTCCAAAACCATACCAAATTTAAATAATAGCATCTTTTTACTAATCCAGCCCTACAGAGGATACTGAAACAAAATTTCCAATACAAGGAGGGTAACTACACCCAAGAAAACATAAGAAACTAAACATATCACAACAAACCCAATAGAAGAGAATCATAAACACGGAATACCATCTCCAACAACAAAAATATCAGGAACTAATAATCATCTGTCTTTAATATCTCTTAACATCAGTGAACTCAATTGCCTAATAAAAAGGATCTGGCTAAAGACTGGATACATAAGCAGGATCTAGCCCTTAGCTTCATATAAACAATAAACCTCAGTGACAAACAAACCTCAGAGTAAAAGGCTGGAAAAGAGTTTTGCAAGCAAACAGTCACAAGAACCAAGCTGGAATAGAGTGTGGCTGTGGGCAGTGAGAGGAAGCCTGGTAAGTTTGAGCTAAGGTTTAAATCCCTGGGGACCCTGAAGGGACAGTAGAAGCTTTGCCTGCTTCTGGACCAGGACCCTGTCATGTAGCCACACTCTTGCTTTAGAGAGGTTTGTGGCTTTCAGTCATATAGATACAGCACCCCAATCCTTCCCACATGTAGATGAGATATCCCCGACCTCATAGACCAAGGCAATAGTAAACACCTACTGTCATACTGTGAACCACCACAAGACTGTATATAAAAATCCTATTGAGAATAAATAAAGGAGTGTGAGAATTACTCTGTCATTATCAGAGAGCCTCTGTCATAAGAGTTGTAAGACAACCACCAGGGAAAGGACCTGCTCTCCCAAAACACCACAAGAAGCTCCCCACCACCTCTCCCAGGCTAGTCAGCCTCCCACCAGCTCAGGCAGGTATTACTCAGCATAGAGCATCTTGGAGCAACAAAAGCAACTGCAGTGGTGGATGCAGCTGCATTAGTGGAAACAGCAGAGACAATTCCTCCTTCCTGGTAGCATTCTCTCCCCTTCTCCTGAACCCTCAGACCTGTTTAGGCCAAAGATCTCCAGGGAAAGCTTACAGTACACAGTCCCACATCATAGACATCCTAACATCCAAAAAATAATATTTCAGCCACAAATAGTAGCAAAAAGGTGAGGAAGAATTCATATCCATCAAAGGAAAAAATCCACCAAAAAACAAAGTCTCAATTCTGAGCATATATACCCCAAATGCAAGGGCACCCACATCCATAAAAGAAATTTTACTAAAGCTCAAAACACACATTGAACTTCACGCAATAATAGTGGGAGACTTCAACAGTCTACTCTCACCAATCGACAGGTCATTGAAAAAGAAAATAAGGATCCAGCCACCGTCCAGACCAGAGGACAGGTGTCCACCTGGCTCTGAAGGCCTCAGCCTCAGGAGCAGTGGTCGTCACCTTGGTTCCGGGACTCCGCCGAACTTAGAAAATTAGTCTGAACAGGTGAGAGGGTGCGCCACAGACCCGGACAGCTTCTGGGACAGGCAGAGGCACAGAGCCACTGAGGCAGCACTCTTTGCGGGCCACAGACAGCCGGCCACCGTCCGGACCAGAGGACAGGTGTCCGGCTGGCTCGGAAGGCCTCAGCCTCAGGAGCAGCGGGCACCACCTTGGTTCCAGGCCTCTGGTTAACTTAGGAATTTAGTCTGCACAGGTGAGAGTCTGCACCACAGAGGCTGACAGCTTCTGGGACCTGCCAAAGCAACACAGCTTCTGAGAAAGGTCCTGTTTTGGGCCTTCTTCTTCGGCCAGGAGGAGGTCCAAACACAAGATATCTGTGCACCTCCCTGAAAGAGGAGAGCTTGCCAGCAGAGAGTGCTCTGGGCACTGAAACTCAGAGGAGAGAATCTGTTTCCCAGGTCTGTTGATAGACTGTAACAGAATCACCAGAAGAACAATCTCTAAACAGAGTCAACTATAACAACTAACTCCAGAGATTACCAGATGGCGAAAGGTAAACGTAGGAATCTTACTAACAGGAACCAAGACCACTCACCATCATCAGAACCCAGCACTCCCACTTCGCCCAGTCCAGGGCACCCCAACACACCCGAAAACCTAGACCCAGATTTAAAAGCATATCTCATGATGATGGTAGAGGACATCAAGAAGGACTTTAATAACTCACTTAAAGAAATACAGGAGAACACTGCTAAAGAGTTACAAGTCCTAAAGAAAAACAGGAAAATAAATCAAACAGGTAGAAATCCTTACAGAAAAACAGGAAAAACATACAAACAGGTGATGGAAATGAACAAAACCATACTAGACCTATAAAGGGAAGTAGACACAATAAAGAAAAATCAAAGTGAGGCAACACTGGAGATAGAAACCCTAGGATAGAAATCTGGAACCATAGATTCAAGCATCAGCAACAGAATACAAGAGATGGAAGAGAGAATCTAAGGTGCAGAAGATTCCATAGAGAACATCGGCACAACAATCAAAGAAAATGGAAAATGCAAAAAGATCCTAACTCAAAATATCCAGGAAATCCAGGACACAATGAGAAGACCAAACCTACCGATAATAGGAGTGGATGAGAATGAAGATTTTCAACTCAAAGGACCAGCAAACATCTTCAACAAAATTATTGAAGAAAACTTCCCAAATCTAAAGAAAGAGATGCCCATGAACATACAAGAAGCCTACAGAACCCCAAATAGACTGGACCAGAAAAGAAATTCCTCCCGACACATAATAATCAGAACAACAAATGCACTAAATAAAGATAGAATACTAAAAGCAGTAAGGGAAAAAGGTCAAGTAACATATAAAGGCAAGCCTATCAGAATTACACCAGATTTTTCACCAGAGACTATGAAAGCGAGAAGAGCCTGGACAGATGTTATACAGACACTAAGAGAACAAAAATTCCAGCCCAGGCTACTATACCCAGCCAAACTCTCAATTACCATAGATGGAGAAACCAAAGTATTCCACTACAAAACCAAATTCACACATTATCTCTCCACGAATCCAGCCCTTCAAAGGATAATAACAGATAAAAACCAATACAAGAACTGGAACAACGCCCTAGAAAAAACAAGAAGGTAATCCCTCAACAAATCTAAAAGAAGACAGTCACAAGAACAGAATGCCAACTTTAACAACAAAAATAACAGGAAGCAACAATTACTTTTCCTTACTATCTCTTAATATCAATGGTCTCAACTCCCCAATAAAAAGACATAGACTAACAAACTGGCTACACAAACAAGACCCAACATTTTGATGCTTACAGGAAACGCATCTCAGAGAAAAAGGTAGACACTACCTCAGAATGAAAGGCTGGAAAACAATTTTCCAAGCAAATGGTATGAAGAAACAAGCTGGGGTAGCCATCCTAATATCTGATATGATTGACTTCCAACCCAATGTCATCAAAAAAGACAAGGAGGGGAACTTCATTCTCATCAAAGGTAAAATCCTCCAAGAGGAACTATCAATTCTGAATATCTATGCTCCAAATACAAGGGCAGCCACATTCATTAAAGAAACTTTAGTAAATCTCAAAGCACACATTGCACCTCACACAATAATAGTGGGAGACTTCAACACACCACTTTCACAAATGGACAGATCATGGAAACAGAAACTAAACAGGGACACAGTGAAACTAACAGAGGTTATTAAACAAATGGATCTGACAGATATCTACAGAAGGTTTTATCCTAAAACAAAAGGATATACCTTCTTCTCAGCACCTCATGGTACCTTCTCCAAAACTGACCACATACTAGGTCAAAACACAGGCCTCAACAGGTACAAAAATATTGAAATTGTCCCATGCATCCTATCAGATCACCATGGACTAAGGCTGATCTTCAATAACAAAATAAATAATAGAAAGCCAACATTCACGTGGAAACTGAAAAACACTCTTCTCAATGATACCTTGGTCAAGGAAGGAATAAAGAAAGAAATTAAGGACTTCTTAGAGTTCAATGAAAATGAAGCCACTTCATACCCAAACTTATGGGACACAATGAAAGCATTTCTTAGAGGAAAACTCATAGCTCTGAGTGCCTCCAAAAAGAAACTAGAGAGTGAGTACATTAGCAGCTTGACAACACACCTAAAAGCTCTAGAACAAAAGGAAGCAAATTCACCCAAGAGGAGTAGACAGCAGGAAATAATCAACCTCAGGGGTGAAATCAACCAAGTGGAAACAAGAAGAACTATTCAGAGAATCAACCAATCGAGGAGCTGGTTCTTTGAGAAAATCAACAAGATAGACAAACCCTTAGTCAGACTCACTAGAGGGCACAGGGAAAGCATAATAATTAACAAAATCAGAAATGAAAAGGGAGACATAACAACAGATCCCGAAGAAATCCAAAACACCATCAGATCCTTCTACAAAAGGCTATACTCAACAAAACTGGAGAACCTGGATGAAATGGAGAAGTTTCTAGACAGATACCAGGTACCACGGTTGAATCAGGATCAGGTTAATGATCTAAACAGCCCAATATCCCCCAAAGAAATAGAAGCAGTCATTAATAGTCTCCCAACCAAAAAAAGCCCAGGACCAGGTGGGTTTAGTGCAGCGCTCTATCAGACGTTCAAAGAAGATCTAATCCCAGATCTTCACAAACTATTCCCCAAAATTGAAACAGAAGGTACTCTAACCAACTCATTCTATGAAGCCACAATTACTCTGATACCTAAACCACAAAATGACCCCACAAAGATAGAGAACTTCAGAACAATATCCCTTATGAATATTGATGCAAAAATCCTCAATAAAGTTTTTGCTAACCGAATCCAAAAACACATCAAAAATATCATCCATCCTGACCAAGTAGGTTTCATCCCAGGGATGCAGGGATGGTTCAATATACAGAAATCCATTAATGTAATCCAGTATATAAACAAACTCAAAGACAAAAACCACATGATCATCTTGTTAGATGCTGAGAAAGCATTTGACAAAATCCAACACGCATTCATTATAAAATTCTTGGAAAGATCAGGAATTCAAGGCCCATACCTAAACATGCTAAAAGCAATCTACAGCAAAACAGTAGCCAGCATCAAAGTAAATGGTGAGAAGCTTGAAGCAATCCCACTAAAATCAAGGACTAGACAAGGCTGCCCACTCTCTCCCTACCTATTTAACATTGTACTTGAAGTCCTAGCCAGAGCAATTAGACAACAAAAGGAGATCAAGGGGATACAAATTGGAAAGGAAGAAGTTAAATTATCACTTTTTGTAGATGACATGATTGTATATATACGTGACCCTAAAAATTCCACCAGAGAACTCCTAAGCCTGATAAACAGCTTCAGTGAAGTAGCTGGATATACAATTAACTCAAGTCAATGGCCTTTCTCTACACAAAGGACAAACAGGCTGAGAAAGAAATTAGGGAAACAACACCCTTCTCAATAGCCACAAATAATATAAAATACCTAGGCATGACTCTAACTAAGGAAGTGAAAGATCTGTATGACAAGAACTTCAAGTCTCTGAAGAAAGAAATTAAAGTAGATCTCAGAAATGGAAAGATCTCCCATGCTCATTGATTGGCAGGATCAATATAGTAAAAATGGCTATCTTGCCAAAAGCAATCTACAGATTCAATGCAATCCCCATCAAAATTCCAACTCAATTCTTCAACGAATTAGAAAGGGCAATTGGCAGATTCATCTGGAATAACAAAAAACCTAGGGTAGCAAAATCTCTTCTCAAGAATAAAAGAACCTCTGGTGGAATCACCATGCCCAACCTAAAGATTTACTACAGAGCAATTGTGATAAAAACTGCATGGTACTGGTATAGCGACAGACAAGTAGACCAATGGAACAGAATTGAAGACCCAGAGATGAACCCACACACCTATGGTCACTTGATCTTTGACAAGGGAGCTAAAACCATCCAGTGGAAAAAAGACAGCATTTTCAACAAATGGTGCTGGCACAACTGGCTGTTATCATGTAGAAGATTTCGAATTGATCCATTCCTATCTCCTTGTACTAAGGTCAAATCTAAGTGGATTAAGGATTTCCACATAAAACCAGAGACACTGAAACTTATAGAGGAGAAAGTAGGGAAAAGCCTCGAAGATATGGGTACAAGGGAAAAATTCCTGAGTAGAACAGCAATGCCTTGTGCTGTAAGATTGAGAATCGATAAATGGGACCTCATAAAATTGCAAAGCTTCTGCAAGGCAAAAGACACCGTCAATAAGATATAAAGACCACCAACAAATTGGGAAAAGATATTTACCTATCCCAAATCGGACAGGGGACTAATATCCAATATATATAAAGAACTCAAGAAGGTAGACTCCATAAAATCAAACAACCCCATTAATAAATGGGGCTCAGAACTGAACAAAGATTTCTCACCCGAGGAATACCGAATGGCAGAGAAGCACCTGAAAAAATGTTCAACATCCTTAATCATCAGTGAAATGCAAATCAAAACAACCCTTAGATTCTCCCTCACACCAGTCAGAATGGCTAAGATGAAAAATTCAGGTGATGGCAGATGCTGGCGAGGATGTGGAGAAAGAGGAACACTCCTCCATTGTTGGTGGGATTGCAAGCTTGTACAACCACTCTGGAAATAAGTCTGGTGGTTCCTCAGAAAATTGGACATAGTACTACCGGAAGATCCTGCAATACCTCTTCTGGGCATACATCCAGAAGATGTTCCAACCCGTCAGAAGGACACATGCTCCACTATGTTCATAGCAGCCTTATTTATAATTGCCAGAATCTGGAAAGAAGCCAGATGCCCCTCAACAGAGGAATGGATACTGAAAATGTGGTACATTTACACAATGGAGTACTACTCAGCTATTAAAAAGAATGAATTTATGAAATTCCTAGCCAAATGGATGGACCTGGCGGGCATCATCCTGAGTGAGGTAAACCAATCACAAAGGAACTCTCACAATATGTACTCACTGATAAGTTGATATTAGCCCAGAAACTTAGGATACCCAAAATATGAGATATAATTTGCTAAAAACATTAAACTCAAGAGAACAAAGACCAAAGTTTGGACACTTTGCCCCTTCTTAGAATAGGAAACAAAATACCCATGGAAGGAAATTACAGAGACAAAATTTGGAAGTGTGATGAAAGGATTGACCATCTAGTGATTGCCATATCCAGATATCCATCCCATGATCAGCTTCCAAACGCTGACACCATTGCATACACTAGCAAGATTTTGCTGAAAGGACCCAGATATAGCTGTCTCTTGTGAGACTATGCCAGGGCCTAGCAAACACAGAAGTGAATGCTCACAGTCAACTATTGAATGGACCACAGGGCCCCCAATGGAGGAACTAGAGAAAGTACCCAAGGAACTAAAGGGAACTGAAACCCTATAGGTGGAACAACAATATGAACTAAGCAGTACCCCGGAGCTCTTGTCTCTAGCTGCATATGTATCAAAAGATGGCCTAGTCGGCCATCACTGCAATGAGAGGCCCATTGGACTTGCAAACTTTATATGCCCAAGTACAGGGGAACGCCAGGGCCAAAAAGGGGGAGTGGGTGGATAGGGGAGTGGGGGTGGGTGGGTATGGGGGACTTTTGGTATAGCATTGGAAATGTAAATGAGCTAAATACCTAATAAAATATGGAAAAAAAAAGAAAGAAAGAAAGATGAACTAAATAAGACACAGATCCTTCTGGAGTAAGGCAGCCACTGTGTCTCTGTAGAGGGGGATGCTGAGTGTCAACACACATGCAAAACAACATCACTTGAATACAAATTGATAGGCCTGATTTGAGTAGTATAAAAAAAACCCAAGGTAAAAGTTCATCAAATGAATTTGTAACTCCTGATCTCAAGTACCCGTCAATAATAATTTTTGAACACAGTTGTGTACTTAATTGCCTTTGTTTATGTTTTCGATTATTTTTTTGAAATCTCATTGGCTCTAACACATTCTTGCATGCTGTATGATCAAGTTGCAAGTACATAAAATTAGAAATTCCTATATCTGTGGGCTGGACTGTCTTCAAGTCTTCTAGCTGAGACCACTAAGGTGCAGAAACAGGTCATCCCTAAAAAAAAAAAAAAACAAAAAAAAAAAAGAAAATAACAGAGACACAGTAAAACTTACAGAAGTCTTGACCCAAATGGATTTAATAGATATTAATAGAACATTTCATGCCAAAACAAGAGAATATATATTCTTCTGAGTTCCTCATGGAACATTTCCCAAAACTGATAATATAATTGGTCATAAAACAGAAGCATCAACAGATACAAGAGAATGGGAATACTCACATGCATTCTATCAGATAATATTAGGATAAGGCTAGATGTCAATAACAACCAAAACAACAAAAAGTCCACATACTATTGAAAACTGAAAAACTTTCTGCTGAATGATACTTGGTCAGGGTTGAAATAAGAAAGAATTCCAAGAAGTTAGAGAATTCAACTGAAGTGAAAACATACCATAACAAATATCATGGAGCACAATTAAAACAGCATTAAGTAAAGAATCCAAAGCACTAAATGTCTTCCTAAAGAAATTTCAAGAGATCTTATACAAGCGAGTTAAAAGCACACCTAAAAGCTCTAGAACAGAAAGAAGCAAAGTGCACCAAAGAAGAGTAGATGTCAGGATATTGGAGGCTCAGGGCTGAAATCAACCAGGGAGAAACGAAGAGAATGATAAAGAATCAACAAAACCAAGAGCTAGTTTTTAAAGAAAATCAACAAGATATATATGATATACCCTTAGCCAAACTAACTAAAGGGCACAGAGACAGTATGCAAATTAACAAAATCAGAAATGAAAAGGAGACATAACAACAGAATCTGAGGAAATTTTAAAAAATCAGCTGAAGCTACTACAAAAGCCTTTAGCTCTACAAAACTGAAAAATCTAGATGGCTTTCTGTACTAAAGTGAAATCAAGGTCAGGTAAATTATCTAAACTGTCCTATATTGCCTAAGGAAATACATAGAGGTATCAAAAATCTTCCAATCAAAAAGCCTGACAGTTTTAGTGCAGAATTCTACCAGTCCACAAAATAGAAACAAAAGGAACACTACCTATCTTATTCTATGAAGCCACAATTACTCTGATACGTAAAATCACACAAAGACCCAACAAAGAACAAGAACTTCAGACCAATCTTGCCTATGGATATTTTTTGGAGACCATACTGTGAGAAAGGTAGCCTTTCGCAGCTTCCCACCCTAATAAGCCAAATGGCCTTGTGTTATGGAGCTGGTCGCCTCCTCCTCCCTATCTCATGCTGGCACCAAAGACCCTAAAAAGACTGAATTATCCCTATCTCTTCCGGACTCCCAAGACTTCTAAGGACATGAGTTATGTGCTGAGCCCAGCCTGAAACCCAGGACAGTTAAGGAGGAATCTACATTCCGGAGATAAGACTCAGAGTGCCTCCCGCCTGCAATCTGAATTCGGCCTTCATGTCCTCAGATGCCCACTTCTTTGTTCTTTGTTAATTACCCCTCAGCCCCTCCCTATTTCCCCTCGATGTGTGCTTATAACCTGACATTTCAGCCTAATAAACTGAGACCTTGACAGGAATCCTCCTTGGTCTCTGTTCTTCTTTCTTGCTCTTTTCTCTTCCAGGTTTGCGGTCCCCCTTGCACCCACGAATAACTGGGTCTGCTGGACAGGACAGATATTGATGCAAAAGTACTCAACAAAATTCTTGCAAACTGAATCTAAGAATACATCAAAACCTTTATTCACCATGATCAAGTGGGTTTCATCCCATACAGGGATTGTTCAGTATATGCAACTCCTTCAACATAATATACTATATAAACAAACCCAAGGAAAGAAACCACATGATCATCTCATTAGATGCTGAAACAGCCTTCAATAAAATGTAACACCCATTCATGTTAAAAGTCTTGGAAAGATCAGGAGTTCACGGCTCATTTCTAAACATAATAAAAGCAATATACTGATAATAAACAGGCAACATGAAATTAAATGGAGAGAAACTATAGCAATTCCACTAAAGCCAGGGACAAGACAAGGTTGCCCACTCTTTCCTTATCTATTCAATACAGTACTCAAAATTCTAGCTAGAACAAGTGGATAATATAAGGAAATCAAGGGAATACAAATCGGAAAGGACTAAGGCAAAGTATCACTATTTTCAGATGATATGACAGTATATATAAGTAACCCCCAAAATTCCACCAGAGAACTACTACAGCTGAAAAACAACTTTAGGGAGCTGGAGAGATGGCTCAGCAGTTAAGAGCACCAACTGCTCTTCCAGATGTCCTGAGTTAAATTCCTACCAACAACATGGTGGCTTATAACCATCTGTAATGAGATTTGATGCCCTCTTTTGGTGTGTCTGAAGAGAGCAATGGTGTACTCATATACATAAAATAAATAAATAAATCTTTACAAAACCAAACCAAAACAACAGCAACATAAAACAAAGTGGTAAAAAATGGTCCTGGTCTACCTGTAGAATGAAAATTGATCCTTATTTATTTACTTATTTATTTATTTGGGGGTTTTTTTGAGACAGGGTTTCTCTGTGTAGCCTTGGATGTCCTGGAACTCACTTTGTATATCAGGCAAACTTGGAACTCAGAAATCTGCCTACCCCTGCCTCCCAAGTGCTGTGATTAAAGGCATGTGTCACCACGCCCCAGCCCTGATTGATATTTATAACTCTGCACAAAATTTAAATTCAAGTGGATCAAGGACCTGAACATAAAATATGATGCACTAAATCTTATAGAACAGAATGTAGAAAGGCCTTTGAATGCATTTTTTGCAGGAGACAATAGCCTGAACAGCATACCAATGACTCAGGATCTAAGATCAAATATTGATAAATGGGACCTCATGAAACTGAAAAGCTTTTGTAAGGCAAAGAACAGTGTCAAATGGCAAATCTGCAGCCTATAGATGGGAAAAGGGCCTACACCAACCCTACATCTGACAGATGACTAATATCCATATTCACAAATAACCAAATAATTCAATTAAAATATGGAGTGCAGAGCTAAACAGAAAATTCTCAAAAGAGAAATCTCAAATGGCCAAGAAGCACTTAAAGAAATGTTCAAAGTCCTTAGTCATCAGGGAAATGCAAATCACAACAACTCTGAGGTACCATCTTGTATCCATCAGAAATGGTAAGATCAAAAAGTCAAGAGATAGCACATACTGGCAAGGATATTGAGCAAGGGGAACATTCCTTGATTGCTAGTAGGAGTGCAAACTTGAACAATCTCTAGAAATCAATTTGGCAGCTTCTCAGAAAACTTGCAATAGTTCTATTTCAAGACCAAGGTATACCTCTCCTAGGCATATACCTGAAAGATGCTCCAACATCCCATAAAGACACTTGGTCTGCAATGATTAAGGCAGGTTTATTTGTAGTAGCCAGAATGGATGGAACTTGAGTATATCATCCTGAATGAGGTAAAAAAAAAATCCCAAAAGGATATACATACATGGCAGGTGCATGTTGTCCTCTGAGAGGCTCCACCAGCAGCTTACTAAGACAGATACAGACACCCACAGCCAAACAATGAATGGAGCTTGACGACTCATAGATTTATATGGGAAAGGATTGTGGGCCAAAGGGTATAGACACTCCCCAAGAAGACAAACAAAATCAACTAACTTGCAAACTTGAGGATCTTGGAGTCTGAACCACCAACCAAAGAACATATACGGGCTGAACCTAGGCCTTCCCACAAATATCTAGCAGATGTGCTGTTTGACCTTCATGTGGGTCACAAACAACTGGATCTGGATCTACCCACAAAGCTGTTGCCTGTCCATGGGTTATCTTTTTTCTACTTGGACCGACTTGTTTGGCCTTAGTAGGAGAGGATGCACATAGCCTCCCAGAGACTTGAAGTGCCAGGATAGAGGGATATGCAATGGGCCCTCAGTCTCTCGGGGGAGAAAGGGAAGTGGGAGAATTGTGGGAGGGAAGGAGGGAAAAAGTAGGTGAGTAGGGAGAAGGAAGTAAAGTGAATACTTGAAAAATAAATAAAATTAAAATTAAAAAAAGTCAAATTGGATGCTAAATACAACAAAACACTAATGCCAAAAATACCCATCTAAGCTAGCAGAAATGGGTCTTTGAAAGAGGAACTGCTGGTGTTGGTTTAGCAAAAACACATAATATAAAAAAGAAGACTACAGCTGCCCTGGTGAGGTGTGCTGGTCTTTTGTCATTTTTGATGCAATGAACTTATTGAGTCAATGCTTGGTAGGCAGTGAGCATCAACAAGATTTGACACCTTCTTTCAATGTCTGGAAGACTTTGCTTCTTCCATGTGTGGCTTTGGGAAGAACTCAGCAGCAGGAACAAGAAACATTCTTCTTTTGTGAGGCAATAACAAAGTTTGCTAAAGGAGGGAAGAGGACACACTCACAATCCTCAGAGAGGCTTTAGAAGCATGGGAAAGGAAAACAAAGAAAGCATGAGGACAGAGACTCATGCCCTGGACTCTACATGAATATATATATGGCAGAGCATTGAAGCACTTGGCTGGCATTGACAAGTCTTCTTCCCAGGAAGCAAACGTTTCCAATCAGCAGTATACAGTCAAAGAAATTAGTTGGACAAAGCCACGGTTCACAGCCATAGCCCTTTTGCATTTATAAAACCCTTCCCTAAAGAGAGGTATAACTTTAATTTTTTTAAGAGGCTACTTTTAATCATGGTTAATAAATACTTTAACCTCCCTTTTAGCCCACAACCCACCAGAGGTAGCAGAAAAGAAAGGATACAGGGGAAGAGCACCTGTTTAAGAATAGTTCTTTGCAGCAACTTCCATCTATATTTTCTGGAAATCAGTAGTTCAGTTCACAGGTCAGCAACTGCACCTCAGTCTACTCCCAAACACTTAATGGATAAACCAGCAGACCTGTTCTATAGAGTTGGGCTAGCAAACCTGAATCAGTATCAGTGACACTAACTAGCAGAGAGAGCCAGGCCTCAGCCTTGGCATTAGTCAGCAAGAGGGATCAGGACCAAGAGAAACCCAAGGAAAATTCCCCACTGTGCCTCTCTCAAGAAAATACCATCAGCAAAGGCACAAGATCAAGAAGTGTTTAGCTATGTAAGTAAGCCAAGTTCAGCCACCTTCCCTGTCCATCTAGCCCTTCTTATAATTCCTTCAAACATCACATGTCTATGGGCCTTGCCACAGCATGTTTCTTGTCTCAGCATGAGTCTCCCTCAGCTGACATAACTGTGACCATCAGTTGGAGTCCTCAGAGGTGGTAAGAAGCCAAAGGACACCACCAGAAGTTCTCCAGTGAGTTTCTCCCCATAGAGTCCCAACAAACAAAGTCTAACTACAAAATGTAAGGCAGACCAACACACACATTTCATTGGTGAAGAGCCCCTCATCACACATCATCCTTTCATGTGCTTGTTTAGCAGAACATCCTTTCACCTGTGTCTGCTTCAGTAAAATGTTCTTTCATTTGTTTGCCTTAGACAAACACCATGGAACAGAACTGACTGTCCAAAGAACCCTTAAGTTTCCATTTCAGAGAGGTACACACATTTCCTTCAGGGTTAGCTCTCAGTTTTAGAAGAAAGGGAAAACTTGTTTGAATAAAAGGTACCTAGAAGGTGTCAGGAGCTATAGGTTTTGTAGGGTATCTAACCAGAAAGGGCAGCTTCCCTTTGCCTGGGCAAGGAATGGAGCCACCTGTGGCTTCAGGCAGCTGTGACAAAACATGAACAGGCAAGTTCTCTCTATATCATGGAGAATTGAGGCACAATCAGCAGACCCCCGCCAGGAAGGCAAGGACAATTCCAGCAGCAAAAGGACAGTGACAAGACTGCTATTCCTGGATCCAGTAAGGGACCATTTCCCAGAAAAAATACTTGTCCTTTGCCCAGAGCAAGCTAGGAACTCTTACTAGCTTTTTCAGGCTGCTGGCTATCACAGACTCTGAAAAAAGAAAGGCCTGAGATATATGCAATGGTGATATGTGGTTGAATCTGTCCAAGTAGTCCCTGTTGAAATGGCCTTTAGTGTCACTTCAGTGCACCTGCATGCCCTCACAAGGCCATTTTTTCCCTGGGCCTTTGTGCTCCTCCACCCCCCACACCTACCCACCATGCTACCTTATCTCTCACCACCCAGAGACAGCCTTTCTTCATGGAATTGCTTCTCCCAGGGTTACCTCTTTAATGTCTCCATCACTAGGTATGCATCGGTCCTTCTGGACTCCCAGGTCCTTGAGCCTCTCCTCAGGGTCCTCTCTGATTGTCTCACCCTGCCCACCCTTGCTGCATACCTCTTTACACTGCTGTGTGTATCCTTCTTCCTGAATTCCTTAGTTTTCCTGAAAGCCAGAAGGTGCCACCATGCCTCACCCTGCTTCCACACCTCTTCCCAATCTATGTTTCTTTCTTCACTTTGTTCCTCTTCCAGGGAGCCTCTCTCTGCCACCCCTCTCTCTTTTGCTTCCTTCCACCTCTCTTTGGGCAGTCATATCATTCTGCCCCCTCCTCCACCACCCATCTCCAGTTCCTTCTCCTCTCCCCCACCAAGACCAGAACAGATATGTCCCATTCCATTTTTAGATGACTGCTTATGATACTAGCTCACTTTTCTCACAGGCTGAATTGACAGCTGCTCCATCCGTCCATTTTCCACTCACCAAACACACCCAGCAGAGTGCTTCAGAGAGCATGCCATACCCACAGAAGCCCGCATTCTTCAAGACAACTGGTATGCCTACATTGAGCCCAGGACACACTCAAGAACAGCAACCTGAGCCCATCTGGAAATTACAACTTCAACTTTATTTCCAAAGAAATTAACTTTATTTCTACAGTTGTGACAATGCCGTGATAAATAATTAGAACTCTTTCTCCAAGTGAGTGACATGTATATGAACATCATCTTCATACTTGATGAGGTACACTCTAGGTTTGGTTTCAATCTGGTAAATGATCAGGCCATCCCTCTTGGAGCCGTCATCATTTGTGTTTTCCACGTGTTTTCCTATCAGGCCATCCACAAGCTCCAGGTCGTTGTCTAAAGAAGGGGGGTCACTGATCCCCTCCATGATTTGTAGGTTACCCTCTTTAAAGTCATCCAGAAGCTGGTACGTGTATAATATGGGGTCTCTCTCATAAGTAATATAAAAGCTGTTATCCAAGATAGGCGCTTGGCTCAGGACCATCCCCCTCCACTCTTCCTTAGAGCCATGCTCACCCTCAAATAGATGATTAACTTCTTTGCCCACTATGGCATCAACAAAGCTGGAATCAGTGACTCCGGATGATACCACCCTCTTGGCGATAACTTTTAGGGACAATACCCTCTTATCTTTGTAAAGTTCCAGAGCATGCACAGAGTCAATCTCATCATATTTAACCAGGTACAGGGAAGGGTTTACTGGCACCTGATCCAGCACAGTTCCATTCCACTGTGTGATATGCTCATCTCCTTCTTTCCACTTATGAGAAATTCTGCAGCCCACGATGTTCCTTTTGGGCAGGGCTGGAGATCTGCTCCTCTGCCTCTTCTGACCAGCTTTTTTCTTGGTCAGCTTTGAATTTTCCATGTCCTGTTATGCAGCTTTGCTGCCCTTCTGCTTCCTGGGTCCTGGAGGGCTCCAAGGATGCAGTGTGAAAGGGGAGAGACAGTTGACTATGGGGGTAAATGATGAACTCTTTCCAGTGATTGCTTCCATGCTTTTTGCTGGTCCCTAACTGCTGGTGCCAGGAACCTGAGGATGAAGCTTGAAACCTGCCCTGGTACCTGGTTGTGTGGTGCTGTCTCTGGGATTCCCTAAGGCCCCTGTGAAGGAAGTAATAGAGAGTGGGGGAAGGGGTGGCTGGTGTCCAATAGAATCAGGAATCCCCCAACAGGGGAACAAGAGACTCTCCTCAGTGACTGGCTGTTCTGTTCCCAGAGACTAGGTGCTCTGCTGAGTCTAGAGCCCTGCCCCCATAGGGTAGTTGCAAATCTGTTTGGAAGTACAGAAGAGCTTTAAATTGCCTCTCCTCCCTCCACTTTAGTGTCTTGAGCTCCCCTGCCTGCTGTCCCCAGTTCTCTCTGCTTTCCCTGGCTGCTTCCAGGTACCTACCTCCAGGCTCCACCTTGCTCTTTCCAGAACCTCAGTCTGGCTCTGAAGTACATCCCAGTTCCTGCTGCTCACTGCAGATCCCCCCTCCCTTTGTCTTCCCCTGGGCTCCTGTTCCCACTGCTACTTAGTTTCTCCTGTGGGGCTCCGTCCCATCCTCCCCCCTCCCCCCCACCGCTCCAGGAAGCCCACCTTTTATCCTACCCTTTCTGGTGTCCTGCTGCCAGAGATAGTGGCTGCCAGAGGGGTCTCCAGACACTTTGTGGCCACTTCTGCTAAAAGCCCTAGGTGAGGTGAAGGAGTCCAGCCCAGGGAGAGCTCACCAGCAAGAGTTGTGTGAGCAGGTGGCAGAGCAGTTGAAGTGACCATTGCTGGTTTCCTGGTGCTGCTGGTGGGCTCACGCTTGTCCTGGTGCTGCTGGTGGGCTCGCGCTTGTCCTGGTGCTGCTGGTGGGCTTGCGCTTGTCCTGATGCTGCTGGTGGGCTCGTGCTTCCTTCTGTCTAGCTCACACAACTCCCCTGCCACCTGCAGATTCTGTGGAAGCCTGCTGCTCATTTTTCTTTCTGTGTATTTATTAGTGTGCCCTCTGGTTTATGTTATCCTAGCTTTATTGTTTCCTGGTTTCTTCACTGCCTGGTGTCGTTTTAGGTTTTTTGTTTGTTTGTTTGTTTGTTTGGTTGGTTGGTTGGTTTAGATTGATTTTGTTGGTAGGTTTGTTTTATGCCTGGAGTCTTTCTCACATTTTTACTTTCAGTATTCTTTTTTGGTAAGTCTTCTCTTGGCTTCTTCATCCTGTTTAGTTCCTCAGTTCTTTTTTTCTTGCTTCAGGCACATTGCTTCTGAAATTCTATGAATTTTTTTCTCAAATAGTTAGAGGGCACCCCATTTTCCCCTCAAAGCACAGGGCCACTTGGTCCAAACTTGAATCTAAGGTAGTCTTAAACTGAACTATATTGTATGATTGCTGGTAGTTAGATTAAGTCAGAGTTCCTCAGGAACTAGAGAAACTTGTTTGGCAGCCAAAAGGAGTTCCTTCCTTTTCCAAATGGCAGATACCTGTGATCCCATATCAAAGCCCATGCTGTCTTCCAGGTTATTTAAGTTCCTATTCACACTTGTTAAAAGTCTCAAAGCTAGGGCTAGGATCCTGTTCTGTCTCACTCCCTCCTCTACTCTAAAATCTCAGGCTGGTCCAGGTCATGGCTTTTACTCCTCAGCTTCTCTTCTACCTTATAACTAATATAACTGCTCCATATCCTGCTTTTCCTGCCCTATGTCCATTTATTTTTCTCACTGTTCTGGATGCTTCCAGATGTCTCTGGGTGTTCTCTTACCTACAATAAAAATCTTCACCACTAACCATAGAGTGCCCATTCTATACTGTGTTCCTAGCTTACATGGTCAAATTTACATATAAACACAAAGATCACAAATTTTTGCCATGAGTACATTTTGGTAATAGGTCATTTTACATACACAGTATGTTCACCTTCATAGAAATAAAGGTATTAATATACACCAGTAATGATTTTTGTTTGATTATACATATATTTTATAATTTACAGATAATATATAAATAATATTCATATATATATATATATATATATATATATATACACATACATACATTTGGGATATATATATATATATATATATATATATATATATATATATATATATATATATATATATATACATTTGGGATATATATATATATATCCCAAACGTACAGCTAATTTTACTTACATTAGGCACAGGAATAATTCTTTGTATAACATAATGATAAATATACCTGTTACATTTTTCTTTAAAACAGCATGCATGCATATTTTGTACTTGAATACTTGGTTTTGAAGAAATTCTGCCTTGTTTTACTTTTAATTCACTGTCATAGTTATTTCAATTTGTAACCAATTTCTGTTAGTTTCTCACACATTCATGTGTTTGAGGTTCATATTTCTGTACTTTCTGTTTATGTATATTTTGCAGTATGTAGTCTGTAATTCTAGAAATAATATTAGATGTTGTATGAGGATGATTTCTATGAAATTTAAGTAAAACCATTTAAGGAGGGTTCTCTCCCCCAAATGGAATATTTATTGTTCGATATATTTGGCAAAAAACAAGCAGGCATTATTTAGGTAAGGTGCATGAGAATGTATGTTTCTGTATAGAGCAGGACCACAGTGGATATTTTAATGTGTTTCTCTAGAGTGCGGTACCAATTGGGCTTGTGATTGTGTTTTATTTGTAGAGTGCAGTGATGCAAGTGATGATGTAAATGTGTGTTTCTGTTGAGTATGGTATGCATTGTGCCTGTGAATGTGTCTTTCTTTTTTAATTTTTTATTAGACATTTTTAATTTACATTTTAAATGTTATTCCCTTTCCTAGTTTCCGCAGTGAAAATCCCCTATCCCCTCCCCAGTCCCTCGGCTCCCCAACCCAACCACTCCCATTCCTGGTCCTAGAATTCCCCTATATTGGGGCATAAAGCCTTAACAAGACCAAGGGCCTCTCCTCCCATTGATGACCAAGTAGGCCATCCTCTGCTACATATATAGCTAGAGCCACAAGTTCTACCATGTGATTTCTTTGATTGGTAGTATAGCTCCAAGGAGCTCTGGGGTTACTGGTTAATTCATATTGATATTCCCCTATGGGGCGTTAGTCCCCTTCAGCTCACTGGGTATTTATCTGGCACCTTCATTGAGGACCTTGTGCTTTGTTTAATTTATGATCATCCACGTCTGTATTTGCCATGCACTGGCAGAGCTTTGCAGGAGAGAGCTGTATCAGGGTCCTGTCAGCAGGCTCTTGTTGGCATCTGCCTAGTGACTGGGTTCGGTGGTTGTTTGTGGGGTGGATCCCCAAGTGGGCAGTCTCTGGATGGAAATTCCTTCAGGCTCTGCTCTGAATTTTGTCTCTGCAATTCCTTCCATGGGTATTTTGTTCCCTATTCTAAGAAGGAATGAAGTATTCTCACTTCAATCTTCCTTTTTGATTTTCATGTGTTTTACAAATTGTATTTTGGGTATTCTAAGTTTCTGGGCTAATATCCACCCTCAGTGAGTGCATATCATGTGTATTATTTTGTGATTGGGTTACATCACTCAGGATGATAGCCTCCAGATCCATCCATTTGCCTAGGAATTTCATAAATTCATTCTTTTTAATAGCTGAGTAGTACTCCATTGTGTAAATGTACCAAATTTTCTGTATCCATTCCTCTATTGAGGGACATCTGGGTTCTTTCCAGCTTCGCTAGTATTAAAAAGACTGCTATGAACATAGTGGAGCATGTGTTCTTATTACCAGTTGGAACATCTTCTGTGTATATGCCTGGGAGAGGTATTGCTGGATCTTCCAGTAGTACTATGTCCAATTTTCTGAGGAAACACCAGACTGATTTCCAGAGTGGTTGTACCAGCTTGCAATCCTGGGAAGGAAGTTGGGTTAAATTGCCCTTTCAAGCTCTTTGAAGAATGAAGTTAGAATTTTGATGGGGATTGCATTGAATCTGTAGATTGCTTTCGGCAAGATAGCCATTTGGAGTATATTAATCCTTCCAATCCATGAGCATGGGAGATCTTTCCATCTTCAGAGACCTTCTCCAAATTCTTTCTTTAGAGACTTGAAGTTCTATCATATAGATCTTTCACTTGCTTAGATTCACACCAAGATATTTTATATTATTTTTAATGATTGTGAAAAGTGTTGTTTCCCTAATTTCTTTCTCAGCGTGTTTATCGTTTGTGTAGAGGAAGGTCACTGATTTGTTTAAAATAATCTTATATACAGCCACTTTGCTGAACTTGTTTATCAGGTTTAGGAGTTTTAGGTGAAATGTTTAAAGTCTCTTAAGTACACTACAATATCATCTGCAAATTGTGTTACTTTGACGTCTTCCTTTCCAATTTGTATCCCTTTGATCTCCTTTCGTTGTTTAATTGCTCTGGCTAGGACTTCAAGCACTATACTGAATAGGTAGGGAAAGAGTGGGCAGCCTTGCCAAGTTCCTGATTTTAGTGGGATTGCTTCAAGTTTCTCTCCATTTGGTTTGATGTTGGCAACTGGTTTGCTGTATATTGCTTTTACAATGTTTAGGTATGGGCCTTGAATTCCTAATCTTTCCAAGAGAATTATCATGAATGGGTGTTGGATTTTGTCAAATGCTTTCTCAGTATCTAATGAGATGATCATGTAGTTTTTGTCTTTGAGTCTGTTTATATATTTGATTACGTTCATGGATTTCGGTATATTGAACCATCCCTGCTTCCCTGGGAGGAAGCCTACTTGATCATGAAGGATGATAATTTTGATGTGTTCTTTGATTTGGATAGTGAGAATTTTATTGAGTATTTTTCATTAATATTCATAAGGGAAATTGGTCTGAAGTTCCCATTCTTTTTGGGGGTCTTTGTGTGGTTTAGGTATGAGAGTAATTGTGGCTTCATAGAACGAATTGGGTAGAGTACCTTCGGTTTCTATTTTGTGGAACAGTTTGAGGAATAATGGTATTAGGTCTTCTTTGAATTTTTGATAGAACTCTCCATTAATCCAATCAGGTCCTGGGCTTTTTTTGGTTGGGAGACTATTAATGACAGTTTCTATTTCTTTAGGGGATATGGGACTGTATAAATCATTAATCTGATCCTGATTTAACTTTGGTACCTGGTATCTGTCTGGAAAAGTGTCCATTTCATGCAGGTTTTCCAGTTTTGTTGAATATAGGCTTTTATAGTAGGGTCTAATGATTTTTTAGATTTCCTCAGGTTCTTTTGTTATGTCTCCCCTTTCATTTCTGATTTTGTTAACTAAGATGCTATCTCCGTGCCTTCTATTTAGTCTGGCTAAAGGTTTGTCTATTTTGTTAATTTTCTCAAAAAAAGAAACAAAAAAACAGCTCATGGTTTGGGTGATTCTTTCTATAGTTCTTTTTGTTTACACTTGGTTGATTTCAGCCCTGAATTTGTTTATTTGCTGCTGTTTACTCCTCTTGGGTGAATTTGCTTCTTTTTGTTCTAGAGCTTTCAGGTGTGATGTCAAGCCACTATTGTATGCTCTCTCTAGTTTCTTTTTGGAGGTACTCAGAGCTATGAGTTTTCTTCTTCGGACAGCTTTCAAGGTATCCCATAAGTTTGGGTATGTTCATCTTCATAAATTTTACCTTTGTTGTGTCTTCATTTTCATTAAACTCTAGAAAGTCTTTAATTTCTTTATTTCATCTTTGGCCAAGTTATCATTGATTACAGTGTTGTTCAGTTTCCACGTGTATGTGGGCTTTCTATTATTTATGTTGTTTTTGAAGATCAGCCTTAGTCCATGGTGATCTGATAGGATGCATGGAATTATTTCAATCTTCTTATATCTGTTGAGGCCCTTTTTGTGACCTATTATATGGTCAATTTTGTAGAGAATTTACCATGAAGTGCTGAGAAGAAAGTATATCCTTTTGTTTTAGGAAAAAAATGTTCTTTAGATATATGATAAATCCATTTGATTCATAACTTCTGTTAGTTTCACTCTATCTCTGTTCAGTTTCTGTTTCCAGGATCTGTCCATTGATGAGAGTGAGGTGTTGAAATCTCCCATTATTATTGTGTTTGGTGCTATGTGTGTTTTGAGCTTTATGGAGCATAGATGTTGACAATTGAGAGTTCATCTTCATAAATTTTACCTTTGATGAGTATGAAGTTTCCCTCCTTATCATTTTGGGTAACTTTAGGTTGATTTTATTCGATATTAGAATGGCTACTCCAACTTGTTTCTTTCGACTATGTGATGGTTTGAATGTTCTTGGACCAGGAAGTGGCACCATTTGGACGTGTGGCCTTGTTGAAATAGGTGTGACCTGGTTGGAGTAGGTGTGTCACTTTGGGTGTGGGTATAAGATCCTCACCCTAGTTACCTGGAAGTCAGTCTTACACTAGCAGCTTTTGGATGAAGACATACAACTCTCAGCTTTGCCTGTGCCATGCCTGCCTGGACACTGCCATGGTCCCACCATGATGATAATTGACTGATCTTCTGAACCTGTAATCCAGCCCCAAGTAAATGTTGTTTTTTTATAAGACTTGTCTTGGTAATGGTGTCCGTTCACAGCAGTAAAACCATAACTGACAGACATTTTGCTTGGAAAATTGTTTTCTAGCCTTTTATTCTGAGGTGGTGTCTGTCATTGTCACTGAGGCAGGTTTCCTGTATGCAGCAAAATATTGGGTCCTTTTTACCTAACCAGTCTCTTAGTCTATGTCTTTTTACTGGGGAATTGAGTTCATTGATCTTAAGAGATATTAAGGAAGAAGCATTGATTTTTCCTGTTTTGTTGTTGTTGTTGTTGGTAGAGTTGGAATTCTATTCATGTGGTTATCTTCTTTTAGGTTTGTTGAAAGATTACTTTCTTGCTTTTTCTAAGGTGTAGTTTCCCTCCTTGTGTAGGAGTTTTTTCCTTTATTATTCTTTGCAGGGCTGGATTTGTGGAAAGATATTGTATGCATTTTGTTTTGTCATGGAATATCTTGGTCCAACTATGGTAATTGAGAGTTTTGCTGGTTATAGTAGCCTGGGCTGGCATTTGTGTTGTCGTAGGTTCTGTATGACATCTGTCCAGGATCTTCTCGCTGTCATAATCCCTGGGGGTGGGGGGGGAATCAGATGCAATTCTGATAGGTCTTTCTTTATATATTACTTGACCTTTTCCCCTTACTGCTTTTAATATTCTTTCTTTGTTTTGTGTACTTTGTGTTTTGATTTTTATGTGAGAAGAGGAATTTCATTTCTGGTCCAATCTATTTGGAGTTCTGTAGGCTTCTTGTATGTTCATGGACATTTCTTTCTTTAGTTTGGGGAAATTTTCTTCTATAATTTTATTGAAGATATTTACTGACCCTTTATGTTGAAAATCTTCCTTCTAGTCTATACCTATTATCTTTAGGTTTGGTTTTCTCATTGTGTCCTGGATTTCCTGGATGTTTTGGGTTAGGATATTTTTGCATTTCACATTTTCTTTGATTGTTGTGTCAATGTTTTCTATAGTATCTTCTGGACCTAAGATTTACTCTTCTATCAATTGCATTCTGTTTCTGATGCTTGCATCTATGGATCCTGACTTCTTTCCTAGATTTTCCATCTCCAGAGTTGTCTCCCTTTGTGATTTCTTTATTGTTTCTACTTCCAATTTTAGATGCTGGATGGTTTTGTTCAATTCTTTCACCTTTTTGTATGTGTTTTCCTGTAATTTTTTAAGGCATTTTTGTGTTTCCTCCTTAAGGGTTTCTACCTGTTTACCTGTTTACCTGTGTTCTCCTGTATTTCTGTAAAGGAGTTATGTCCTTTTTATAGTCCTCCATCATCATCATGAGAAGTGACTTTAGATCCATATCTTGCTTTTCTGGTGTGATGGTGTATCCATCACTAGCTATGGTGGGAGAGTTGGGTTGTGACAATGCCAAGTAACCTTGTTTTCTGTTGCTTCTTTTATTACACTTGTCTCCAGCCATCTGATTTTGTCACGTGCTTCCTGCCCTTGGTATATCTGATTGGAGCCTTTCCTTCCTGTAATCCTGGTAGAGTCAGAACTCCTCTGATGCCAGCTTTCTTTGTGATCCTGTCATTCTGGGATCCTTTGATCTTTAGATTCTGGGTGTGTCAAATTTCTTGGCAGTCAAGATTCCTCTGAGATCCTGGTGTGACCAAGCCCCTGGGATCCTGGGGTCCTACAATCCTGGGTTTGTTAGAGTGCCTGGAAGTGGTATCTCCTCTGGGGACCATGGAGCTGACTGCTGAGTTCCAAACCAATGTAGTCCAGAGCTTTCCAGAAGGAACTCGAACCACTGGTTGGGGGAGAGGGGGGCTCCTGTGTCCCTGCCCCTGTTGGCTCCAGGCACTCCCAATTGTGTTGAAACTGATGTTGCATTCCACTCACCAGTGATCCTAAGATCCTGGGCATGCTAGGGTGCCTGGGGAATGGAGAGTCTTTTGGGACCTTGGGAATTTTCGCCAAGCTTGAATCCAAGGTGGCCCTGCATTGGCTTCGACTGGAAGGATCCCCAAATGTATCATTTTCAAACTGCCATTCTCATATAACATTTCTAGTGCTGTGTGTCCTTTTGAGGAGTTACGAAAATCTTCAGAGGATTGGATCAGCTTAATGTGTGACTATTCTTTCACATTCACAATTTTAATATGGTATAACACACATGTGTAGATGACCTTGATTTCTGTTGCGATTTCTGGCCTGGATATGGGTTTTGACCTAGCTGCATCCAGGCCAGAAATTGCATTGGAAATCATTGTTGATACAGATCACTAGAAACCAAGCATAGTGATGACCTGTCCTATTTTTTCCAGTACAGCAAACTGATTAGTGTGTCATAGGGCAGGTTCAGGGATATTTACAGTAACATTTCCTTTCCCCCGTTCTTAAAATCACTTTAAATGTGTCAGCTTATAATTGCTTTAGAATGGAAAGGCTAGACCAGTAACCAAAATCTACGAATGTGTTTCAAACCAATCACATTGTGCCTAATGGCTGCTGCCTGGAGAACTTTATAAAGGAAAAATGGATGGGCTGCACATGGTTGTTCTCTCTCTCCATGTGCAAGGCGACCCCAACATGTTGGAAAAATATATTTCTCTTGCTTTTTGCATCGATTTCCAGGTTTGCATTGTTCATTCAGTGAGTCTCCAGTAAGCTAAGGCTCAACAGAGTCTTACACTGGAACATGGCCTCCTCTTTATATCACATCTACATCAGATTTTACTACTTAAGAATTCCTCTTCACAAGTTGGAAGCTTAGCTGGGTGGAGTCTTGTCCTGAGGTTACTAGTCCTTTGATCCATCCAGGATCAGCTTTTTCTTTAAACTTCTTATCTCCTTGAGGATTTAGCTCTATTTCCTGAAAGTTATTTTTCTTCTCAAACTGCACATTTTGTATTTTTTCTTGTTCAGCACATTCCTTTTCATTACTAATCAGTGAAAGTGTGACTATTACTAGCTATACAACAGAGTCAATTCTAGGCTGTTTTAAAATCTCCTCTGACACTGCTATTGTAAGAACTCGACCCTCAGTCAGTGGAACTTACTTTGAGATGTCCCCAAGTGAGACACCAAGAGCAGAGCAACAGATCGATGCAAAAGCAAGAGGTTTATTTTCTGGTGGTCGGAATCGACCGACCTTCAATTAATTCCCCAAGACAAGTGACTAGAAAGCGACCCCAAATGGCTAGTACAAGCAGTTTTTATACTTTTTAGGGGCACAGGTTACATCAGCAAGGTTTGGACTTATTGGCTAAGTATATTGACCTTTAAAGCTATTGGCAAGCAAGCATGGGCAAAACATGACATGCATTTGAACTCTACCTGGGACTTGCCAGAGGGTCAGGTGACTATCAGTCAGTACATTCTGCAGTTTTTCTCAAGAATATTCCAGCTCCTCCCAAGAACTGGGTGAAGAATGGAACTTGGCCTAGCCTTGATCCCAGGAGGGAAAAGAAGCTGTAGAGGTAGGGGAGTGTTAAGACTGGCAAATCCCTTAGGGCCCTTCATTCCCCTGTTTTTCTTATAGGAGCTCCAATCATGGAGCTCTCCTTATTACGAAGGCTCTGCTAGATCATGTTCTTCCTCTCTTGATCCTAGGGATTCATTTTGTTGCCTTAAAACCATCAGCTGCCCAGTTCTTATTCTTTTACAAAGGCAATCAGCTTGTTAACAATGCAAGGACCAAAGTTTAGCATAAGCAGTAAAATAAGAGTGGTACCCAATAAAGTGGAGATTAGAGTTTTCATCCACAGTGAGGAATTGAACCAGGATTTGATGTTTCAATCTTCTCTTTTTTGTTTTTGTTTTTGTTTATTTTTACTTTTAATCTTCTCAATGTCCAGATTTATGGCGGCCGTGAGATTCTGCTACTCTTGACCTTGTAGCACCAAGGAAGAGGTACCAGTAGCCACTCCAGCCACTCCCAGTCCTAAGAGCAATGAAACCCTGAGCACCCACCATGAAGGGTTTCCTTCTTGTTCAATAGAGGGTACTGTCCCATCTATCTAGAAGCTCTCTATTGAAGTAGTAAATAAGCCTTGGGATCAATTGGACCAGTACACAGTGAAAGACCAGGAAAAAATTCAGACCCCCTATCACCAAGAATGTAGGTTAGCCCGATTCAGTGACCCTATTCCAGGAACTGGCTGACCACAAAAGTTAGATTAAAATCTTGAGAACAATCTTGAGAAGCAGGGAGTTTCTCCTTGTGATTTTTAGAACACCCTTTTTATTTTTTACTGGTATTTTCGGCATTTTCTAATAACACCCTCCCTACCCCCTTGGGTTGTGTTTTTTTTTCTTTAAATAGCCCCTTTTCCAGCTACCTGGGTCCACAGTCCTCTACCCCTGTGTGGTGTATGACTGTGGGCCCCAAGCATGCCTGAAATAAAAAGTTCTCTTGCAGTTTGCATCAAGACCATTTCTTGTGAGTGATTTGGGGTTTCTCCTCTTCTGAGTAAGAATGTGGGGGATTCCTCACTTTGTGGGTCTTTCATTTGGTGCATTGGCCGGGAAAGGCAACCACCCATCTCATCTGAGAACCGACTTGGAGGTAAGGAGATCCCCTCTGGAATGTGTGTATGCCGGCCGACATGTCTGTTCTGAGTATCTGTTTTCTGACCTGTAGTATCCCACAAGCCTGAAGCAGGCTGAGCCAGAACTTGACCTTGCTGCCACTAAGGAGATTATCTAGGGTGGAGCCTTCCTCCCGAGATCACTCTATTGTTCAGCCACTGTTGCTGTTTCTCTTCAAGATACTGTTACCTGCTGAGAAGCCCCCCTGATCTATTCCAGAGACTTTGCCCTATCCTGCACGTCATCACCTGCAGCTAGTTCCAGGCTCCAAGCATGAATTGGCGGGAATGGGCCTCCCCCCTCTTTTATAAAGTGTGTCTGCCATTAAACATTTGATCCCTGAGTTGTTTTCTTGGTTCCATTATTTCTTGACCCGCCTAGGCTCCCTCTTTTCTTTCAGTTCCAAGATGCCTTCAAGGCTCAAACCCGGACATGAGAGCCCCAGGCCGGCCCCTACAATTTGGTGCACAATGTGGCGCCTGGGATAGGCAGAGGACATTTGGAAGAAACACTGCTGGTTTAGAGCTCCATGGAAGAAGTAAAGAATTAAAGAAAATTCGTACTGGAGAAGGTTGGTACAGGCTAAGCTGGAACAGTGCTAAATCCACGTGCTAGATTTACTTAGGATCAGCAGTGAGTTATCAGGAACTAAGAACTCAACGGGAAGACAGTCGACCACAGCTTCCAAAAGCTGCTTTTTTTAGGTGAAAGAAATAAAAGGGTTTAATAAAAGAGATTTAATAATCAGGCAGATAGCCGCAGTTGGAAACTGCATCAGGTGGGAGGAAAGTGGATTTTGAAACTCTCCCAGGGACAGAGAGAAAATTGGGGAATCCACTCTTGTGTGTGTACCAGCAGGTGTCTTTGTTCTGAGTGTCTGTCTTATGTTTCCTGAAATGAACATGTGCTCGTTGTGTTGGTTTCTTGTCTGTGTTTTGTCCTGTGTCTCTGAAACATAGTGCAGTCTGAGTTTAGATCCACCTGAGTTTGGTTTCACTGGTGTTTATAGACGATGAGGTTTTCTGAAATGCATATTTGGTATTTGTAGCTGTCCCTTCGGGCTGTAAGGACCAGAGGACTGTGGTCAGCAGGTGTGCTAGGAAGAATGCTACCTCCCCAGGAGATGCCCTGGGGAGTAGAGAGAGCCAGAGACATCTGGCAGTTTCCAGAGATTGGTCAGAGGGACCAAGTTTTGTTTATGAAATGGAAGCTTATCCTTCTAATTCTTTTGCCTGCTCATAGAAGACTAGAAAGGGTTGCATGTGTCTAGATCTGTTGTTTACTGTTTTGTGTATGTGTTTAGAGCTATGCAAAAATTTAGAAAAGTGCTAGTGTAACTGGAAAAGCCCTACTCGGGGCTGATTGCAAATGCAGCTCTTAAAGGAGCAGGCAGAGTTTTGCTTGTAATAGAAAGTTAGCTTAAAATTAGTAACTCTGTGTTAGAGTCATTCTAAACTACATGTGGCAGGAGCGAACCCAGGAAAACAGGTCTTTAAAGATACTTCAAAATAAGGATAATCTGTGGGCCAGGACTCTGGCAGAGTGCTCAAACTGAGAAATGTTTGCCCTTGGGTAGACAAGGAGCTCAGCTCAGAGTAGCCTCAGGGAGTTTTGTGAGATGTTTCTTTTGTTTTGCAAACCGTGACTGGGGAAGTTCCTGGGACCTCACCCACCTCTCCCTGCCTTCAGGGTAGATTCCTTAAGATTCAGATGCAGTATTTTTTAATACTTAGGTTTTTAGCTATACTAAAAATTGCGGTCCTGAAAATCTAAGAAAGAAAAATTGAATTGCTTCAAAATTTTATTTTCAAAAGCTTCGAGGAGATGCTAATTGGCTAAGATCTCACCTTAAACTCACCACAGGAAAACTTAAGCCTTTGTCAGGTGCTATTAAGAGAGACACAAATTAACTGGCAAAGAACAAAAGGCCTTGCAGAAAATAAAGAAAGCTTTCATAGTTGTTATCAATTATAATCAATGGTAATTACATATTAGCTGCCTATTTTCGTTATTGGTTACTAAATGTGCTCACAACAATTTCTTGGCTAGAGAAAACATTGTCGTAAAATCATCCTTCTTAACCTCCAAGTAAAGTTTCAGACCCTATTGAGGCTGCTGTGATGCTAACAAAGAATTGTAAGATAAATTCATATATTTTGGAATAACTATAACAAATTGTGTCTTAAAAACCTGACTAAGTGTCTGCTTTTTGTTCCAAACAGCAATTAATTTGGTTATTACAGAATATTAATATTTGATCTATTGCATATCATCATTTTAAATAAAATTGACAATCATTATCCCAAAGATAAGTTAAAATTGTTTTTAAACATGTTTTTGTATCTTCTATAAATTCATGCATACATGCATCACATTTACTGTGTTTAAAATCAGCCCTCTTATGAGAGAAAAGTATACGTGAATTTGATCACACACTTATTATTTTGAGCTTCCCCCTGCTTCAGCACAAATAATTAAATTGTGTGCTGTAGATGGTGTTTTAAAATGTTAAATAATCAAGCTTAATTTGTATCCATATATATATTGAGCTTACAATTGCATTAAATTGTTCATCCATCAAATGCTATTAATTCTCAAGCTTGCCATTGCTTGTGCTATTGTGCTACTCATAAGAAAAAATACTGTTCCTTTAAAAGGACTGTTTTTGGACAGTTAAGAAATTGTCCTGGGTTGCCTGGAAAAGACCCCAGGATTTGCTTTTGTGTTATAGAGTTTTACAAAAAGCCTTAGCTGAAAAAGGATTATACATAGCTCCTGAAAAGATACAAACTCAGGAAATCCTTATAATTATTTGGGATTTAGACTTACTGATCAAGCTGTTTTTCCGCAGAAGATAGTTATTCACAGAGACAACTTAAAGACTTTGAATGATTTTCAAAAATTGTTAGGTGATATTAATTGGCTTTGCCCCTATTTAAAACTCACTACAGGGGAGTTAAAACCTTTATTTGATATTCTAAAAGAGATCCTAGCTCCCCTAGGTCCCTAACCTCAGAAGGATTGCTGGCCTTACAACAAGTGAAAAAAGCTATTAAAGAGCAATTTGTCACTTATATAGATTACTCTTTGCTGTTACATCTGTTAATTTTTAATACGATTCATGTACCTACAGGATTGTTATGGCAAAAGTCTCCTCTAATGTGGATACATTCGAGGATTTCTCCTAAATGCAATATCTTGCCATATTATGAATCAGTAACCCAGATGATTATCATTGGAAAGAAGCAGGCATTAACTTATTTGGCAAAGAGCCAGATATTATTGTTCAGCTTTACAGCTTAAGTCAAGACACTTGGCTGAAACAGCATAGTACAGATTAGTTGCTTGGTCAAATAGGATTTAAAAGAACAATAGACAGCCACTACCCTCAAGATAGGTTGATAAAAATTTTAAAGGTATATGAGGTGATATTTCCTAATTTGACCTCTTTTCAACCCTTACACAGTGCTGTTCTGGTGTTTACTGATGGCTCCTCTAAAGGGCGAGCTGAATTTCTTATTAATAATCAACAGGTAATCATAAAGACTCCTGGCGTCTCAGCTCAGTTAGAAGAATTAACAGCAATATTGAATGTCTTTCAGTTTGTACATGAGGCTTTTAATATTTTTACTGATAGTTTATATGTTGCACAATCGGTACCCTTATTGGAGACCTGTGGTATGTTTAACTTTAATATGCCAGCAGGATCCTTGTTTTCACAACTGCAAAACATCATTCTTGCCCGAAAACACCCGTTCTATATTGGCCACATATGATTTCATTCTGGTCTTCCTAGACAATGATTGCATCCATAGAGTTCTAATAGGAGAAGCCTTAATGTCAGATCCTATTGCTTTGGCCAAATGTGATCATGAAAAATTTCATCTCTCTAGCCATACACCTTAAGGCTTCGACATAAGATCACTAGAGAGCAGGCAAGAATGATTGCAAAACAGTGTCCTAAACGTATTACATTATCTCCAGTGCCACATTGACTAGTTAATCCATGAGGTCTTATGCCTAATCATATTTGGCAAATGGATGTAACTCATTATGCAGAATTTAGAAAATTAAAATATATACATGTTTGTATTGATACCTGTTCAAGATTTCTTTTTGCTTCTCTGCATACTTGAGAAGCCTCCAAAAATGTAATTGATCATTGCCTACAAGCCTTTAATGCCATGGGATTGCCTAAACTTATTAAGACAGATAACGGTCCATCCTATTCTAGCAAAAAATGTACTTCATTTTGTAGAGCGTTTGGCATCAAATATAAAACTGGAATTCCTTATAACTCCATGGGACAAGGAATAGTTGAACGTGCTCATCGCACTTTAAAAAATTGGCTTTTAAAAACAAAACAGGTGGGGTACGCGAGATGGCTCAGTGGTTAAGAGCTCTGACTGCTCTTCCGAAGGTCCTGAGTTCAAATCCCAGCAACCACATGGTGGCTCATAACCATCCATAAAGAAGTCTGATGCCCTCTTCTGGAGTGTCTGAAGACAGTTACAGTGTACTTACATATAATAAATAAATAACTCTAAAAAATAAATAAATAATATCTTTAAAAAAAAAAAACAGGGGCAGTTATATCCCCCAAGGTCACCAAAGGCACATCTTGCTTTTGCTTTATTTGTTCTAATTTTTTTGCAAACTGATGTTAAAGGTCAGTCTGCAGTGGATCGCCACTGGCATCTAGTTACTTCTAGTTTATATGCCATGGTATATATGCCGTGGCAGGACCCATTAAGTAACGAATGGAAGGGTCCAGACCCGGTCCTAATCTGGGAAAGGGAAAAGTCTCTGATTTTTCTGGGAATGTCTGTGTTTTTTTACAAAAAGAAGATGGAGCGCGATGGCTGCCTGAGAGATTAGTTCGACAACTAGACACAGATCCTGAATCTTCTAGTAAGTATGACTCTAACCTTGATCATGGCTAAAAATCCTCTTTAGCCAAAAAGTTAAATTAGAGCACAGCCGCCACTCCCAGGGAAGCTGTAAGACTTTCTGCAATTCTCAAAACCACCTCCCCCACACCGGGAGCTCTAAGTCTGGCCTGATCATTGCTGATTTACAATTGAATGGAGTACCTGAACTTCCCCAAAAGAAGCTTTTGTACTGTGCCTTTCACTATCTGGACTTTGTTTTTCAAGCAGGTCAGTCAACGCCCTTCAGCCTGACTGCAGTGGGCATGCATTCCCACCCCCAACAGCACGCAGGTGGCAGTTATTAATTTTCATCAAGAAGAATTCTAAGTACATATTGTGGCTTTGGTCTGATTTGGGAATAAGGTGTGCTATGAGGGCAGGTTAGTCAATGACAGGCAACCAGATCCCGGATCATACCAATCTAAGACAGGGGTACATGCCAAAAGTCCGTGGCTGTTGATAATACACCACAGAGCCATGCTTGTGTAAATTATAACACTAGCTACATGTAACTTCCTATGAGAGAATTGAATGGTTCAAGAGGATATGAGACCCTAAGAGAGGCCTGGCCGCCAGCCACCATAATTCCCAGGCAGGACTATGGAGCATAAATAAATTTTATGCCTCAGTCCAACTTTTTTTTAATATTAATAACAGGGAGGAGATGTAGCCTCCCAAAAGCCTGAAGCAGGCTGAGCCAGAACTTGACCTTGCTGCCACTAAGGAGATTATCTAAGGTGGAGCCTTCCTCCCTAGATCACTTTATTGTTCAGCCACTGTCTCTGTTCCTCTGCAAGATACTGCTACCTGCTGAGAGGCCCTGGATCTATTCTGGAGACTATGCCCTATCCTGCACATCATCACCTGCAGCTGGTTCCAGGCTCCAAGGATGAATTGGTGGGAATGGGCCTCCCCCCTCTTTTATAAAGCATGTCCGCAATTAAACATTTGAACCTTGAGCAGACTACTTGTCTTGATTCCATTATTTCTCAACCCGCTAGGCTCCCACTTTTCTTTCAGTTCCAAGTTGCCTTCCAGGCTCGAACCCGGAAATGAGAGCCACAGGCTGGCCCCAACACTGACCCATGTGCTTTCTCTTTGCAGCAGTCCTCTTGGGCTATAAGGACCAGAGGACTGTGATCAGCAGACGCACTAGGAGGATCACAGGCTGCCATCCTGGGGGACGCCCCTGGGAAGTGGGGAGAGCCAGGAATGCCTGGTGGTCTCCTACACTCAGAGAACCGAGTTGTGCCGTTGAAGCAGAAGCTTCTCCCTCCATGACCTTCTGATTCTTTTGTCTGTTTATGGGAGGACATGGAAGGGTAGCTTGTGTCTGGATCTGTTGGTTTCTGTTTCGTGAGTTTTTATCTTGCGTGTCTTTGTCTACAGTTTTATCACGGGACAGACAGTGATGACCCCCCTTAGCTTGACTCTCAACCATTGGAGTGTAGTTAAATCTAGGGCTCACAACTTGTCAATAGAAGTTAAAAAAGGACTGTGGCAGAATTTTTGCTCTTTGCAGTGGCCTACATGATGTCAGCAGGCCTCCAGAAGGTACTTTTGACTTAACTATCATTTTTGAGATCAAAGCCATTGTTTTTCAGGAAGGACCTGGATCCCATTCAGATCAGCAACCATACATCATCACAGTGTGGCAAGATATGGTTCAGAACACTCCACCCTGGGTCAAACCCTGGGTGCGTGAGCAAAAGCCAGGCTCCCGAGTCCTGGCTTTCCATGAAACACCAAAGAATAAATCGAAAGTGAAGGCTTCTTCCGAAATGAAGCCTCCAGCTCAGCCTTCAGCTCCTCCTAAAATGTATCCTGAGATTGAGGAGCCTCCTAAGTGGCCTATTCCACTACCTCTGCCTTATCAACAGCCTCAAGCCCTGATGCTGGGAAACCCCAAACCCCTTGTAGTGGCAGGAGGCAGACTCACTGCGGGTACACGTTGCTGGAGAATGCAGAGTCCAGACAGACTCCAGTGGACCTGCCCAACCTCCAACCCCTTCAGTATTGACCATTTTCTCTGCTGATATTTATAACTGGAAAATTAATCACCCTCCTTTTTTCAGAAAAATCCTGCTAGCCTGATAGGATTGATGGAGTCTCTGATGTACTCCCACCAACCCACATGGGATGATTGTCAGCAGCTTTACAGGTTCTCTTTTCTACTGAGGAGAGGGAAAGGATCCTGTTGGAAGCATGAAAAAATGTCCCCAGAACAAATAGTGAGCCAACCAATCTTTCAAATGAAATAGATGCTGGCTTTCCCCTTAACCGAACTGATTGGGACTTCAGTACACTGAAGGTCTACTCTTAGGTTCTTGTGGCAGGGCTGAAAGGGGCTGCTAGATGCCCCACCAATTTGCCTAAGGTAAGAGAGGGTTTTTTAGGAGCCTGTTGAACCACCGTCTGTGTTTCTTTAATGTTTAATGGAGGTTTATTGGCGTTATACTCCATTTGAACTAGCCTCTGAGGGTCAGCAGGCTGTGGTGGCTATGGCCTTTATAGGGCAGTCATCATCAGATATTAAGAAAAAGTTTCATTGGCTAGAAGGGTTGCAGGATTATACCTTTCTGGATTTGGTTAAGGAGGCAGAGAATGTGTTTCATAATCAGGAGACTAAGGAAGAGAAAAAAGAGAGAGAGGGGGGGCGGGAGGCAGAAGAAAGAGAAGAAAGGAGGGTTCATAAACAAGAGAGAAATTTGACTAGAATTTTGGCTGCAGTAGTAGGAGAGAAAGAAAAGACAGGATCTATATAGGGAACCTGAGCAACAGAAGACCAATGTGCTTAACAATTAGGTGAGTTGGGGTACTGAGCCTCAGCTAAAAAGGCTCAGCTGTGTCAGACTGAAGTTACTTATTTGGGATACACCCTTTGAGATGAGAAGTGGTGGCTAACGGACTCCAGAAAAAAGACTGTAACTCAGATCCTCACCCCAACTACACCGAGGCAAGTAAGAGAAATATTGGGCACTGCTGGCTTCTGCAGACTCTGGATACCTGGGTTTGTGACCTTAGATGCCTTGTTGTAGCCCCTAACTAAGGAAGGTGGTGTTTGTGTGGACCCCAGATCACCAGAAAGCCTTTGAAGAAATTAAAAAGGCACTACTGATGGCCTCAGCCTTGGCCTTATCTGATGAGAGAGCAGGAGTTGCCAGAGGAGTCCTTACACAGACTTTGGGACCTTGAAAAAGGCCAATGGCTTACCTATTCAAGAAGTTAGACCCTGTTGCCAGCGACTGGTTTTCTTGCCTGAAAGCTATTGCTGCTGTAGCTCTACTTGTCAAGGATGCTGATAAGTTCACTCTGGGACAGAAAATAACTGTAGTGGCACCCCATGCTCTTGAAAGCATTATCTGACAGCCCCCTGACCGATGGATGACCAATGATTGTATGACACATTATCAGAGCATTTTGTTGACTGAACAAGTGACCTTCGCTCCCCCTGATGTCCTCAATCCCACTACCCAACTGCTCGAGACTGATGACTCTTCACCTACTCATCACTGCACTGACATTCTGGCAGAAGAAACTGATACTTGAAATGATCTGAATGATCAGCCTTGGCCTGGGTGTCCTAGCTGGTACAGTAGCTTCGTGGTTGAAGGTAAGCAGAAGGTACGGGCAGCAGTGGTAGAAGGAAAGCAAGTGATCTGGGCCAGCAGCCTCCCTGAAGGGACATAGGCTCAGAAAGCTGAACTTGTGGCTTTGATACAAGCTCTACGAATGGCAGAGGGGAAGTCTATCAACATTTACACTGACGTCGGGTATACATTTACCACTGCTCATATACACAGAGCAATATACAGACAAAGCTCTGTTGACATCTGTAGGGAAGGACATAAAAAATAAAGTGGAAATTTTGAGCCTCCTTGAGGCCTTGCAGTTGCCAAAAAAGGTGGTCATTATACATTATCCAGGACACCAGAAAATTCGAGATGTTGTGGCTAAAGGGAATCAGATGGCAGACCTAACTGCCAAACAGGCAGCAAGGAGGAAGAATCCTGGCAGTAAAGGAGCCTAAAGATTATTATGATGTCAGAGAGACCAGCTTTAGATACACCCCTGAGGACTATCAAATTATGGACAAATTAGGACTGAGAAAGGAAACCCCGTATGGGGTAGTAGAAACAGAAGGAAAGCTAGTCCCTCCATGGAAAGAAGGACACAAGTAAGTTACCAACTTACATTACTTGACCCACTGGGGGGCCAAGAATTTTAAAGGTGTGGTTAGTTCCTCCAACTACTATGTTATAGGACTCTCTGATTGGCAGAGGAAATAGTCAAAAGCTGCAAGGCCTGTGCTATGACTAATGCAGGACACTCCGTGTATACTCCTAGGAAGAGGCTCACAGGTGACAAATCTAGGGCCTACTGGGAGGTAGATTTTACAGAAATTAAGCCAGCTAGATATGGCAACAAGTACTTATTAGTGTTTATAGACACCTTTTCAGGCTGGGTAGAAGCTTTTCCTACCAGGACTGAGATGGCCAATGTGGTAGCCAAGAAGATCCTAGAAGAAATCTTCCCAAGTTTCAGGATACCCAAGGTAATCAAGTCTGATAATGGACCTGCCTTTGTTGCCTAGGTAAGTCAAAATGAACATATAAAATTATTATATTTTCTAAGCATCAATAATGATGTTTAAAACATTTTAACCATAATAGCCACAAAAATATCTAGTATAAACCCAAGAGTATAAAAAATCTGTATAGTGAAAATTATAAAATATGAAATGATCTCTTATATTCATGATTGCAAGAATTAAGTGATGAATTATCTACATTGTCCAAAGTGACCTATAGATTCGATGTAATATACAATGAAAGACCAATAATATTACTCACAGAACTAGAAAAATATCATAAAGAAGTATAAAATATTCTGAATAGCTAAAGCTATCTTGAGGTACAAAAGCAAAACTGGAAGCATTACAAAATCTATTACACCAAAATGTTTAAATGGGTAACATAGAGCTTTAGTAATCAAAAGAAGATATTAGCAAAAAAACTCAATAAAGAGAATAATGAGGATAAAGTTTTAAATGAGAAGAGGGAATATATATATATATATATATATTTCATATATAATTTTCATATACATATACATATATGTACACACACACACACACATATATATATATATATATATATATATATATATATATACATATACATATATATATATGGAGGAGTTTAATTGGGGTTACTCTACACAGGAAAAATGCCTCTCCCAAAAGAGTCATATTTTGAAAAATCAAAAGCCTAGTGCCAGGTGTAGGATACCTCCTTTGGATATATTGGACAGGGTTGTCCCAGAGACCCCAAACAATACAGTCTATTTTCATTACTCTTGATTGGCCCACCAGAACATGATAGTGAAACTATACTGCAGAAAACCTCACACCTATTGTCGCAGGATATTAAGAAATCAAGTTGTTACTGACTAGTAAGTATTCTCCATACTGACTAGCACTCAAAGTAATAAAAGGAGCAATGCAGTATGCTGTGTGTATGTGTGTGTGTGTGTGTGTGTGTGTGTGTGTGTGTGTGTGTGGTAGTTGGATAAACAAAAAGTCTTATCCAATGTTCAATTCTTTCAACTACTGTAATGACTTGCATGGCAAAATATGGCCTTGGATTCGAAAGTACTATGTTATGTGAGTATCCAACCACTTGCTGGTTGGATTTAAGTAAGGCCTGTCCCGCAAGAAACCATGAATCTGGTACTGTAATATCAAGAGCTCATGAATGGGAACTTACAAGCCCCAGGGATGATCCTACAACTGCAGTTTTGGTAAAGAACATAGTATAAAACTTTTCCCTAAATTTGGTTACCTGTACTCATAGACTAGTATAGCTCTCAGTATTCACTAGAGAAGTTTCTTAATACAGAAACTCACAATTGGCCAAATACAGAAAATAATTGTGTATGAGGTTTGCATCCAAAAATAAGATGTCTTTATAACACTATTTCCCCAAAGACTCAAAGAGAATGTAGAAAAATTGTAAGTTAAAGATCTAGGTGAAAGTGTCTTCTGAATGTGATAGGATTTCTGTACTCATGAACTTACAGAATCTGTTTTCTGCACAAGACCAAGGCAGGCAGCCTGGCGTGGTGGTGCACATTTTTAATCCCAGCACTTGGGAGGTAGAGGCAGGCGGATTTCTGAGTTCGAGGCCAGCCTGGTCTACAGAGTGAGTTCCAGGACAGCCAGGACTACTCAGAGAAACCCTGTCTCAAAAAAGCAAGCAAACAAACATGTATATGGCAGCACGAATTGGATTCTCTAGGTTATAGAAAAAGAGAGGATTGAAGTTTGGAGAGCATGGGGGTAGGTGATGGTTCTAGTAAGAGTTAAGGGGAGCAGTAGAGGTAACTTTAACTAAAATACATTGAATTGTGTTTAAAATTATTAAAGAATTAATAAAATATCGTATTTAAATAATAAAGCTTTCAAGAGAGAGAGGGCAGAATGCAGTAGTAGATGGGAATAATGAAATAGAAAGTGTTAAATAGGGTGGAAGATGGAAGAGGGCAGGGTAATATGGTGGTTTGAATGAGAAATGTGCCACAAAGTATATTTGACTATTTGATACCCAGATAGTGATGCTGATCAGGTATAGAAGATATGGCCTTGCTGGAATATGTATGGCTCTGGAATCAGGCTTTGTGAATTTAAAGCCTCAAGATAGTTCAATTTACTCTTTCTGCTTTGAGGTTGCAATTAAGAATGTAGCTCTTAGCTTTCTGCTTCATCCTCCATACCTGCCTGTTAGATACCTCCCAGCCCCGATGGACTCTTATTCTTCTAGGACCATAAGCCAAAATAAAATCTTCCACAAGTTGCTTTTCATCATTGTGTTTTTTTTTTCCAAAACAACAGAAATGTAACTAACATAGAAGTTGGTACCAGGGAGTGTGCTTGTTATTGGAATGAAAATATGACCTTTTTGGTTTAGGGGAGAAATGCAGATGACTTTGGATCTTGGACTGGAAAAATTGTAAGATGCTATAATCAGAACTGAATAGACCATCTTAGTATAAAGGAGAAAGACTGTAGTGCTAAGAGGAATGTGAACCATGGAGACCAAACCCAAGGAGGCTTTAGAGCAAAATAATGGTTGTAAGAAAGAGATTGTTGTGTTTATAAAAAGATAAAGGGGGGATATGTTCTATGAAGGTGTAGACAGGTATTGGGCAAATGGGTGCCTCAGCAGACCCATGAGAAGGAGAGTTAAGAGGTGGGTAGAGGCAGAGAGAGAGAGAGAGAGAGAGAGAGAGAGAGAGAGAGAGAGAGAGAGAGAGAGAGAGAGAGAGGAAGAAAAAGAAGAGAAGAGAAGAGAAGAGAAGAGAAGAGAAGAGAAGAGAAGAGAAGAGAAGAGAAGAGAAGAGGCTGTCCATGAGAACATGGAGTTAGAGGGGGGAAGGGAATAAGAAGAGAGTGGAGGGGTCTAGAGAGAGAGGAGCTAGAGATCAAGGAGGAGGCAATGGATTTCAGGCCTACCTGGCTATTGCCAGGTAACTGTGGGATGGAGCTTAGACAGAATGCCAACAGAGACTGTTCTTGTGATAGTTTGGCTAAGGATATGGATTTCTCCTGCCCTTATCCTAAGAACTAGCCCAAGTGATTTTTTTTGGGATGGATGGTGGGCAGAGAAAATTTCAAGACTGCATAATGTTGAGTCTCTGGAATGGTTGTTATTGACGAGGCATATGCAGGTCTACAGTGAAAGAGAGTAGGTTTAGCAGGCATGTTCTAGAAAAGAGGCTGTGGTGATTTCAGTAAAAATGGCCCCCACAGGCTTATAGGAAGTGACTCCATTAGAAGGTGTCGCCTTATTAGAGTAAGTATGTCACTGGGGATGGGCTTTGGAGCCTCAGGTGCTAAAGCCAGGCCTAGTGGCATATTTCTCTTCCTGCTGCCTGCTGATCCAGATGTAGAACTCAGCTACCTGTACAGCACCAGGACTGCCTATGTGCCACTATGCTTCTTGCCATGACAATAAAGGACTAAACCTCTGAAACTGTAAGCCATCCAGAAGTAAATGTTTTCCTTTATAAGAGTTGCTGTGATCATGGCATCTCTTCACAGCAACAGAAAACCTAACCAAGACAGAGGCTGTTAAGGAGATTAGTGCCACTAAGGAGAGATGTATGCTGCACTGGTGTAAGGGAAGGGGGCCCTAAGGGTATGCCCATATTCAGCTAAGCATTCCAAGAAAGAAAGTATAAGGCCTCCAATTCCTGATGTTTCCAAGTCTTTTATTATGAATAGGTGTTGGATTTTGTCAAATGCTTTCTCCGCATCAAATAAGATGATCGTGTGTTTTTTTGTCTCTGAGTTTGTTTATATAGTGGATTACTTTGATGGATTTCCATATATTAGACCATCCCTGTATCCTTGGAATGAAACCTACTTGGTCAGGGTGGATGACTGTTTTGATGTGTTTTTGGATTTGGTTAGTGAGAATTGTATTGAGGATTTTTGCATCAATATTCATAAGGGAAATTGGTCTGAAGTTCTCTATCTTTATTGGGTATTTATGCGGTTTAGGTATCAGAGTAATTGTGGCTTCATAGAATGAGTTGGGTAGAGTACCTTCTGTTTTTATTTTGTGCAATAGTTTGAGAAGAACTGGAATTAGATCTTCTTTTAAGGTCTGATAGAACTCTGAACTAAACCCATCTGGTCCTGGGCCTTTTCTTGGTTGGGAGACAATTAATGACTGCTTCTATTTTTTAGGGGATATATGACTGTTTAGATCATTAACCTGATACTGATTTAACTTTGGTACCTGGTATCTGTCTAGAAAATTGTCCATTTCATCCAAGTTTTCCAGTTTTGTTGAGTATACGCTTTTGTAGAAGGATCTGATGGTGTTTTGAATTTCTTTAGGATCTGTTGTTATGTCTCCCTTTTCATTTCTGATTTTGATCATTAGGATGCTGTCCCTGTACCCTCTAGTGAGTCTGGGTAAGGGTTTATCTATCTTGTTGATTTTCTCAAAGAACCATCTCCTCTTTGGTTGATTCTCTGAATAGTTCTTCTTATTTCCACTTGGTTGATTTTGTCCCAAAATTTGATTATTTCCTGGCATCTACTCCTCTTGGGTGAATTTGCTTTCTTTTGTTCTATAGCTTTTAGGTGTGTTGTCAAGCTGCTAGTGTGTGCTCTGTCTAGTTTCTTTTTGGAGGCACTCAGAGCTATGAGTTTTCCTCTTAGAAATGCTTTCATTGTGTCCCATAAGTTTGGGTATGTGGTGGCTTCATTTTCATTAAACTCTAAGAAGTCTTTAAATTCTTTCTTTTTTCCGTCCTTGACCAAGGTATCATTGAGAAGAGTGTTGTTTAGTTTCTACGTGAATGTTGGTTTTCTATTATTTATGTTGTTATTTAAGATCAGCCTTAGTCCATGGTGATCTGATGTGATGCATGGGACAATTTAAATATTTTTGTATCTGTTGAGGCCTGTTTTGTGACGAATTATATGGTCAATTTTGGTGAAGGTACCATGAGGTGCTGAGAAGAAGGTATATCCTTTTGTTTAGGATAAAATGTTCTGTAGAAATCTGTTGAATCCATTTCTTTCATAACTTCTGTTAGTTTAATGGTGTCCCTGTTTAGTTTCTGTTTACATAATTTGTCCATTAATGAAAGTGGTGTGTTGAAGTCTCCCAGTATTATTGTGTGAGGTGCAATGTGTGCTTTGAGCTTTACAAAAGTTTCTTTAATGAGTGTGGCTGCCTTTGCATTTGGACCATAGATATTCAGAATTGAGAGTTTCCCATGGAAGACTTTAGCTTTGATGAGAATGAGATGCCCCTCCTTGCTTTTTTGATAACTTTGGGTTGGAAGTCGATTTTATTCGATATTAGAGTGGATATTCCAGCTTGTTTCTTCAGACCATTTGCTTGGAAATTTGTTTTCCAGCCTTTCATTCTGGGGTAGTGTCTGTCTTTTTCCGTGAGATGGGTTTTCTGTAAGCAGCAAAATGTTTGGTCCTGTTTGTGTAGCTAGTCTGTTAGTCTATGTCTTTTTATTGGGTAATTGAATCCATTGATATTAAGGAATATTAAGGAAAAGTATTTGTTGCTTCCTATTATTTTTATTGTTAGAGTTGGAATTCTGTTCTTGTGGCTGTCTTTTTTTCGGTTTGTTGAAGGATTAATTTCATGCTTTTTATACAGCGTGGTTTCTGTCCTTGTATTGGTTTTTTTTTTCTGTTATCATCCTTTGAAGGGCTGGATTAGTGGAATGATATTGTGTGAATTTGATTTTGTCATGGAATACTTTGGTTTCTCCATCTATGGTAATTGAAACTTTGCCTGGGTGCCGTGGTCTAAGCTGGCATTTGTGTTCTCTTAGCGTCTGTATAACATCTGTCCAGGATCTTCTGGCTTTCATAGTCTCTGGTGAAAAGTCTAGTGTAGTTCTGATAGGCCTGCCTTTAAATGTTACTTGACCTTTTTCCTCACTGCTTTTAATATTCTTTCTTTATTTAGTGCATTTGTTGTTCTGATTATTATGTATTGGGAGGAATTTCTTTTCTGGTTCAGTCTATTTGGAATTCTGTAGGCTTCTTATATATTCATGGGCATCTCTTTCTTTAGGTTTGGGAAGCTTTCTTCTATCATTTTGTTGAAGATATTTGCTGGCCCTTTAAGTTGAAAATCTTCATTCTCATCTACTCCTATTATCCATAGGTTTGATCTTCTCATTGTGTCCTGGATTTCCTGGATGTTTTGAGGTGGGATATTTTTGCATTTTGCATTTGCTTTGATTGTTATGCCGATGTTCTCTATGGAATCTTCTGCACCTGAGATTCTCTCTTCCATCTTTTGTATTCTGTTGCTGATGCTCACATCTGTGGTTCCAGATTTCTTTCCTAAGGTTTCTATCTCCAGCGTTGTCTCACTTTGGGTTTTCTTTATTATGTCTACTATCCTTTTTAGGTTTAGTATTGTTTGTTCATTTCCATCACCTGTTTGGATGTGTTTTCCTGTTTTTATTTAAGGACTTTTAACTCTTTAGCAGTGTTCTACTATATTTCTTTAAGGAATTGGAGGCCCATACCTAAACATGATAAAAAGCAATCCAAAGCAAACCAGTAGACAACGTCAAAGTAAATGGTGAGAAGCTGGAAACAATCCCACTAAAATCAGGAACTAGACAAGGCTGTCTTCTTTCTCCATACCTATTGAACATAGTATATGAAGTCCTAGCCAGAGCAATTTGACAGAAAAAGGAGATCAAGGGGATACAAATTGGAAAGGAAGAAGTCAAAATATCACTTTGCAGATGATATTGTAGTATATATAAGTGACCCTAAAAATTCCACCAGAGGACTCCTAAACCTGATAAACAGCTTCAATGAAGTAGCTGTGTATAAAATTAACTCAAACAAGTCAATGGCCTTTCTCTACACAAAGGATAAACAGGCTGAGAAAGATGTTAGGGAAACAACGCCCTTCACAATAGTCAGAAATAATATAAAATACCTTGGCATGAATCTAACTAAGGAAGTGAAAAATTTGTATGATAAGAACTTGAAGTCTCTGAAGAAAGAAATTAAAGAAGATCTCAGAAGATGGAAAGATCTCCCATGCTCATGGATTGGCAGGATCAATACAGTAAAAATGGCTCTCTTGCCAAAAGCAATCTATAGATTCCATACAATCCCCATGAAAATTCCAACTAAATTCTTCAACGAATTAGAAAGGGCAATCTGCAAATTCATCTGGATTAACAAAAAACCTAGGATAGCAAAATCTCTTCTCAATGATAAATGACCTCTGGGGGACTCACCATGCCCAACCTAAAGCTGTACTACAGAGTAATTGTTATAAAAAATGCGTGGTACTGGTATATTGACAGACAAGTAGACCAATGGAATAGAACAAAAGACCCAGAAATGAACCTACACACCTATGGTCCCTTGATCTTTGATGAGGGAGCTAAAACCATATAGTGGAAAAAAGACAGCATTTTCAACAAATGGTGCTGGCACAACTGGCAGTTATCATGTAGAAGAATGTGAATTGATCCATTCCTATCTCCTTGTACTAAGGTCAAATCTAAGTGGACCAAGGAACTCCACAGAAAACCAGAGACAGTGAAACTTATAGAGGAGAAAGTGGGGAAAAGCCTCAAAGATATGGGCACAGGGGAATAATTCCTGAACAGAACAGCAATGGCTTGTGCTGTAAGATCGAGGACTGATAAATGGGACCTCATAAAATTGCAAAGCTTCTGTAAGGCAAAAAAAAAAAAAAAAAAAAAAACACCATCAATAAGACAAAAAGGCCACCAACAGATTGGGAAAGGATCTTTACCTATCCTAAATCAGATAAGGGACTAATAACCAATATATATAAAAAACTCAAGAAGGTGGAATCCAGAAAATCAAATAACCCCATTAAATAATGGGGCTCAGAGCTAAACAAAGAATTCTCACCTGAGGAATTCCAAATGTCTGAGAAGAACCTGATAAAATATCCAGCATCCTTAGTCATCATGGAAATGCAAATCAAAACAACCCTGAGATTCCACCTCACCCCAGTCAGAATGGCTAAGTTCAAAAATTGAGGTGACAGCAGATGCTGGGGAGGATGTGGAGAAAGAGGAACACTCCTTCATTGTTGGTGGGATTGAAAGCTTGTACAACCCCTCTGGAAATCAATCTGGGGGTTCCTTAGAAAATTGAACATAGTACTACTGGAAGATGCAGCAATACCTCTCCTCTTCATATATCCAGAAGATGTTCCAACTGGTAAGAAAGACACATGTTCCATTATGTTCATAGCAGCCTTATTTATAATAGCCAGAAGCTGGAAAGAACCTAGATGTCCCTCAACAGAGGAATGGATATAAAAAATGTGGTACATTTACACAATGGAGAATTGTCATTTTTAAGGTCGCGTTTAGGTGACCATACTGTTGAGATTTCATGAGTGTAGTCTACTTATCACTTATTTGGAGCATAGATATTCAGAATTGAGTGTTCCTCTTGGAGGATTTTACCTTTGATGAGTATGTAGTGTCCCTCCTTGCCTTTTTAGATAACTTTGGGTGGGAAGTCGATTTTATTTGATATTAGAATGGATACTCCAGCTTGTTTCTTCAGATCATTTGCTTGGAAAATTGTTTTCCAGCCTTTCACGCTGAGGTAGTGTCTGTCTTTTTCCCTGAGATGTGTTTCCAGTAAGCAGCAGAATGTTGGGTCCTGTTTGTGTAGCCAGTCTGTTAGTTTATGACTTTTTATTGGGGAATTGAGTCCATTGATATTAAAAGATATTAAGGAAAATAATTGTTGGAATTCTGTTCTTGTGGCTGTCTTCTTTTTGGTTTGTTGAGGGATTACTTTCTTGCTTGTTCTAGGGCGTTTTTTCCGTCCTTGTATTGTTTTTTTTTTTTTTTTCTGCTTTTTTTTTTTTTGTTATTATCCTTTGAAGGGCTGGATTCATGGAAAGATAATGCGTGAATTTGGTTTTTTCGTGGAATACTTTGGTTTCTCCATCTATGGTAATTGAGAGTTTGGCTGTGTATAGTAGCCTGGGTTGGCATTTGTGTTCTCTTATTGTCTGTATAACATCTGTCCAGGATCTTCTGGCTTTCATAGTCTCTGGTGAAAAGTCTAGTGTAATTCTGTTAGGCCTGCCTTTATATGTTACTTGACCTTTTTCCCTCACTGCTTTTAATATTCTATCTTTATTTAGTGCATTTCTTGTTCTGATTATTATGTATTGGGAGGAATTTCTTTTCTGGCCCCGTCTATTTGGAGTTCTGTAGGCTTCTTGTATGTCCATGGGCATGTCATTCTTTAGGTTTGGGAAGCTTTCTTCTATCATTTTGTTGAAGATATTTGCTGGCCCTTTAAGTTGAAAATCTTCATTATCATCAACTCCTATTATCCGTTGGTTTGGTCTTCTCATTGTGTCCTGGATTTCCTGGATGTTTTGAGTTAGTAACTTTTTGCATTTTGCATTTTCTTTGATTGTTATGCCGATGTTCTCTATTGAATCTTCTGCACCTGAGATTCTCTCTTCCATCTCTTGTATTCTGTTGCTGATGCTTGCATCTATGGTTCTAGATTTCTTTCCTAGCTTTTCTATCTCCAGCGTTTCCTCACTTTGGGTTTTCTTTAGGTGTCTACTTCCCTTTTTAAGTCTTGGATGGTTTTATTCAATTCCATTACTTGTTTGGTCGTGTTTTCCTGCAATTCTTTAAGGGATTTTTGTGCTTTCTCTTTAAGGTCTTCTACCTGTTTAGCTGTGTTCTCCTGTATTTCTTTAAGTGAGTTATTAAAGTCCTTCTTGATGTCCTCTACCATCATCATGGGAGATGCTATGAAATCAGGAACTATCATTTCGGGTGTGTTGGGGTGCCCATGACTGGGTGGGGTAGGAGTGCTGCGTTCTGATGATTGTGAGTGGTCTTGGTTTCTGTTAGTAAGATTCTTACGTTTGCCTTTCACCATCTGGTAATCTCTGGAGATAGTTGTTGTAGTTATCTCTGTTTAGATCTTGTTTCTCAGGTGTTTATGTTAGCCTCTATCAGCAGACCTGGGAGACTAGCTCTCTCCTGAGTTTCAGTGTTCAGAGTATTCTCCGCAGGCAAGCTCTCCTCTTGCAAGGAAGGTGTCCAGATATCTGGTGTTTGAACCTGCCTCCTGGCAGAAGTTGTGATCCACTCACAGAGTTCTTAAGATCCCGTGGGAGGGTCCTGTGTATACCTTGCGGTTGTCAGCAGACTCCAAGCCGAAGGTACCTCGGTGCTGGCGAGGACCGGAAGGGACTTGTGCCCATGATCAGGCCAGGCGTTCTGCTTCCATAATTAATGCAGTCTCAGGTCCTGCGCAATTGGATTGGAGTAGCAGCTGTGTTCCACACACCAGAGGTCTTAAGATCCCGTGGAGGGTCCTGTGGGTACATGGGAATGCCAGGACCAATAAGTGGGAGTGGGTGGGTAGGGGAGGGGGCTTTTGGGGGACTTTTGGTATATCATTGGAAATGTAAAGGAGGAAAATACCTAATTAAAAAAAAAAGAAAAGTTCATATGGAAACCTACTGATGTGGAAGCTTCCCCAAATATGAACACACACACACACACACACACACACAAAACCACTTCTTGAGTTACTCTGTAACAGGATGACCATGCCTGTACTAGCCAACACATAGGCACATAGGCCAACAAATAAAATACCCAAGCTAAAAATGAGTTAGTTCTTTTGCAGTTTCTGTCAAGTAAAGTTGTATAGATCACCAATCATTACTGGCCATTGCCTATGCTGTTTGTTATTCTACAAAACCTGACATTGAGACCCAATTGTGAAGATACCACATGCTGAAGACATAGAACAAGGAGAAATCAAGCTGGTACTTACCTGGAAGTTTCATCCCTACCGGCTAGCTTTCATAATTCTGAGAAGCACTATGGACACTACCATAGGAGAGAAGTAAACATCTCTCATACCCAGCTGTGAACCTACTGTCCTAACATAACAAGTCCACTGGTGTGAAGAGCTTTGGGAGGCTTCTTCCAGAAACTTGGCGCCAGGACAAAAAGAAGTAAACTCAAGGTGAGAATCTGACTTTGGGCCAGGACTCAGGAAATAGGCCCAGATTAAGAACATTTACATTTGAGTTTATGCAAAGCTCAGAGCAGGCTCAGCAGAGGTGTGTGAGGTATTCCTTTTGTCTTGGTCATCATGACTAGCCCCTAGAAAGTTGTTTACAGGATTTTGCTTATTGCCTTGCTTGTTCTTTGACCCTGAGCTGATCTTATTATTTTGCATGTACTTTAAGTGGTACAAAAGCAGATAGGAAAATATAATCAACCAGCTTCAGCCTCAGAACTGGCTTGGGCCATGCTACAGTGTTGTCTAATTGTCTTTTTTTTTTTCTTTTTAATCCTTTAGCCTGCCCTGGGGAACCTGTTGATTGACTGAACTGGCTTGGTCACACTGGTCCCATAATGGTAAATTTGTCACGGGAGCACAGGTTTCTTATGAGAGTTAAGACCTGCTCCATGAATGAGAAAACACAAATGAAAAAGAAAGGATATGATTGATCCTAGGAATGGTGGAGGAGAAAGTGTATTGTAGATCGGTGGACAAGCACAGCCAGACACACACAAGCACATCTGGGAGAGTTCATAGTGGTCATGACCTTGAACTATGTAGGGAGAAAGGCAGGGGGAAGGAAAACGGGGAACCAAGTAAAGCATTCTGGAAGCCAGAAGTACAAAGGAGCAAAAATGGCAGAGAGGCAGAGACAGAGAGAGGAACAGAGAGAGTAGATAGCCAAAATGTCTGGATTGTATAGGAAAGAGCCTTTGGGGTGAAGGGCAGCCCCTGGGCTAGAAAGGTCAGAGTGGAGAGGGAATTATGCCAGCCATACCCTGTTACAGGAAGGAACTGAGTGATGCTTTGAGAAGCTGGAGGCTGGGTCTGCTTTGATATGTTAAATTAGGCACCTCAGATGCTGGTTCCAGCTTTGAAACTTAACCTATTTGCTACCTATATCTGATACCATTATTAGGGAATGAAGTTGTGACCAGACTTGTATGATTCCAGGGAGCCTTAGCTTACCACGGACCCCCTGAGTGAACAACGTGGAGCTGGGATTGATGCAAAAAGCAAGAGGAAATTATTGTTCCAGTGCACTGGGGTGGTCCCAGACCCGAAAGAGAGGTAGAGACCCGCAGTACCCATTCGACAAGTTTTTATATGATTTCCAGGAACAGAATAAAGCACCAGCAACTAGGCACAATGATTGGGGGAACAGTGCACCCTTTAAACTGATTAGTCTTTTAAGGAATGAGGTGACAAGGACTTCCCTTGTCTGAAGATGGGCAACAGTCAGTCTTGCGGAATGTGTCCCCACTCACAGGTTGGTTCCTGCCCTGTGGTCTGAGAGATGTTAATTAGCCTCTCTGTTCCAGAGGGGCAAGTGTTTCATGGCCTTCCCAAAGTTCCTAAGCTGATCTTTTCAGAGTCATAGGCCCTAGTGGAGAACATAATGTAATTACTCCGCTAACTGGACATAGTATTCAACAACTCCTAATGGCGTAATAGTTACATGCATAGATTAGTGCATCTCTAAGCCTTCCTTGCAAAAGCTTCCTTTTTCAAACGGAGATAATAAACAAAAGGAACACCAATTGGTCAAAATGCAGAGAACAAAGGACTACTGAATGCTCAGTCATAAATAGCACACCAAAATCACATATCCTTCTCAGGGAACATCGTGAAGTCATGAGTGGTGTCAAACACCTTTAATCCCAGTTTCTAGGAGGCAGAGGTAAGATGATTCCCCTTCAGGCATAGTATACAGGGGGAAAATAATCAGGGTGAGGTAAGAAAGAAATTTTGCTCAGACCAATTTTATTATAACTGGTGCTGGACAAGACTTCTAGAGTCTGGCCCAGGTCATTTTATTTTATCCATATTTAAGCATAGCACAATTTGGGGGAAAAAGTATTCAGATAACAACTCCATCCCAAGTGCACAGCAATTTAAGCCATGCTTACATTGAGATTCTTTACAAAGTACATCTGGCTTCTTTCACAAGAATGGGTACAGTTGACTGATAAATAGCACAGGAGATTTAGAGTCTAGGATGACTGAGGTAAACATGCCTGTGGATTTCAGGACTGGCCTGGCCCTAAGATAACATGGAAGTCATTTAAGCTCTATCCATACGATGACTTTTATGACCTAAAAGCAGTGCTCATGATTTAGGGGGGAAAGGTCAAAGATATCTAAGATAAATAAATTCTAAAGATAAGGACAATGCCTGTCTCACCAGGCAGCAAAAGCTTACCAGGTTGTAAAATCACATCATTCCTAGCATTCCAGGAAGAATGGCTGCACACTTCATTTCATTGAAAATGAGGTAAGCTGTGTGTTTAACTTTCCTGGCTACTCCAGTGCTTATCTGTGTTTACAAGGCTTTTTTTGACCTCAATGAGCAGGTAGGCAAATCTCTTTGAGACCAGCCTCAAACATGATGAGTTCTTGGACAGCCAAAACATAGTGAGATGCCATCTAAAACAACAACAGCAACAAGATTTTTTAAAAAAGTATGGAGCACCGGGCGTGGTGGCACACTCCTTTAATCCTAGCATTCAGGAGGCAGAGGCAGGGGGATTTCTGAGTTTGAGGCCAGCCTGGTCTACAGTTCTAGGACAGCCAGGGCTATACAGAGAAACCCTGTCTCGAAAAACCAAAAACCAAAAAAGAAAGAAAGATAGAAAGAGAGACAGAGAGAGAGAGAGAGAGAGAGAGAGAGAGAGAGAGAGAGAAAGAAAGAAAGAAAGAAAGAAAGAAAGAAAGAAAGAAAGAAAGAAAGAAAGAAAGAAAGAAATTGGAGCAGACTAGATGTCTATCAGTAGCTGAACAAATACTGAAAATGTGGTATATTCACACAACAGAATACTATTCAACTGTTAAGAAAAGTAAAATTACAAAAACCTCAGCTAAATATATGGAGTTAGAAACATCCATCCTATGTAAGATAACCCACTGAGGAAGAGAAGCATTACATGCTTTCTTTATGTGTGGATGCTAGCTTTTAAACTTTTGATAAGTGTGTTCCATTCAGAATATTTTTGAAAGTCAGGTAGATAGTAAGGGACCAGAGGGGAGGAGTGGATCTTTCAAGGATATAGAGTTATCCTTGAAATTATACGGGGAAAATATACTGGGATAATTAAATTGGGAGGAAGATGGCAGGGCAAGGTAGATGTGGGAATATGGAGCACAATAGAAAGCAGTAATGGCCTTTTGATAAGACATAGCAAAACATACTTCTACAGAAGTGTTGGGAGCTATTAAGACAACGCTATTGTCCTGATCTCTGAATTGGGCCTCTCCCCCCAAGAAGAAAAGGGGGTCAAAAGCGGGCCACCAATGCACCATTCTGAGAACAACCACAGAATGTTCCAGCCCTAAGTCAGCGCCAGATGTCCTGACCACACCCTGATACCACCAAGTTCCTGCTTCCCCATGTAGCTGCCAAAAGAAAAATTTCCACTGCCCCACCCCTCCCGCTGATAAGTACTTGTACTTCCCCTTTTGCTTGTGCATTTCTACTGCCCCACCCCTCCTGCTGATAAGTACTTGTACTTCCCCTTTTGCTTGTGCATTTAAGCCTTGGGCCTTTCTCAATACAGTGAAACCTTGATGTTACTCAGACTGCTTCTGTGTGTCATTCATGGCACAAGGTTCTCGTCTTTCTCTACCCCCTATTTGGTTCTTAGGAGAAGGTCCCCTTGAGACCCTCGAATAACTGGACCTGCTGGACTGGTCATAGAAGCTTCATAAAATTTATACATTTATAAAAAGGATTTAAATAGAATTACCTTATTTTTTTAATTGGTTATTTTATTTATTTAAATTTTAAATGTTATCCCCCTTCCCAGTTTCCCTTTCATAAACCCCCAGTCTCTTTCCCCCTTGCCCCCTGCTTCTTCTATGAGAGTGCTCCTCCAACCACCCACCTACCCACTCCCATCTCACTGCCCTAGCATTCCCCTATGCAAGGGCATCAAGCCTTCACAGGACCAATGGCCTTTTCTCCCATCACCTTATAATGAGAAATATAATGACGCAAATGCTACCAAATAAAACCTCTAGTTGTAGGAATGAATTATAGTTGTTGAGTCATTGGCCAAAGTTACTATAAGTTAACACAGTTTACTTTGATATATAATAGTAAAAAACCTATATGTAATTAGAACAATAATCTACTTTGTTTTTCATTTGCTAGCATCTCAGGAGAAATCTGCAGTGTTCTTTATTTCACTTCTTATCATGTTCACCAATATTAAGTTCCTAGTAAAAATTCTTCCAAATCCTATTCTATGATATTAGAAGCAATATCCACTTAAAATATACATAGAGATTTTTTGAATTTTCCATATTTTAACATGTGAGATTGTAGTATGTACATTAGTTTATAACTACAAATTGACAAAATAGTTGTAAACTATCTTCCTTGTAACTATATATTATATAGTTCACAGTATGTACCACAATGTACTCAACTATTCTTTTGTAGGATATTATCATTTTTGTTCAGCTACTTTGCTATTATAACCAATGTTGTAATACCAAGTGAATGCAATCTAATATTGACACGTCTAACTCTATTGATTGTCAGAGATGGTGGTGCATATTTGGTACTCTCTCTTGCTACTGAATTCATATATTTTGAATTTACCTGAAGAAGCATGAAGTGTATTATCCAATAATGTTGAGTACTATCCTTTAAGACAGTGAAAATTCAGGTGGGAGTGGGTGGGAGGGTGGGAGAAGACCCTCAAAAAAGCAGAGGGAGGGGGATGGGATAGGGGTTTTCAGGGGGAAAACCAGGAAAGGGGATAACATTTGAAATGTAAATAAAGAAAATATCCAAGAAAAAAAGAAAAAATTATATATATAAAAAAAGACGGTGAAAATTCTTCCTTGTCTGTTTAATATTAATATTCTTCTAAAAAAATGACTCTCTGTGGATGTGTGCAGAGACTTGATGTGCCAGGGTGGGGGGATACCCAGGGATCCCCACCAGCTCAGAGGAGAAAGGGAGGGGGAATGGGAGATAGAATTGTGGGAGGGGGTAATGGGGAGGGGGCAGTGAGCAAGGTGTAAAGTGAATAAGTAAAATAAAGTAAATAAATAAATAAATAAATAAATAAATAAATAGAAAACCTCTCTTCTATCAAAAAGAAATTATTTTAAAATTATAGAAAATTTGAAAAATGATGTAAATAATACTCTAATATGAGCCAGGCCTAAGTACACACCTTTAATCCCAGCACTCAGACAGCAGAGGCAGGTGGACCTCTGTGAATCTGAGGCCAGCCTAGTATGCTACACAGTGAGTCTCTGTCTCAAAACAAAACAAAATAAGCAAACAAACAGAAAAACTAAGGTTGTTTCCTTTTAATTTCCTATAGGAGTAGATGGCAATGATTTTGAGTTCAGTTGTAATGGAAATATACAAAATTTCCTACTGAGTAGAACTGGCCATTATAAACATTTTGTAATACATTAGGTTTTTGTTGTTGTTCTGTTTTATATTTAGTTTTTTGTTTGTTTGCAATTTTGTTTTGAGACAGGGTCTCACTACGTAGCTCACGCTGTCCTGGAACACACTATGTAGACCAATCAGACCTCGAACTCATTGCCTGCTTCTGCCTTCCTAGTGCTGAGATTAAAAGTGTGTTCCACATTTGACTAGTTGTTGTTATAATTTGCTTTTTTTTTAATCTAATGGTCTCTAATTCAGAGAGGCTTCTATGACCTTAATGAGGAGTAAGGGTTACACTTATCTGTGGAGATAAGAACAAATACTTGCAATGTAGTTAGGGATTATGCTGGTTTAGTAAAATGACAGTTGTAGGTTTTCCTCCAAGATCCATGACATCACTAGCCCTGAGCAGATGACTAGGTTTCCAGTACTAGTCATAATTTTCCTCTTGCAGAAAGATTATAATAGTCAGAGAAGCAGGGACTTTTATGAGATGGTGTCTTCTAGTAATGTCAGGAGCTACTACACCCATATAAAGTCTAGAATACAACCAATTTAAGCTATCCCCTATGAGTTTACACATAAATGAGACTCAGACTATGGTTATTTAATTTGGCATTGGCAATTACTGGGGGATCACACCTAGTCTACTAATTGCTGGCCTAGCTACTTCCCTAGCAATGGATCCCAGATACTTGTTGTTTCTTATGGCCATGTGTTCATGGTACCTCTCCCCCATGGTGGCTTCCTCTTCTCTCCGGTTCTTCCTCTCCTCTTCTCTGTCTCTCTTGCATTCAGGTCACTCCAAACCTTTAATCCTCCAGTAAATGGTTGTAGCTAATTGTATTTAACCTGTAATTTTAAATCAAGGAACAAGGTTTGCACAATAAAGCCAGTAAAGCTGAGAATTCACTCATAGACTTAGATCTTTGGGTACAGAATTAGCATTACAATACATAGACCAAACCTCAATCTATACAAAGAACTACAGGCAACTAAAGAATGCTGAAAGGGGGTGAAATTCTTTCCCTGTGAAAAAGATACAACTGATTTTCCTAAAAAACTTGCATACAAGTAACAGTATACATACTGAGCAGGTTGTATTAGGAATTTGTATGTATATGCATATACATGTATGCATAAATATATGTATGTAATGATAATTATGGTAAAAAGAGGCAATGGGTGAGAAATAGTGCAAATTGAGTATATAGAAAGACTTGAAGGAGAAAAGGAAGGGGAAATGGTATAATTGCACAACAATCTCAAAATATAAAAGAAATAATATTTACAAAAACCAAGTCCTGAACAGTGTAAATAATAGATGACATATCAAAAAATAGGTGGTGAATCACATGGGGACTGACCCCAGATGAAGGGTTTCAAATAATCAAATGTTGAGGGAGGAAGAACCATCTTTCCACAAGGATGAATCCTTGAATGGTTGGTTATATAACACCAAATGGTCAGTCTTAGAAATATACACTTGTCCCCATTTAAGGACCTCATTTGTCTCCATTTTGAGGACCAGGCCTGGTGTCAAAAAAGGCCATAAAGCACCAGCTTCAAGAATAGACCATAGTAAGTCCCAGAAGCTTAGGTCAGAAGACACCAGCTGTAGGAACAGACCATAAAATCCAGAACAAGATCATCAAACCCTCTCATGCACTGGGCAGTCCTAGTTCATCAAGTGATTGAATGATCATGACATAGGTAAGTAGAACACTCATTACCTATAACCGTGCCTCCCCCTCCCAGCAACCACTAATGAAATTTTAGATTACCTAATTCTTCTAGAGAGTTCCCAAGTTCCCTGTAAGAAGGCCTGCATGCCTTTATGTGGGGGTTGCCATTTCAAAGAATTGTTAACCCCCAAATGCTGGTTATTTCTACAGAATAAAAGCTCTTTGTTTTTGCATACTATCTGAGCCTGGGGTCTACCTTCAGTAATTTTTGGACCCTTATAGTATTAAGATGCTTTTCCTCGTTTTTATTTGTATGTGTGGATGTGAGAGAAGTGGGAATGCTTGTGCCTTACCATAACTGAGGAGGTCAGAGGACAACTTGCAAGCTTCCTTCTCCCCTTCCAGGACAGGGGTCACAGGGAGGGAACTGAGGCATGTGGCTTTAGTTACTGAACTACTTCACCAGGCCATTAAATCTAAGAGGTGAGCAAGAATTTCATAGATGCTAATTCCCTAAGGAACTGCATCCATTGTAAAGGGAAATACTTAAAGAGAAAATACCAGAATAAGCTTATGATTTATTTTTTAAATGACAGTTTAAGACCCACGTAGCCCTCTTTCACTGTGGGTTAGGATTCTAAGGGTAATCATCTCAGGTGTAAATATTAGATATAATCTATCTAAATATTAAGTATGGCATATCTATTGATTGGTTGCTATGCTATGAAGACAGAATAAACACACTCTTATATTGCCTTGGATATACACTGCTTTACAAAAGTAAGTAGGTTAATATTTTCTTATGCATTAAATATTGAATCAAAATGATCGTGCTTCTTTTAATATTTTGTCATTGTTTTCATTGTCTTAAAAGTAGTTGTGTGGTTAAAGTAAATAGCTTGTGCTGGGCGTGATGGCGCACACCTTTTATCCCAGCACTTGGGAGGCAGAAGCAGGCAGATTCTGAGTTCGAGGCCAGCCTGGTCTACAGAGTGAGTTCCAGGACAGCCAGGGCTATACAGAGAAACTCTGTCTCAAAAAAACAAAACAAAAAAGAAAAGTAAATAGCTTGTGTTTCAGATACCATGTGACAGAGGCAAGCAGATCTCTGAGTTCAAGGCTAGCCTGGGACAACAAGTTCCAAGTAAACAACAGCTTCGGTCCAGGCTTGGTGGTAGATACCTTTAATCTGGGCCATACGTTCTGGTGGAGGTATACATAAGGACAATGGAAGAAGGAAGGCTTCCTTCCTCTCTGCCTGCTTGCACTTGCCAGCACATTTGTTGGAACATACTTCATTAGGATTCCAGTTTATTAGGATTCCAGTTTATACAGACCAGCTGAAACAAGTAGCCTCATGGGACTGAGCAACTACTAGATTCTTGGACTTTTATTCACAGTGGCCCATTGTTGGGTTAATTGGACAGCAGACTGTAAATATTCCAATTATTTTTCCTTATCTATTGAGATATCCTATAAGTTCGGTGATTCTAGAGAACTCTGACTAATACAGGCTGCCTGACAGTTTAGGAGGTTTAGTTCTTTATTGCATGCAAGTAAACATGGTGCTGGAAAAAGAGAGAAGAGATGCCACAGCAGAAAAAGTTTGAGAGCCACTAAGCCTGGCTTGAGCTTCTGAGACCTCAGCCCATCTTCAGTAACATGCTTCCTCCATCGTGGCAACACCTACTTCAACAAGGCAACACCTCTTAATAGTTCCACTCCCTGGGAGCCTATGGGAGTATATGGGAAAGGTTTTCTTTCAGACCACCATACTATCAGTACATCCTAAATATTTATTCATAGGGCTTTGGATCAGATTATTGGCTATTTTCTGTGTTTGATTTTGCTATATCATACATTTGTTTGTTTGTTTGTTTGTTTTGTTGTTGTTGTTCTTTTTTCGAGACAGGGTTTCTCTGTGTAGCCCTGGCTGTCCTGAAACTCACTTTGTCGACCAGGCTGTCTTAGAAATCCTTAGAAATCCGCCTGCCTCTGCCTCCCAAGTGCTGGGATTAAAGGCGTGTGCCACCATGCCTGTCTCATATTGTACATTTTTAATGAACCAAATATGAACTCAGGAACAGATTTATGACAATTTAATAAAATAGTATACTATTACACCAATATTTGTTAAGTAGACCTAGTCTTAGTTCAAAAATTAAAAATTGATTATTTTTCCCCTCAGAATTTAAGGCATTTCACAAGAATTTACATTCAGATGAATATTTTATTACTAGTTCTTGTGGAACTATTCTTCTAAAACTCAGAGACTCCAGGTCCATCCATTTGCCTAGAAAGGACCCTGATATAGCTGTCTCTTGTGAGGCTATTCTTGGGGCTAGCAAACACAGAAGTGAATGCTCATAGTCAGCTATTGGATGGATCACAGGGCCCCCAATGGAGGAGCTAGAGAAAGTACCCAAGGAGCTAAAGGGATCTGCAACCCTATAGCTGGAACAGCAATATGAACTAACCAGTACCCCCCGGAGCTCCTGTCTCTAGTTGCATATGTATCAGAAGTTGACCTAGTTGGCCGTCAGTGGAAAGAGAGGCCCTTTGGTCTTGTAAACTTTATATGCCTAAGTACAGGGGAACACCAGGGCCAAGAAGTGGGAGGAAGGAGGGGAGTGGGGGGAGGAGGGCATGGGGGAATTTTAGGATAGCATTGGAAATGTAAATGAAGAAAATACCTAATTAAAAAAAGAAAAGGGAAAAAATTCAGACTGAGAGAATGCAACATTCACTGCAAAATCAAATTTTACACATTAACGACAGTAATACAATTAAATAAGCAATAATCATGTATTAGATAAAAAGAAAAACTAGCTTTAAATTATGTAATGTCCTCAGAAAACACGAACAGGAAAGGGGGAAATGAAATAATTTTAATATTAAGCTGTGGGGCCTAGGAGTTAAAAGATAAGATTGAAATTGATTTTGTTCTATATGTCAGTCTTAAGAAATTTACATAGCTATAACCACAGTTCTTTTCCAATAGCGTAAAGCCTTAAAGAAGCAGGGGGGGGGATCACATCCAATTGAAAGATCAGGGAAAGGTCAGTAAAAATTAGGTTAAAACTAGGTCAAAATGGCAAACAAAGTGCTAGCACATTTCTCCCTTCAAAGTTTCTCCAATGGAAAGAAAAGAGAATTCGGGTACACAGAACAATTTTATCAGTGTATTGGGGGCTAGGTGTATTGTGTTTTTAAAACAAATTCCTGAAAGATGAAAAGCAGATGAAAGGGTCACTGAAAGTGACCCATCCAGGAGGTCCAGTTATTCGAGGGTCTCGAGGGGACCTTCTTCTAAGAACCAAATGGGGGGAGAGAGAGACGGAAACCAAGTGCAAGAACGACATGGAAGCACTCTGAGTAGCATCAAGGTCTCTCTGTATTCAGCAAGGCTTAAATGCACAAGCAAAAGGGGAAGTACTTCTCAGCAGGAGGAAAGGGGCAGCGGAAATGCACAAGCAAAAGAGGAAGTACTTCTCAGCAGGAGGGGTGGGGCAGTGGACATTTTTCTTTTGGCAGCTACACGGGGAAGCAGGAACTTGGTGGTATCAGGGTACATCTTGTGGTCAGGACATCTGATGCTGATTTAGGGCTGGAATATTCTGTGGTTGTTCTCAGAACGGTGCATCGGTGGCCCGCTTTGACCCCCTTTTCTTCTTGGGGGGAGAGGCCCAATTCAGAGATCAAGACAATAGAGTTGTCTTAATAACTCCCAACATGAAAGGATTTAAACTAAAGAAATTAACCAAAGGATATAAATATCGCAGAAAAAAAAAAAAATGGAGGATTCTGGGCCAGGTTAAAAAACGGTTTTGCAAAGACCATGGAGCCAGAACGAATTGATCACCCTGAGTTCTGTTCTAGTGGAACAGAACTCTAAAACAGTGGAAGGGGATAGGTAGTAGGGAGGCGACTCTTTGCAGGCAGGAGGCTGGTCTCTGGGAAAGGGGAGGGAACTATTATTGCTGAAGCCTTTGGCTGAATCTCAAGGTGGCAAAGGATCTTGGCCTCCAGAGAGCTAAGCTGAAGGACCCGGGAGCACACCAGCAGCACCAGGACACCAGCAACAGTCACTTCACCTGCCCAGTCACGGGCTCACAAAACTCTTGCCTCCTGCAGCAGGAGGATTTTTCCTTCTCACCTCTGGCGAGCTCTCCCTGGGCTGGACTCCTTCACCTCTCCTCAGGCTTTTAGCAGAAGTGGCCACAAGGTGTCCGTATCCCCTCTGGCAGCCACTATCTCTGGCAGTAGGACACTAGAAAGGGCAGGCTAAAAGGTGGGCGTCCTGGAGCAGTGGTGGTGGTGGAGGGGGATGGGACTGAGCCCCTCAGGAGAAACAAAGTAGCAGTGGGAACCCCCGCCCAGGGGAAGAAAAAAGGGGAAGAGTTGGGAGGGGGGATCTGCAGTGAGCAGCAGAAACTGGGGAAGTCCTTCAGAGCCAGACTGAGGTTCTGGAAAGAACAAGGTGGAGCCCGGAGGTGGGTACCTGGAAGCAGCCAGGGAAAACAGAGGGGACTGGGGGCAGCAGGCATGGAAGCTCAGGACACTAAAATGGAGGGAGGAGAGGCAATTTAAAGCTCTTCCTGACTTCCAAACAGATTTGCAACTATCCTATGGGGGCAGGGCTCTAGACTCAGCAGAGCACCTAGTATCTGGGAAAAGAACAGCCAGTCACTGAGGAGAGTCTCTTGTTCCCCTTTTGGGGAATTCCTGATTTTATTGGACACCAGACAACAGCTTTGCCACTCTCTAGTACTTCTTCACAGGGGCCCTAGGGAACCGCAGAGACAGCACCACACAACCTGGTGCCAGGGCAGGTTTCAAGCTTCATCCTCAGGTTCTTGGCAACAGCAGTTAGGAACCAGCAAAAATCATGGAGGCACTCACTGGGAAAAGTTCATCATTTACCCCCATAGTCAAGTGTGTCTCCCCCTTTCACACTGCAGCCTTGGAGCCCTCCAGGACCCAGGAAGCAGAAGGGCAGGAAAGCTGCATAACAGGACATGGAAAGTTCAAAACTGACCAAGAAAAGAGCTGGTCGGAAGAGGCAGAGGAACAGATCTCTAGCCCTGCCCCAAAGGAACATTGTGGGCTGCAGAATTTCTCATGAGAGGAAAGAAGGAGATGAGCCTATCACACAGTGGAAAGGGACTGTGCTGGATCAGGTGCCTATAAACCCCTCCCTGTACCTGGAGAAATATGATGGGATTGACTGCATGTATGGGCTGGAATTTCACACAGATAAGAGGGTATTGTCCCTAAAGGTTCTTTCTGACAAAGTGGCATCATCTCGAGTCACTGATGCCAGCCTTGCTGATGTCATAATTGGCAAAGCAGTTAATCATCTATTTGAGGGTGAGCATGGCTCTAAGGACGAGTGGAGGGGGATGGTCCTGGGATAAGTGTCTATCTTGGATAGCAACTTTTATATTACTTATGAGAGAGATCCTGTATTATACATGTACCAGCTTCTGGATGATTATAAAGAGGGTGACCTCCTTATTGTGGAGGTGTTCAGTGATCTCCCTCCTTTAGACATCGACCTGGAGCTTGTGGATGGCCTGATAGGAAAACACGTGGAATACACCAAAGATGACCGCTCCAGGAGGGTCAGAATGGTCATTCACCAGGTTGAAGCCAAGCCTACTGTACTTCATCAAGTTTGAAGATGATTTCCATATCTATCTCTACGACCTGGTAAAACACTTCTAACCATTTGTTACTGCATTATAACAACTACAGAAATAAAGTTAATTTCTTTGGAAATAAAGTTGAAGTTGTAATTTCCAGATGGGCTCAGGTTGCTGCTCTAGAGTGTGTCCTGGGCTCAATGCAAACATACCAGTTGTCCTGAAGAATGCAGGCTTCTGTGGGTATGGCATGCTGTCTGAAGCACTCTGCTGGATGTGTTTGGTGAGTGGAAAATGGACGGATGGAGCAGCTGTCAATTCAGCCTGTGAGAAAAGTGAGCTAGTATCATAAGCAGTCATCTAAAAATGGAATGGGACTTATCTGGTCTGGTCTTGGTGGGGGAGAGGAGAAGGAACTGGAGATGGGTGGTGGAGGAGGGGGCAGAAGGATATGACTGCCCAAAGAGAGGTGGAAGGAAGCCAAAGAGAAAGGGGTGGTAGAGAGAGGCTCCCTGGAAGAGGAATAGAGTGAAGAAAGAAATATAGATTGGGAAGAGGTGTGGAAGCAGGGTGAGGCATGGCGGCACCTTCTGGCTTTCAGGAAAACTAAGGAATTCAGGAAGAAGGATACACACAGCAGTGTAAAGAGGTATACAGCAAGGGTGGGCAGGGTGAGCCAATCAGAGAGGACCCTGAGGAGAGGCTCAAGGACCTGAGAATCCAGAAGGACCGATGCATACCTAGTGATGGAGACATTAAAGAGGTAACCCTGGGAGAAGCAATTCCAAGAAGAAAGGCGGTCTCTGGGTGGTGAGAGATAAGGTAGCATGGTGGGTAGGTTTGGGGTGTGGGGGAGCACGAAGGCCCAGGGAAAAAATGGCCTTGTGAGGGCATGCAGGTGCACTGAAGGGACACTAAAGGCCATTTCAACAGGGACTATTTGGACAGTTTCAAACACAAATCAACATTGAATATATCTCAGGCCTTTCTTTTTCAGAGTCTGTGATAGCCAGCAGCCTGAAAAAGCTAGTAAGAGTTCCTAGCTTGCTCTGGGCAAAGGACAAGTATTTTTTTCTGGGAAATGGTCCCTTACTGGATCCAGGAATAGCAGTCTTGTCACTGTCCTTTTGCTGCTGGAATTGTCCTTGCCTTCCTAGGGGTGGAGGGGACGTCTGCTGATTGTGCCTCAAGTCTCCATGATATAGAGAGAACTTGCCTGTTCGTGTTCTGTCACAGCTGCCTGAAGCCACAGGTGGCTCCATTCCTTGCCCAGGCAAAGGGAAGCTGCCCTTTCTGGTTAGACTCCCTACAAAACCTATAGTTCCTGACACCTTCTAGGTACCTTTTATTCAAACAAGTTTTCCCTTTCTTCTAAAACTGAGAGCTAACCCTGAAGGAAATGTGTGTACCTCTCTGAAATGTAAACTTATGGGTTCTTTGGACAGTCAGTTGTGTTGCATGGTGTTTGTCTAAGGCAAACAAATGAAAGGACATTTTACTGAAGCTGACACAGGTGAAAGGATATTCTGCTAAACAAGCACATGAAAGGATGATGTGTGATGAGGGACTCTTCACTAATGAAATATGTGTGTTGGTCTGCCTTACATTTTGTAGTTAGACTTTGTTTGTTGGGACTCTATGGGGAGAAACTCACTGGAGAACTTCTGGTGGTGTCCTTTGGCTTCTTACCACTTCTGAGGACTCCAACTGATGGTCACAGTTATGTCAGCTGAGGGAGACTCATGCTGAGACAAGAAACATGCTGTGGCAAGGCCCATAGACATGTGATGTTTGGAGGAATTATAAGAAGGGCTAGATGGACAGGGAAGGTGGCTGAACTTGGCTTACTTACATAGCTAAACACTTATTGATCTTGTGACTTTGCTGATGGTATTTTCTTGAGAGAGGCACAGTGGGGAACTTTCCTTGGGGTTCTCTTGGTCCTGGTCCCTCTTGCTGACTCATGCCAAGGGTGAAGCCTGGCTCTCTCTTCTAATTAGTGTCACTGATACTGATTCAGGTTTGCTAGCCCAACTCTATAGAACTGGACTGCTGGTTTATCCATTAAGTGTTTGGGAGTAGACTGAGGTGCAGTTGCTGACCTGTGAACTGAACTACTGATTTCCAGAAAATATAGATGGAAGTTGCTCCAAAGAACTATTCCTAAACAGGTACACTTCCCCTGTATCCTTTCTTTTCTGCTACCACTGCTGGGTGGTGGTCTAATAGGGCGGTTAAGGTATTTATTAATCAGGCTCTTAAAAAAATAAAGTTATACCTCTCTTTAGGGAAGGGGACTATAAATACAAAAGGGCTATGGCTGTGAACCGTGGCTTTGTCCAACTAATTCCTTTGACTGTATACTGCTGATTGGAAAGGTTTGCTTCCTGCGAAGAAGACTTGTCAATGCCAGCCAAGTGCCTCAGTGCTCTGCCATATATATATTTATGTGAAGTCCAGGCCGTGAGTCTCTGTCCTCATGCTTTCTTTGTTTTCCTTTCCTATGCTTCCAAACCCCTCTGAGGACTGTGTGTTTTCTTCCCTCCTTTAGCAAACTTTGTTATTGCCTCATAAAAGAAGAACATTTCTTGTTCCTGCTGCTGAGTTCTTCCCAAAGCCACACATGGAAGAAGCAAGTGTCTTCCAGACATTGAAAGAAGGTGTCAAATCTTGTTGATGCTCACTGCCTACCAAGCATTGACTCAATAAGTTCATTGCATCAAAAATGACAAAAGACCAGCACACCTCACCAGGGCAGCTGTAGTCTTCTTTTCTATATCATGTGTTTTTGCTAAACCAACACCAGCAGTTCCTCTTTCACAGACCCATTTCTGCTAGCTTAGATGGGTATTTTTAGCATTAGTGTTTTGTTGTATTTAGCATCCAATTTGACTTTTTTTAATTTTAATTTTATTTATTTTTCAAGTATTCACTTTACTTCCTTCTCCCTACTCCCCTTCTTTGTCCCTCCTTCCCTCCCACAATTCTCCCACTTCCCTTTCTCCTCTGAGTGACTGGGGGCCCATTGCATATCCCTCTATCCTGGCACTTCAAGTCTCTGGGAGGCTATGTGCATCCTCTCCTACTAAGGCCAAACAAGGCAGTCCAACTAGAAAAAAAGATAATCCATGGACAGGCAACAGCTTTGTGGGTAGGTCCAGATGCAATTGCTTGGGGCACACATAAAGGTCAAACTGCACATCTGCTAGATATATGTGGGAAGGCCTAGGTTCAGCCCGTATATGTTCTTTGGTTGGCGGTTCAGACTCCAAGATCCTCAAGGGTGCAGGTTAGTTGATTGTGTTTGTCACATTGGGGAGTTTCTATACTCTTTGGCCCACAATCCTTTCCCATATAAATCCATGAGAGTCCCCAAACTCCAGTCATTGTTTGTCTGTGGGTGTCTCTATCTGTCTTAGTAAGCTATGGTGGACCCTCTCAGAGAATAATATGCTCCTGTCATGTATGTATATCCTTTTAGGATTTTTTTACCTCATTCAGGATGATATACTTAAGTTCCATCCATTCTGGCTACTACAAATAAAACTGCTTTAATCATTGCAGACCAAGTGTCTTTATGGGATGTTGGAGCATCTTTCAGGTAAATAAGTAGGAATGGTATAGCTGGGTCTTGAGATAGAGCTATTGCAATATTTCTGAGAAGCTGCCAAATTGATTTCTAGAGATTGTACAAGTTTGCACTCCTACTAGCAATCAAGGAATGTTCCCCTTGCTCAATATCTTTGCCAGTATGTGCTATCTCTTGACTTTTTGATCTTACCATTTCTGATGGATATAAAAGAACCTCAGAGATGTTGTGATTTGCATTTCCCTGATGACTAAGGACTTTGACCATTTCTTTAAGTGCTTCTTGGCCATTTGAGATTTCTCTTTTGAGAATTTTCTGTTTAGCTCTGCACCCCATATTTTAATTGAGTTATTTTGTTATTTGTGAATGTGGATATTAGTCCTCTCTCAGATGTAGGGTTGGTGTAGGCACTTTTCCCATCTATAGGCTGCCGATTTGCCATTTGACACTGTTCTTTGCCTTACAAAACCTTTTCAGTTTCATGAGGTCCCATTTATCAATATTTGATCTTAGATCCTGAGCCATTGGTATGCTGTTCAGGCTATTGTCTCCTGCAAAATTGCATTCAAAGACCTTTCCCATTTTCTTTTCTATCAGATTTAGTGCACCCTGTTTTATGTTTAGGTCCTTGATCCACTTGAATTTGAGTTTTGTGCAGAGTTATAAATATGGATCAATTTTCTTTCTACATGTAGACATCCTGTTAGACCAGGGCCATTTTTTACCACTTTGTTTAAGTTGTATTTTTGTAAAGATTTATTTATTTATATTATGTATATGTGTATACCATTTCTTTCTTCAGAAACACCAGAAGAGGGAATCAGATCTCATTAAAGATGGTTTTAAGACACCATGTGGTTTCTGGGAATTTAACTCAGGACCTCTGGAAGAGCAGTTGGTGCTCTTAACCACTGAGACATCTCTCCAGCTCCCTGAAGTTGTTTTTCATCTATAGTACTTCTCTCATGGAATTTTTGGGGTTGCTTATATATACTGTCATATCATCTGAAAATAGTGATACTTTGCCTTAGTCCTTTCCAATTTGCATCCCCTTGATTTTCTTTTATTATCTACTTGCTCTAGCTAGACGTTCGAGTACTGTATTGAATAGATAAGGAAAGAGGTGGCAACCTTTTCTTGTCCCTGGCTTTAGTGGGATTGCTCTAATTTCTCTTCATTTAATTTCATGTTTGCTGTTTATTTGCACTATATCGCTTTTATTATGTTTATATATGTGCTCTGAACTCCTGATCTTTCCAAGACTTTTAACATGAATGGGTGTTAAATTTTATTGAAGGCTGTTTCAGCATCTAATGAGATGATCATGTGGTTTCTTTCCTTGGGTTTGTTTATATAGTATATTATGTTGAAGTATTTGTATTTATTAAACAATCCCTGTATCCTTAGGCTGAAGCCTACTTAATCATGGTAAATAAAGTTTTTGATGTGTTCTTAGATTCAGTTTGCAAGAATTTTGTTGAGTATTTTTGCACCAATATTCATAGGCAAGATTGGTCTGAAGTTCTCTTTCTTAGTTGGGTCTTTGTGTGATTTAGGTATCATAGTAATTGTGGCTTCATAGAACGAAATAGGTAGTTTTTCTTTTGTTTCTATTTTGTGGAATAGTTTGAGGAGTAATGGTATTAGATCTTATTTAAGGTCTGGTAGAATTCTTCACTAAAACGGTCTGGCATTGGACTTTTTTGTTTGGGAGGTTTTTTGATAACTCTCTGTATTGTCTTAGGTGTTATAGGACTGTTTAGATAGTTTACCTGACCTTGATTTGACTTTAGTACAGAAAGCCATCTAGATTTTTTCAGTTTTGTAGAGCTAAACGCTTTTGTAGTTGCTTCAGATGATTTTCTTGAATTTTCTCAGATTCTGTTGTTATGTCTCTTTTTCATTTCTGATTTTGTTAGTTTGGATACTGTCTCTGTGCTCTTTAGTTAATTTGGCTAAGTGTATATCATATCTATCTTGTTGATTTTCTTAGCAAACCAGCTCTTGGTTTGTTGATTTTTTGAATCATTCTCTTAGTTTCTAACCAGTTGATTTCAGCCCTGAGCTTGACAATATCCTTACATCTACTCTTCTTTGGTGCACTTTTCTGCTTTCTGTTCTAGAGCTGTTAGGTATTCTTTTAACTTGCTTGTATAGGATCTCTTGAAAATTCTTTACAAAGGCATTTAATGCTATGAATTTTTCACTTAATGCTGTTTAAATTGTGCCCCATGATATTTGGTATGATATGTCTTCACTTTAGTTGAATTCTATAACTTCTTGGAATTCTTTCTTATTTCTACCCTGACCAAGTATCATTCAGCAGAAAGTTTTTTAGTTTTCAGGAGCATGTGGACTTTCTGTTGTTTTGGTTGTTATTGACATCTAGCCTTATTCTGATGTTATCTGATAGAATGCATGTGAGTATTCCCATTTTCTTGTATCTGTTGATGCTTGTTTTATAACCAATTATATTATCAGTTTTGGAGAATGTTCCATGAGGAGCTGAGAAGAATGTATATTCATTTGTTTTGGGGTGAAATGTTCTATAGATATCTTTTAAATCCATTTGGTTCATAACTTCTGTTCATTTCACCGTGTCTCTGTTATTTTCTATTTCAATGACCTGTCCATTGGTGAGAGTGGAGTGTTGAAGTCCCCCACTATAATTATGAGAAGTTCAATGTGTGTTTTGAGCTTTAGAAAAATTTCTTTTATGGATGTGTGTCTTAGTCAGGGTTTCTATTCCTGCACAAACATCATGACCAAGAAGCAAGTTGAGGAGAAAAAGGTTTATTCAGCTTACACTTCCATACTGCTGTTCATCATCGAGGAAGTCAGGACTGGAATTCAAGCAGGTCAGAAAGCAGGAGCTGATGCAAAGGCAATGAAGGGATGTTGCTTACTGGCTTGCTTCCCCTGGCTTGGTCAGCCTGCTCTCTTATAGAAGGAAGACTAGAAGCCCAGAGATGGCACCACCCACAAGGGGACCTCCTCCCTTGATCACTAATTGAGAAAATGCCTTACAGCTGGATCTCCTGGAGGCATTTCCCCTACTGAAACTCCTTTCTCTCTGAGAACTACAGCCTGTGTCAAGTTGACACAAAACTAGCCATTACAAAGTGGGTGCCCTGAATTTGGGGCATAGATGTTCAGAATTGAGACTTTGTTTTGGTGGATTTTTTCCTTTGATGAGTATGAATTCTTCCTCATCATTTTTTTTTTTTTTTTTACTATTCGTGGTTGAAATATTATTTTATTGGATATTAGGATGGCTCCAGGAAGGAGGAATTATCTTTGCTGTCTTCACTACTGCAGCTGCATTCACCACTGCTGTAGCTTTTGTTGATCCAAGATGCATTATGCTGAGTCATACTTGGCTGAGCTGGTGGGAGGCTGACTTGCCAGGGAAAGGTGGTAGGGAGCTTCTTGTGGTGTTTTGGGAAAGCAGGTCCTTTCTCTGGTGGTGGAGTTACAACTCTTATGACAGAGGCTCTCAAATAATGACAGAGTAATTCTCATACACCTTTTTTTCTTCTCAATAGGTTTCTTATATACAGTCTTGGTGTGGGTCAGAGTATGACAGTAGGTGTTTACTATTGGCTTGACCTAAGAGGATGGGGATACCTCATCTACATGTGGGAGGGCTTGGAGTGCTGTCTTTATATGACTGAAAGCCACAAACCTCTCTAAAGTGGGTATGTGACTACATGGCAGGGACCTGGTTACGGAAGCAGGCAAAGCTTCTACTGTCCCTTCAGGGTTCCCAGGGCTTTAAATCTTAGCTCAACCTTACCAGGCTTCCTCTCACAACCCACAGCCACATACTATTTCAGCTTGTTTCTTGTGACTGTTTGCTTGCAAAACTTTTTTCCAACCTTTTATTCTGAGGTAGGATCTGTGTTTGTCACTGAGGTGTATTACTTGTATGAAGCAAAGGGCTGGATCCTGCTTATGTACCCAGTCTTTAGCCAGTGTCTTTTTATTAGGCAGTTGAACCCATTGATGTCAAGAGATATTAAAGACAGATGATTATTAGTTCCTGATATTTTTGTTGTTGGAGATGGTATTCTGTGTTTATGATTCTCTTCTATTGGGTTTGTTGTGAAATGTTTAGTTTCTTATGCTTTCTTGGGTGTAGTTACCCTCCTTGTATTGGAAATTTTGTTCCAATATCCTCTGTAGGTCTAGATTAGTAAAAAGATGATATTGTTTAAATTTGGTATGGTTTTGGAATATTTTGCTGGGTATAGTAACCTGTGCTGGCCTATATGGTCTCTTAGGGACTGGATGATATCTGTCTAGGATCTTCTAGCTTTTAAAGTCTCTGCTGCAAAGTATGGTGCAATTCTCACATGTCTGCTTTTATATGTTACTTGGCCTTCTCTTCTTCAGGGAGAAACTTTTAAGTTACTTCTTTCTGTGCATTTAGTGTTTTGATTATTTTGTGATGAAAGGATTTTCTTTTCTTGTCCAATTAATTTGGTGTTCTGTAGGCTTCTTGTACCTTTATGACCATCTCTTCCTTTAGGTTAGGGAAGTTTTCTTCTATTATTTTGTTGAAGATGTTTTCTGTCCCTTTGAGCTGGGATTCTTCACCCTCTTCTATTCCTATTATTTTTAGGTTTGGTCTTTTCATTGTTTCCTGTATTTCCTGGAGATTTTGGGTTTGGAGCTTTTTTTTCTCATTTTTTTTATTAGCTATTTACTTCACTTACATTTCAAATGCCATCCCAAAGTCCCCTATACAATCCTCCCACCCTGCTCCCCTACCCTCCTACTCCAAATTCTCAGCCCTGGTGTTCCCCTGTACTGGGACATATAAAGTTTGCACGATCAAGGGGCCTCTCTTCCCATTGACGGCCGACTAGGCCATCTTCTGCTACATATGCAGCTAGAGACACAATCACTGGGGGTACTGGTTAGTTCATATTTTTGTTCCACCTATATGGTTGTAGACCCCTTCAACTCTTTAGGTACATTCTCTAAATTGTCCATCTCTTGGGTTTCCTCGTTTTGTGTTTTCTCTATTGTTTCTATTTCAATTTTTAGTTCTAAGACTGTTTTATTCAACTCCTTTACCTGCTTGCTCATATTTTCCTGCATTTCTTTAAGGGATTTATTTGTTTCTACCTGTTTGCCTTTGTTTTCCTGTTTCTTTAAGTAGAGTTTATTATATCTTCCTTAAAGGCATCTGTCATTTTCAAAAGATGGGATGTTAAGCCGCTATCTTGCTTTTCAGTCATGTTAGAGTATCCAGGGATTGCTCTGGTGGAAGAACTTGGTTCTGATTGTGCCAGATAGCATTGGGTTCTGTCACATATGATCTTCTGCTTGCTTCTGGCCATCTGGTTCACTCTGGTGTTAATTGGCCCAGGTATCTCTGATTGTAACTGGTCTCCTTGGAGGCAGAGAGCTCTGTAATCTGAGTTAGGGCTGATCTCCTTGGAGACAGGCAGTGTTGTCTCTGATTAGAGTGGGCCTCCAATGTCTCTGGTTAGGGTAGACCTTCTGTGTCTCTGGTTACTTCAGAAATCCTGTAACCCTTTTACTGAAGATGTCCTGTGCCCTTGGTTACTATGGAACTCCTGAAAGACCTGCAGGCTGTAGTATTTGGGCAGGTATTGGGCCACTGATCTGGCCCTGGTGAGGAATAGGTGCCGAAGGAAATTGGAGCTTGGGGGGTTGAAGTGGAAGTGGGGGGTAAGTACCTTGTCAGCTTGGCTGGGTGCATGTTCCAGACTGTGTGGAAATTTGGGTGAGAGAGTCCCCTGTGTCTTTGGTTACTTTGGACCTTCTGGGAGGTAACTATGCTGTTACATTTGGGCAGGTATTGGGCCACTGATCTAGCCTATATCTTCTTGATGGATCATGTTTTTGATGTGTTCCTGGATTTAGATAATGAGTACTTTATTGAGCATTTTTGCATCAATGTTCATAAAAGAAATTGTCCTTGAGTTCTTTTTCATTTTAGTCTTTGTGTGGTTTAGAAATAAGAGTGGTATGGCTTCATAGAATGAGTTTGGCAGTGTACCCTTGGTTTCTATTTTGTGGAATAGTTTGAGGAGTATTAGAATTAGCTCTTCTTTGATTGAATTGTGCACTAAAACCATATGGACCTGGGCTTTTTTGGTTGAGAGATTTTGATGACTGCTTCTAATTCTTTAGGTGATAAAGGGCTGTTTAAATAGTTTACATGATCTTGATTTAACTTTGGTATGTGATATCTATCTAGACAATCATCCGTTTCATTAAGGTTTTCCCTTTTGGTGGAGTACAGGTTTTTGAAACAAGACCTAATGATTCTTTGAATTTGTTCAGTGTCTCTTGTTAGGTCTGTACTTTCATTTCTGATTTTGTATATTCAGGAAATGTCTCTCTCTCTTTTGGTTAGTTTGGCTAAAGATTTGTCTAACTTGTTAATTTTCTCAAAGAACCAGCTCTTGGTTTTGTTGATTCTTTGTATTGTTTTCTTTTTTTCTAATAGATTGATTTCAGCCCTGATTTTTATTATTTCCTACCCTCTACTCCTGTTAGGTGTGCTTGCTTCTTTTTTTTTTCCTACAACGTTCAGGTGTACTTTTAAATTGCTGGTATGGGGACTTTCTAATTTCTTTATGGAGGCTCATAATGTTTTGAACTTTCCTCTTACTACTACTTCCATTGGGTCCCATACATTTGGATATGTTGTGCCTTCTTTTTCATTGAAATCCAGAAGTTATTTAATTTCCTGTTGTGGATAGCCCTGGTCATCTATTTTGATGCTAATTTTGCTATCCTGGGGGATGTTGCAGATGGGGAGTGAATCACTCATCCCAGTCAACTTCTTGTGTACCTTTTCCCCATTTTAACTTGTAAAATAAAGGCTAGAGCAGGTGACTGGGCAGTTGAAGGGAAGGTGGAGCTGAAAATTTGGCAGAAGAAGGAAGAGAGGAGGGGAGAGAGGACTATGGAGGAGGAGGGAGAGTAGTAGGTTTAAGGACAATGGAGCAGAACCATGTGGCCCGGAGAAATCACAAGTTATAAGGGATCTCATAGATGGGGAATATAGTAATGTAATGATAGATATGCCCAATTTAGGAGTGTAGCTTGTATTCCTATTTATTGAGTTGTGATTTCTTTGCTCTAGCTTTTCTGGGCTGGAGATTTACTAGAACATCATTGAGTAGACAGTTGTTCAATTTCCATGAGTGTGTAAATTTTCTCATTGTTTCCGTTGTTGAAGTCCACTTTAATCCATGTGGTCGCAAAAATACAATGTGTTATTTAAATTTTCTTATATTTGTTGAGGCTTCCTTTTTGACTGACTATATGGTCAATATTGGAGAAAGATCCATGAGGTAGTGCGAATAAGGTATATTCTTTTGTGTTTGGGTGAAATATTCTATAAATGTCTGTCAGGTCATTTTGATTCATAATATCTGTTTGTTTCATTATTTCTCTGTTTAGTCTTTATCTGAATGACCTGTCAATTGGTATGAGTGGAGTGTTGAAGTTTCCCAGTATTAATGTGTGGGTATCTATGTATGATTTAAGTTTTAGCAATATTTCCTTTACAAATGTGGATAAACTTATTTGGGGGCATAGATGTTCAGAATTGACATATCATTTTGATCCATTTTTTTTCCTTTGATGAATATGAAGTATCCTTTCCTGTCTCTTTTGATTTTCCCTGTGTCTTTTGATTAATTTTGGTTGATGTTCTATTTAACTAGATGTTAAAATAGCTGCTTCAGCTTGCTTCTTGGGTCCATTTGTTTGGAAAAAATCCTGTCATTTTCTCTGAGGTAATGTCTATAATTGTGGCTGAGATATATTTCTTGTTTGCAGCACAATGATGGATCCTGTTTTTACATTTATATGTTACCTGGCCATTTTCCCTTGCTGCTTTTAACATTCTTTCCTTGTTCTGTAGATCTCGTGTTTTGATTATTATTTTCTGGGAGGATTTTCTTTTCTAGTCCCATCTAATTGGTATTCTATAAGCTATTATATTTATAGGCATATCTTTCTTTAGTTTGGGAAAGTTTTCTTCTATAATTTTGCTGAGAATAATTTTTTGGACCTTGGAGCTGGGACTCTTCACCTTCTTCTATTCCTATTGTTCTTAGGTTAGATTCTCTCTTCCATCTCCTGTATTCAGTTGGTTCTCACATCTGTTGTTCCTGTTATCTGCCCTAGGTTTTCCATCTCCAGGATTTCCTCAGTTTGTGTTTTCTTTATTGCTTCTATTTCCACTTTCAGGTCTCACACAAATTTATTCCCTGTATGTTTTTAAGGGATTTGTTTGTTTCCTCTTTAAAGGCAACTATCATGTTGAGAAGATTGGATTTAATGTCATTTTCTTGTGATTCACTTGTGTTAGAATATCCACAGTGAACTGTGGTGGGGTAGCTGTGCTTTAGAAGTGTCATATTACACTGATTGACTTTGTCATTTCAGGGGCCTTTAGCCATATGGATGGTTTGTTCCCTGGATGTTCTTGTTATAGTAGGTTTTGGGAGGGGGTTAATCTCAATGGACCGGGTGTTAAAGACCTTTGATGGGTATCTTTGGGTTAAATGGTTCTAGAACTGTGGTCTGTATGGTTCAGGAACATCAGGTTTGCTGGAGTTGGGTGGGGACATGGCAGGAGAATGGTGTTCTCCCTGAGATAACAGGTTGCTCTGGGCAGCTTGGTTTGATCGAGAGGGCTCAGAGAGCATTGAAGTTGGGTTGGGGAAGGGAAGAATTCAGGAATGGTTCAGGAGTCTGATGAAGGTAGAGGAGAGGTGTTGAAGAGTAGGAGGCTCCCTGGGATAGCAGGCTATTCAAGGCAGCTTGGCTTGGCCCATAAGGCTCAGCAAGCAGGGACGATGGGTGGGAAAAGGGATTCTATCCTCTATTATCCAAGAGTCTGATGAAGGTATAGGACAGGTGGTAGTAGAATAGAAGTCCCTCAGGTATAGTGAAAGAACCTAGTGGGGAAACACCCACTCATATCCCGAGTCAGACCTCTGAGGACTATCAATAGCAGGCTGCTCCGGGCAGCTTGGATTGGCTGAGAGTGTTCCCCAATTTGATTTTTGATAAGTTCATACCCAATAACATGGCTGCTCTGGCAAGCAATCATATCCAAAGTTTTTCTGTGTCTCTGTAATCTGGCTGGAAAGTAGATATTCTGGATTACTCTATGATCTGGCTAGAATACAGACAGGTCCTTACACCTTTAATAGCAAACAATGTAGGTAAGTTTAATTTGTAGAAGGAAACCATTATGTTTGCAAGTGACTTCTAATGGAGAGAAGATAACAAATCAGAGCAAGGTTTGTCAGAATGAATTAGACAGAAGATATACCCATCTCAGGAGAACAGCACAGGAATGATGTAGCTGCCAGTGTCCATGGAGAAGTGTGTACCTGGAAGGAGAGTTGGGGATGGATGGGAAGGACAGAAGAGAGACAAATCAGACTAAGATAAAGTTTTTGATCAAGGCCATATGTTTAATTCTTAAGTCTGAATTTAAAGGGTGAAACCCATCCCCCACTTTGCCAGAATCTCCTCAGGAAAACAAGCTCAGCTGCTCAGCAGGTAGTGGTTTCTTGAAGGAAGCTGCATATGTGGCAGGACAATAGACTTCACTTAGGGTGGAAGACTCCACCCTAGGTGGACTAGGCTACTCTAGCAAAACAAGGTCTGATTTAGCCTGCTCAAGGTTGCTGGAAGGGCACAGAAAGTGAGGTAACTTAAGAACATCACAGCGAGAGAACAAGCTAGAGCTAGGCACATGTGGTCGTGGTGGTGGTGATGGTGGTGGTGGTGGTGGTGATGGTATGTGTGCCTGCAAGGCAATTTTCCCAGGACATTTTTACAGAGACAGTTTGCAGAAAGAACAAGCTAGACACAGAGGATGACAGGATGAGCCAGAAGATTAGAATAGACTGCCACCATTGTATGATGCCAAGCAGAGCAACATATTGAGAAGCTGAGAGAAGTTGAATGGAATCCGTCAGCTTGGGAGATTATACTGTATGGAGGGTAGAAGCTTCCAAGCTTTGGCCTAGAAATATGTATTACAGAGAAACTATCTGCCCAAACTGTGTATCTGAAGAGCTTGGAAACGGCTCTCATCTCATCCCACTATCTGTGTAAATAAAGCAACAGTTACAGTTCGTATCATGTAAAGGCGTTGGAATAGGAACCATATTCTAACAAGTATACAAGCACCCTGGTATGAGGAAAGGTCTATCTCATTTCAACTTTGGAAAGGTTTCTGTTGGCCATGCCTCCAGTTGCCCTGCTTCATCCTGTCCTGCAAGCCTAGACTGTGGTGCAAAGTGCACTAGTAGGTAGCTTTATGACTAGACCCAGGCATACCTGTCTAATTTTACATGCTCGATTCCACAGATTCTCACTCAGTTCATTTGTTTTACCTCGGTCCCATAAATACTCTGAGTGGTCTCTGTCATGCTGTGTTTTAGACATTGCAATGACCAGAGGCAGCAAATGAACAGATCTTATCCTCATTGAGTTCTCAGCCTAGTGTGGGAAATGAGCCATATAGCCAGGTAGCTATTAAGTCAGTATGAACTCTTTTCATATTGGTAAGTGACAAGAGAGAGCATGACAAGCCTAACTTCAAAAAAATGAAATTCCAGGGTGAGCATTCTTTTCAGAGAGTCAGAGTGGCCAGGAAAGGTATCAAGGAACCTCCGAGTCTGGAATGAAAACATGCAGATAGAGAGAGTGTGGCCTTCAGCAGCATTCAAGAAGAATATGCATTCCAGATAATGTGACGACAGTTGCTGAGGTTCAGTGGTCAGAGAAGACCTGGGAAGCATGAGATGCAGCAGCTGGGATGGTGGCATGGCTGGAGCTGATGGAGGAAGGTAGAGAATTGTCTTAGGTGAATTCCCGATGCCACAGGGTAGTCGGAAAGCTCAAAACCCTGCAGGTTACAACCTCTACAGGTTAATTTTTCCTTTACCTTGTGTGAATGCGGGACAAGTTGGTTCATTTTAAGCTGAAATATAGCCCAATTTGTGTTGTATTTTAACATGCACATTCTAGTAACTCCTGAAAATCATCTCAAAAATCAAATATATCAATTCCACATTGGAAGTAGGTGAGAATACATTTATTCATAAGAATCTTGTGCCCTGCTAGACCTGAGATTTTTCTTGAAAATAACAATTACTCAAAGATTTTCCTTTTTCTGTGCTTTTAGGTATCTTGCCCCACTCAGTGTGATCTGACTGTGTATGTCAAACATACGTTTTTATGTATTTGTTTTAGTCAGGGTTTTGCTGCTGTGAACAAACACTGTGACAGAGGAAACTTATATAAGAACAACATTTAATTGGGTTTGGCTTACAGGTTCAGAGGTTTAGTCCATAAAAATCAAGGTGGAAACATGGCAGCATCTAGGCAGGCATGGTGCAAAAGGACCTGAGAGTTCTATATCTTCATCTAAAGGCTACTAGGAGAATACTGGCTTCTATGCAGCTAGAAGTAGGATATTAAAACCCACTTTCAGAGTGACAAACCTACTCCAACAAGGTCATACCTACTCCAACAGGGCAATTCCTTCTAATAGTGCCACTCCCTGGCCTGAGCATATTCTATTTAATGGAGGCTAGGAGCCTGATTATAAGCACACAATGGGAGAAAATAGGCAGGGGCCAAGGGGGAACAATAAAAGTACATAGAAAGGGATGGACATCTGGGGCAGATGCTGATTGCAGGCTTCAAACATCTTGCAGTTTATCTTGGAATTCCAGCTTTATCTAAAAAGTCCCAGGTGCCAAGTGGAGACAAGAAGGTGAGGGTGACACTGCTCCCATCAAAGGGTCAGCCAGATCTTCAGGGTGAGAGTTGATGAAGGTCTGGTTTCCCACAGTTTGGTCTCTCACAAGTGGTAATTAAGAAGAGACCAGCATCACTGAGTTGAAGTCATCTGGGAAGTATTTTCTGAGAGCAGAAAGAAGCTATGCTCAGAGATAGCCCAGGTTGTATCTTCTGTTGCAGCTGGAGTTGGTAATTTGTAAGAATCACCCAGATGGTACTGGTTTTGAAGACATAAAGGTGTCTTGGATAAAAGCTGATGCTTGGCAGTAGTTGAGACTTGTAACCATGAAGAGAGCCTATGAGAGGTTATTGGTAAAGCCTAGTTGTAGCAGAAGACCCAAGAGTATTGGAGATGCCAGTACAATGGGATGATCACCAAAAACAGCAGCAGCAAACCACCCCCACAGTGACACACCTACTCCAATCAGGCCACACCACCACTCCCTGGGCCAAGCATATACAAACCATCACAGCACTATAGATGAGTTGTTTATTAGTGTTTAGGTATATCCTTACCCAGATGAGCAATCCATTTGGCAGTATCCTCATGTAGAAATAAAATGCTGAGGCAAAGAATATTGATTTTCTGGGCAATATGGCCTTTGTGAATTCATTGCTAACCCTAGTGTCTAAAGCACATGACAACAGTAAAGATCCTATCTTGCCCCTCCCACCATATGATTAATGTCATTAATAAATTTTCTGCTGTCTCAAGCAAATTCATTGGAGGGTAAATACCTTAACATTCAGCTGGATGGTGGTGGCTCATGCCTTTAATCCCAGAACACAGGAGGCAGATCTAGGCATATCTCTGAGTTTGAGGTCAGCCTGGTCTATATAGTATGTCTCAGGACAGCCAGGGCTACAGGGAGAGATCCTGTCTTGGAAAACAAATAAAATAATACAAATATAAATATAAACAAAACAATGCAACATTCTTAACTGGAAAGTATTTGGCTATAGATGCTGAATGAAAGACTTTTTTAAAGCTAAACTATATGCTGTCAGCAATTGGTAATTTATCTCCACAATACAATAATAAGAAATACTGAAACTATGTGTACTTCCGTCTGATAACACATAAGTCATTAATATACCATACAGAATCAAAAATAATTGTCAGGGTATTCCTTCTAAATAAAATAATAATAATAAAAATAATTCCTTCTAAAGGCTCGGAATAATTTGTCCTGTGTGTCCTTTGCTTCCACTTTTTTTTTTCTTCAACACAACCAAAGTACTTTTCACGAAGAAAATAGTTATAAATTGGAGCCTTGGACCCTTTGTTTAATGCCTTAAATACCCCTTGAGTAGGATGGGCTGTTTTGTGAAATACTTGTGATCATTCTAGTAAGCATAGATGCCTAAAATCTCTAGCTACCAAGCTCAATGGAGGCAAAGGCTACTGGAGACATGTGGGTCTTGTGTCTCATTTGGAGTGAGGATCAACATGATGTTAGTTATACACACATTAAATTATATTTCCACATCAGAGTGCATCCTACATGTACTAAGAATTGTTGCCTGCATTTCTTGGCCCATGAGGAAAGTGTTTGTAGAACACTAATTCTTTGATTTCTTCCCCTTCCCATCCCTTTTTGGTTGGTTCAACAAAGAGAAAACAGAATCTCAGGAAAAGGAAAAATCAAATACTTTCTCTAATGCTTAATGAAGGTACTGGTAGGAAGAATAAATGCTTTTATCTTCCTAAGTGCTAAAAAATCTATAACAGAAGCTGAAAACTTGAAGGAGATCATCAAATTCATTCCTGCTATGGCCTGAGCTGTTGTAGATATCATGACTATAAGTACATTTTAGAAATTGATGACACATGAAACATAGTTTTGAGCATTTATTACACCTTCTTTTTCATACTACTGCCTTCTGTGGATTATGATTTTTTCATTCACACGACAATACCTATAACATGATTCAATAGGCCTTGTTTATGAATAACATTGTTTCTAACAATTGTCCTAATGGAAATATGTTTTAAATGAAAAGTTGGTTGTTGCCACTTTCAGAGATATCCAAACACAGGCTCTTGCATCTACAAAACTACTGGCTAGATGAAAAGACCTCGATTCACAAAATTGGGGCTAAATACTTGACCATTTTCACAGGTCTGGTTCATATATATATATATATATATATATATATATATATATATATATATATATATATATGTTCATAGGGGTCATATATCAGATATCTGACATATTAGATATTTACATCAAAATAATATAACAGTAGCAAAGTTACAGTTATGAAGTAGTAACAATAATAATTTTATACTTGGAGTCACCACAACATGAAGAAGTATATTAAAATGTCTCAGCATTAAGAAGGTTGAGAACCATTGCTCCAGTTGAAGTTTGGAATACTTTGCTGAGTAGAAGAATATTGGAAATGGACTTGTTACTGGGATTGACACTTGGGGCTGAAAAAACTAGAAAAAAAGTCTGTTGCTACTGTCAAAATGGAGTTATTAATGCATGTGATCACCACAGTAATAAAACAGCTTCTGGTGAGACTGAAATAAAGCCCCAAAATTAGTATGCACTATCTAAATTGTTAGAATTTTGACTGGATATATCACTGTACTGGACATGGTAACATACTGACTGGTAGGTTAAATCTCCTTCAGTTAAAAAAAAAAGCCAATTCAAGCCAGATTAGAGTATATAAAAGACAGCTTTATTGGAAAGTCTCTCAGGGACTTCACTAGCCCCAAGGAACAAGGCCACAGAAGTCACTTTGGTGAATGTGGGGGGAGGGGGAAGAGAAAGAGAGAGGGTGTACTCAGAGAGAAGGGACAAAAAGTTCCCCTAGGCTGGAAAGTTCAGGGTTGGGTGCAGAGTATGCCAGGAAGGAGTTTAAGGATGATGGGAGAATCTGGAGGTCAGGTAGGGTTTGATATTTAAAATATGCACTTCAGTCCTTTGTACTGGGTCTGAAACCAGTGAATAATGGGTGGTGTTAGCATTCTGTCTACACTCCACCCCAGAGTTACTTGGCAACATCCAGGTAGGCCTGACCTACTATAAACAGGGCTGCTTGCCCCCTCCTCCTTTTCTGGATCTCTTGCTTTCTTGTTTCCCAGTTGCTACTTTCTTGCCCTCTTGGGCTCTTCCTTTCTCCCTTCCTTTCCTCATTCCCTTTCCCCTCTCTCCACATGGTAGTGGCTGGCCACTACTTCTCTACTCTCTCCCTCTCTCTTCTTTCTCTGCCCCTACTACCCTCTTAACTCCCCTCCCCATCCCCTGAATAAACTCACGTGGCTGGTCCCTCAGGAGGGGGAGGGGGAAAGGGATGCCTTTGCATGGGCCCGTTGAGACATCCCCTTCCTGACTACACATCCATAGAACATATTCTATTTCTTTTTATCGTTTTATAAACACATCATGTGGTGTAATCATCTATAACTATTCGCTGCTTACACTGGGACATAATTCTTGAATTTGGGCAAAAATGTTGGTCATGTCAGGGAAGAACTGTTTGTTTCACTGCTGTCCAGGTTGTGGGATCATCTCCGAGTAGGAATGTGTAGGTCCAATTAAAGCAGTCTGTGAGGCTGTGAGTAGCTGTTTGGGAGCTTTCCTGGATGTAGGTTTTGAGAAAACACCTGGGTATTAGGGGACAGAAGATAAAGTTAAGAAGTTTAGGGAGAAAACCTTTTTCTTGAAACTTTTAGACCCACGGTCTTGGTAGTTGGTGGAGTCAGGGGTCCCAGGATCAGGACTAGAGAAAAGGAAACAAATCACACTCTATGGATTAGTCAAGTGGAGAGGGGGATAGTTCCCACAGATCGGTTTTGATATACACCTCAGTCCCTTGTTCTGGGGTCTGAAACCAAACACTAACTGTCAAAATTGAAGTGTACAGTTCTACTCTTGACGAAGCTTACTATCCAATGCCAGATTTATGAATCTTTCCAAACTATCTACAAGTGAAATTGCCACATTGCATAAGGAATTTTGTCTCTAACACCAATTTACTGACACATTGACTATAAAAGATTTTATTTTAACTCCTATAGTGCTTACTGGTTGTGCTTTACCAGTGTTATTTTATTTTATTTTTTTGTATTAACATTCTTGATCCAATCTTTTGAACTAACTCTGGATATGTTACTTTAATAAAACAGCATGATCAAAATAACTTATGGAAAAATAATTTATTTTAAGGTTATGGTTCCAGAGGCTTAGTAGTCCATGATGCTGAAGTGGAGGGAGCAGGTAACAGGCAACTGAAACAGCAGTTGAGAGCTCATGTCATGAACTGAAAAAAAAAAAAGGTGAAAGCACACTGGAAGCAAAATAATTTCTTCTATCAATGCCATATCTCTTAAGTCTCCAACTAAGGACCAAATATTCAAATGCTTGAGACTTATGGGAAACATCTCATTTAAGCTACCCTGGCCTCATAGTCTTACGGCCATATATCCTTAATCCAAAATGCATTTAGTCCAACTTCAAAAGTTCCCTGACAATCTCAAGATTGTTTCGAATCCAAAGTCTTCTCTTAGGCTCAAGTCTGCCTCTTATTTTAAAACTGCAAAAACACTTGCATCACACAAAGCTTTCTGATCATGTCTTTCCCTCCTTTATCTCCTCTCAGATCCTTCTACTTTCCCACTGCTCCATCTCCATGTCTTCTTTCTCTCTCTTTCTAGAAAAAAAAAAAGTCAAATGAAAAATTCAAACCAGATGGGCATGGTGGTGCACGCCTTTAATCCCAGCACTTGGGAGGCAGAGGCAGGCTGATTTCTGAGTTCAAGGCCAGCCTGTTCTACAAAATGAGTTCCAGGACAGCCAGGGCTATACAGAGAAACCCTGTCTCAAAAAACAAAAACAAAACCACAAAACCAAAAAGCAAAACAAAACAAAACAAAAAAACAAAAACAAAAAAAAAAAACAAAAAAATTCAAACCAGAATAGAAAACAAAAAGCAAAACCCTAAAGAAAGAGTGAGAAACACACATAGCCCAAACTCATAAAAACGTATAATCAGAAACCATAATATGTAAGCAAAAAACCTGCAAGGTAAAAAAAAAAAATGCTCAACAGTTTAAACAAAGAATTATGGACCAATACATATCCAAAACTGCTGCTGAGTTTATTCTTCTGTTAGACATCTACTCATCTACTGCTGGGCATGAGGCCTGCCATTTAGTGTGGTTTGTATACCCAGAGAGTGCTTTTCATTTGGTGATAGCTCCTGGGTTAAGGTTAGTGGTTGTGGTGATTTGAAAGGAAATGGTATTCATAGACTTCTAAGGAGTGACATTATTAGGAGGTGTGGTCTTGTTGAAGGAAGTGTGCCACTGGGGGTGGGCTTGGCTATGGAACAAATTGTCTTTTACCCTATGAACACACACACACCGATATACTTGGATATCACATGCACAAAACAGTGGATTCCATTGATTACGGATTGAAACCTCCAAAACTATATCCTCTTTTTAAGTTGACTTGTGTTATGGTAATTAAAATATGACTAATGCATTAGACATACCATGTTTATATATATTTTTTTAGCTTTTGATGAACATGTGTTGTTCTGCATTGAGCTATTATGAATAATGCTGCTATATATTAGTGTAAATTTTGTACATGTTTTGTTTAGATGCATTTTAATTTTTCTTTCCTAGATTTATAGTAGAGGAAGGATAGCTTGGCCATATGGTAGTTCTATGTTTAATTATTTGAAGATTCACTAGCAGTTCCCAAAATAGTTATGAAATTTTATATTCATAAATAGTACATAAGGATTCCATTTTCTGCATGACAGAGATAACAGGCCTGCCTTCCAGGGAGTGGGCTGCCACCCTGATGATTCTGAAAGACAGAGAGCATCAAGCCACTGAAGACTATTCTGAGATTTAAAAATCAGTGGTATTGACACACGTATAATACTATGTACCTTTCCAGAAATTGTGAGGCTGAGGCAGGGGAGTCACAGAATATTCAAGGCCAACATGAACCTTATGGTGAGTTCCAAGCCATCCTAGGCTACAGAAAAAAACTTTGTCTCAAAATAAACAAACAAAACAAACTCTAAATTTATTTTAGTTTTAGGTTTTTTCTTGCTTCACATGTCCCCTTTTTCCATTAAATTTCTCCCTTATAAAAAGAAATTGTTGGAGAAAAGGGAAATTGAAGCCCTCTGAAACAGAGAAACTGATTCTACCATGATAGAAGCCAGCAAGAAGTAACACAATAGCTTAATAATTTAAAACATAAGCAGAGAACAGAAGTCAGAACAAAAGACATTTTAAAATGTCTGAATTGAGGTCCAATTTATTTATTTCATTCTTTTAAATTTTGTCTTTGAGATTATAATATAACATTTACCCATTACCTTTCCTCCAACCACCCCCCACCCCCACCTATTCACCCCTTTCAGCTCTTCTTTACATGCATGGCCTCTCTGTTTACTAATTACTTTTTAATGCATATATATATATATATATATATATATATATATATATATATATATATATATATACACATATATATATATATATATAATTAATAAATACAACCTTCCCAGTCTGTAGAATGTTACTTGTATGTATGGTTTCTTGATAGTCTCACAAAAGCCTCTATTCTTTTTCTTGTCACCTTGCCCTTGGTCACCAAAGCTGGTGTTGAGAATGATAAATCCAGGATTTATTTTCAATCACTTTAAAACTGTTGGAGTGGCTAGAATCAATGTGAGATCCCTCTCAGATGTCACCTAGAAAGGGAGAGATGATATTTAGCAATAATTTGGGTTTTTAAGGTTAATACACTAGTGTGCCCATCTCTCTGGATTGTAGGGAGGTGCTTCTGTGTTGAAATTGAACCAAGGTCGTAATGTCCTATATCTTGACAACATTTTTATTATCAAGAAGAAAATAGTGAGGAGTAGCTGTCTAAAAACATCTCATTTAGGTTTAAGCCTAAATGCTAGAGAGTTGGTGCTTCTCTTTTGTTTTGTTTTGTTTTGTTTTGTTTTGTTTTGTTTGTTTGTTTGTTTGTTTTTCAATGAATTTACTCTTTAGCTACACTTTTCTTTTTTTCCATTTTTATTAGGTATTTAGCTCATTTACATTTCCAATGCTATACCAAAAGTCCCCCTTACCCACCCCCCCACTTCCCTACCTACCCACTCCCCCTTTTTGGCCCTGGCATTCCCCTGTACTGGGGCATATAAAGTTTGCAAGTCCAATGGGCCTCTCTTTCAAGTGATGGCCTATTAGGACATCTTTTGATACATATGCAGCTAGAGTCAAGAGCTCAGGGGTACTGGTTAGTTCATAATGTTGTTCCACCTATAGAGTTGCAGATCCCTTTAGCTCATTGGGTTCTTTCTCTAGCTCCTCCATTGGGAGCCCTGTGATCCATCCATTAGCTGACTGTGAGCATCCACTTCTGTGTTTGCTAGGCCCTGGCATAGTCTCACAAGAGACAGCTACATCTAGGTCCTTTCGATAAAATCTTGCTAGTGTATGCAATGGTGTCAGCCTTTGGATGCTGATTATGGGGTGGATCCCTGGATATGGCAGTCTCTACATGGTCCATCCTTTCATCTCAGCTCCAAACTTTGTCTCTGTAACTCCTTCCATGGGTGTTTTGTTCCCAATTCTAAAGAGGGGCATAGGGTCCACACTTCAGTCTTCATTCTTCTTGAGTTTCATATGTTTAACAAATTGTATCTTATATCTTGGGTATCCTAGGTTTGGGGCTAATATCCACTTATCAGTGAGTACATATTGTGTGAGTTCCTTTGTGAATGTGTTACCTCACTCAGGATGATGCCCTCCAGGTCCATCCATTTGGCTAGGAATTTCCATTAAAAAATTAAAATAAAAGAGCATGATTTTAAAAGTTTTGTGGTATACAGGGGGTATAATTCCCCATTTTTTTATTTTATGAAGGTATTGTTTTAAAGTTCCATAGGCCCATTCCACAATGCCTTGTCCTTGAGGATTATAAGGAATTCCAGTAGTATGGGTAATGTTAAATTGTTGACAGAAAGTTTCAAATGCTCGACTGCAATACCCAGTTCCATTATCTGTTTTAATCTGACAGAGAACATCCAGTATAGAAAAATAATGTAGACAATGATTAATTATGGTTTTAGTTGCTGCTCATGTTAAAGCAGTTGCAACTAGAAAGCCCGAAAAGGTGTCAATATTCACATGTACATATTTTAAATTTCCAAAATCAGAAATATGAGTAACATCCATTTGCCATAATTGATTAGGTATAAATCCTCAAGTATTAACACCATTATGTGGCACAGGTAGAAATTGAGGACATTCAGTGCAAGTCTTTATAATCTGACATGTACATTCTCTAGAAATACCAATTTGTTGTCTCAAGCTATTATTATTTTGATGATGGAAAGAATGAGATTGTTTGGCCAATTGTTCCTGGGTAAGACTTACAACCTTCCTGGTATACAAATCTTCTTTGGCACTACCCTCACTAAGGGGTCCAGGCAATTGAGTATGAGCTCTTAAATGGCCTACAAAATAAGGAACTGTAGTTCTCTTAAATTGAGTTGTATTTGCATAAATAATTGCAAAATTTGAGAATTAGCAGTATGTAATAGGGAACAGTTTCAAGTAGTTTTAAACCATGAGTTATATATTGGCTGATGGTACACAAATTAAAAGCTTGATTTTTCAGCATTTCAAAAACAGCACCTACAGCATGTAGTACAATTATTTGTGCTGAAGCAGGGAGAAACTCAAGAGAATTAACATGTGATCCAATCACGTATAATGCCTTCCCATTGGATGAGCCATCTGTAAATATAGTAAGTACATTCTCTATAGGCTGCATGGGTAAGTTTACAGGGTATACAAAAGCATGCATAGAGGCAAATTGTAACAATTTGTCTTTTGGATAATTATTATCAATTTTGCCTAAAAAAATTTGGACATGCAATAGGCCAGATATCAGTATTTTGCAATAACCAATCTAATTGCTGTTTGGAATAAGGGAGAAATATTTCATCAAGTTCTTTCCCAAAATATTTTTGTGACTCTATCTTACAATTCTGTATTAACACAGCAACAGCCTCATAAGAAGGCATTAAAACTTTCTTTGGAGACAAAGAAAGATGAATCCACATTAACGGTCCCTTTTGCCAAAGGACTGCTGTGGACTCATGAGTTGTAGCAATAATGCAAGCAGCCAACAACTGATCATAGTCTATATAATGTATCTGTTGTTGGCTAATAGCTTCCTCTACTTTCTGCAAAGCTAGTCATCCCTCATCTGTTAATTGTCAAGGGGAATTAGGATTTGCACTCCCCTTGAGGGTATCAAATAGAGGTTTAAGTTCTCCTGTAGTAAGCTTAAGGTGAGGTCTTAGTCAATTAATATCTCCTAACAACCTTTGAAAATCATTTAGAGTAAGTAAATTATTTTTTCGTACTTGAATTTTTTTGTGCTGAAATTTGTTTAGGATATAACTTATGTTCCAAATATTGAAAAAAGAATTCTCCTTTGAATCTTTTCTGGAGCAACAACTACTCCAAAATTTTAAAGCTCTTTGTGTAAATGCAAAGCCTCATAGTAAAATTCCATCAGAGGACCCAGCTAATAAAATACCCATATAATCAATAATATACACTGTATTGAAGCAGTGACAAAAATTTTTACATAATGTAGGGCTATTAGCCTTTCCTTGAGGCAAAACTTTCCAATGATATCGCTTCATGGGTTCTTTAAAATTACAAGCAAGCTCACTAAAAGCAAACCCTTTACAAACATCAGGATGCAAAGGAATAAAGAACTATCTTACAAATCCATAATAATTCTATAATGGAGTAGGCAGGCCAGTTTTTAATGCCTCTACAAGTTCAATAGTCTCATTAACCTTTTGCAAACCCTGCAACAATCTCCACCTACCAGATTTTTTCTTAATTACAAATATGTGAGAGTTAGAATCCCAAGCCTGTGCTTGAATTTTAAGTTTCTCTTGTAACACCAGAGCACAACCAGAATTTTGGGAAGCAAAACCTAATTTTAACAGTGTAAACAACCCATTCTCTTTAAAAATCAACACCAAAAGTATTACTTTCACATTACAAAGCTTTTAAGTGTCTCCCTACTTCTGAACTGCAGCTATTGAGCCTGGGTCATTCAGAGCACGCAAGAACTTTGGAAAGCAAAACTCAAACTCCAACAATTTAGTCTCTCCAAAAAACACTAAGTGAATCACCTCCATGCTACAAAGTTTGGGTGCCTGTTCCTGCACACAAATTCATACCTCAAAGAGACACTGCCATAAATCCTATCTTTTATAAGTCTGGTTTCTAGGATAAGAATTACATAAAATATTACTCAATTTAGGTGCATCTTTAGAGATCTGTTTCCATGGGTTGACTCATGCCACATGTTGTGGTTATGAATTACTCCAACCCGGAGTTACCAGTTTTAATCCAACTTTCTGTTACCAATGTTAAACATTTTTAAACATGCCAAATAACTTATAGGTCAATAATCTATAAACAAAACATGTAGAAGATATTTATGCTTTTAAGACCAGTCAGAAACAAAAATGAAGAGACTGCATACATTTACTCATTTAAACCAAACAAAATTCTTAAGCTTTCTAGTGAAAGATCCTGACAGAATGTAAAAGGTCACAGAAGCCCTGAAATTGGCAAGATAAATGTCACTGTTAGCAGAACTAGTTTCACTGATTTAGAAAAATAGATGTGCACATTGCTCTGGCCATTCCTTGAACCTGTGTGTCTGCCAATGTTTTGACCGTTCCTTGAACCCATTTGTGTGCCCACTGATGAAGCCCATTGCCAGGTGTTTGTGATATTGGTTGCTGAGAAAGAGTCAGAAAATCTCCCCAGCAACCACAGCCGGGCCAATCCTGAGTTGCTACACCTGCACCAGACTCTTTCCTTGTACCCCTCCCATACCCATTTCTTGAGAATAGACATTGTTTAGATCTGGAAAACCCCTACTACCCCTTCTCATTTCCCCCCTGAGGGCCTATAAAAATTGGGACCTCTTTCCCCTCGAGGTCAACTCCTCTACCCCTGCGTGGGTTATGAGTCGTCCAAAGAGCTCTGGCTTTTCCCGAATAAAGCCTCATGTAGTTTGCATCAAGCTTGGTCTATCATGAGTTCTTGGGTGTCCTCTATTGTCCTGAGGCCTGAGCAAGGGGCTCCTCTCGGAGTCTTTCACTAGCTGTAATTTTAAGAGAGGAACACCTTCTCACCTGATGAATCCAATAATCACAAGCACAGATATTATTCTAGGAGAAACAACCATCAGTTCCCTTACTATAGAACTTGAGAAGTTGCTGACCCCTTTAAGAGCGGCTTTTCAGAGAAGCTCCTGGCAGGGCTTCTCTAGCTGTGCTAGACTCCTAGCTACAGGTGTAGGGCTCCAAAGGCCAATTCATACTCTTTATTTCTCTCTCTCTCTCTCTCTCTCTCTCTCTCTCTCTGAAATGAGTTAAAACTAAATCATTCATTTTAGTTCAGTTAGGGCTGAACAACCAGAAGATAAAGTTTCAACTGTTTTTTCTTTTGAACATGAAACAAAGAACAGTCAATCAAACCACAAAACAAAAACACAGACTTAACATAAAACAGTCTGTTTTGACAGTCATGGACAGATTGGTGTGCCAAGGACAGATAATATACAGAGAGTGAAGAGAATTAGACATCCCAAAGGGACCCAGATATCCTACCTAAGAGACCCAGAACCAAGCATATACTTTCTTTTCTACTACCTCTGGTAGGTGGTGGGCTAGAAGGGAGGATAAAGCATTTAAAGAGTATCATTAAAAATAAGATTTGAAAAAAATTAAAGTTAACAATGACCTACCATGCAAGGTGTGTCCAGTACTGCAATAATGCTTAGACAGCTTATAAGGGTTAACCAACTCTTCTTCTATTGTACTTGAGGTCTCTTCCACACTAGAAAATTCATGCCTGTTATTTAAAAAATGGTCGAAACCCATGGCTAGGGAAGTCAAAGGTCCTAGGAAAGAACCTATTGATTGATGTTTTCCTGACTGGTCATGTTATTAAAATGCCTTCTAAATATATTTGTTTATATCAACAGGTTAGTGCTGCTCCTAACCAAAGGCAGAGAAGTGTTTTGTGCTAACTCGGCAGTAATTAATATAGAGATGTATTACTATTTAAAGTGCTTAGAACAAATGACTGGGAGGATTCAACAATAGATGGGACAAACTCAGGGAACATCAAGGAAGGTGGAGTACAAAGAATGCATGAGCCAGAGGATTGGGAAAAGCACTGTGCAAATCCTGGGTTGCTACACCTGCACCAGACTCTTTCCTTGTACCTTCTGCTATCCTCTGGAAATGATGTGACTGCTGTACAAGACCTACTCATTATCAAGCCAGTTACAAATTCCAGCATGGAGGTGGGACAGTTTCCCAGTCTGGAATTTATTGTGTACCAAAGTCTGGCCTCCAATGGGGGCACCCGATGTAAGAAGAAAGAGGAATTTGGGGAAGGGGAAGGAGGAGAAGGAAGAAGAAGAACCCATCAACCTGACTATATATATATATATATATATATATATATATATATATGGAGAGAGAGAGAGAGTGTGTGTGTTAAACAAGAAGACTATGAGATGAGTGAGCAAGAGCAGAGAAGTCTCATGGGTTTAATATCATAACCCAGACCCATTGGGATGCTTGGGCATGAATATGGGATAATATAGGAGATGGGACTATAAGATATTAAATAAACAATATGACATTACACACCTCTGAAATTAGAAAAGAGTAAGTTCTATTTAACAGAAGAAAGAAAAGTAAGGGTAGAGAAGAGTGAGATAAACTAACACTGGAGAAACACAGAACAAGAAGACAAATGAACTTTCTTTCACAAATCAATGAATAAAACTTTTAGTTAGACTAAGAATTAAACAAGACCCAGGAGTAAAACTGGGAATGAGATTTTCCCAGTCTTTTGATATGAGAGTTCTGTGTGTATAGAGAGATAGTCTGCTATGTTCTTCCTCAGTTCTAGTAAATAAATGAGCTAAATTGGGTAGAGTGGAAGCTGGGTCCTGCCTGAGTTATTCACCTACTCCAGCTAAACAGTGATCTTTGCTGCCTCATGTCCATACAGATTAACCTTGGCATGAGGACCTGGGAGGCTATGACTGTTGTACCCTCCTGCAAGCTGACCTTGCTTTACAAACTTCTAGCCCACTTGGGTGAATGTCCCCTCATATCTGTTAATATATTCACAGTTGTGGGAAATATCATAGCTGAGTAAAACCTCTCAATGTCTCTGAGTGTGGGGGAAGCAACCCAATCCAAACAGTATATGGTGGGATGGGAAAGTAGTCATGAGAACTTAATGACCCTGGCATTTTTGGCTCTAACAGTCTTTATCCCAGCTCCTATATAACACAGCATGTCTCACTCTTCAGCATTAGATTGTTACTCTTATACAACAATGCCTTCTGATTTCCTTTTCACTGTAGACACTGATTCTCACCACGTGGACTTGAAAGTATGAAATTGTGTCCAAGTCACAATCATTTTTCTAGGGTCACAGTTGTCATAAAGGAGAACATCTCTTGAATCAGCTCAAAGGAGAGGCCCCTGAGATTTGAAGAGGTAAAAACACAGAGACTTGTAACGTGGTTGGACTGCTTGTGATAAATTTCCATCATAGCACATATAGTAGAATATTCAGAATATCAGTTTGCTTGTGGACTTACAATATGACTTACTTAGAGAATGGGGTATCGTCATCACTCAGAAGAGGAAATCTCTGGAAGGATGCAGTTGAAGAGGATGGATATGTGAGTGATGGCAGCCCAGCCACCCAGTGTGGAGTCTGGGTTTGAGAGCTGTAAAGAGCACCAACAGCACAGAGGGTTTGTACAGTCCGGAAGCTTATCTACAGCTAGCAGATTTTGGGTGGTATTTGATGGAGTTTCAAAGCACGCAGACTCTAAATGTAAAAATGTTTGTTTACTTGAGGATATATCTAAAACAATAGGATATGTAAATATTTGGCTTTCTTACTGACAAACTAATGGGTAATGAGCATCAGTCTGCTGTGGAAAAATTAGCAACCTAGAAGCCAATACACAGATATCACATTTTGTTAATTTAGATGTTGTATTGTGTCCATTTTTTTATTCCTTCTCCTATTCTTGAAGCTATGAAAAAATCAGGTTAATGAATTGCTGCATGATGGCTTTATCCATACCATGTTTAAGTAAAGATGATTTCTAATTCTAAAAATTCATTTTAGGGACTTTGCATGGATAAAAAAATCTCCTTGGGACAGAACTTTTTCTAATAAGCATTTAAGAATCCTGTTTCCTGGACTAAAATGGAATTCTTATTTTTATGAAGCTTTGGGAGGGGGAAAATGTATTAGACACAGTTGGGTTAGGAGCTTGGAGTCTCCTTGCAGAGAGATAGGAACAGAACCCCAGCCAACTTCTTACCAATCACTAAAATGAGAGAAGTGAATACACTTCAGGATGAACTTGGCTAAATTCTAGTCACTGGAGACAATATAAAAGGCTCTAGTGGATCTTTCCCGGCAGAGAAGTGCTCATGAAATCTGGTGACTGAGATAAAACTAAAACTAAAGTCTAAGCTGAGTTGTTTTTGTACAACTTGTAGCTTAGATTGAAAGCCTTTTGGGGCTCAGTCAGAAAAGCTATTAATTTTGCAAACAAATACCAAAAATGGAGACATGTTCTACAAAATATAAAATGTTCCTTGTATATCATTTTATTGTCTCTTTAAATGTGAAAGAGGACAATCAAATAAATAATATGTTGAGCAACTATGATTTATATTATATAGCTTAGCATGTAATGTGGCAGAAATGCAGGCTATAGAAATTTTATGTTTTGAATTTTAACTCTGAATGTCACAATAGTAAACAAAACTAACTAGCAGGCATTTTTATCTAGCATGACTCTGAAGGAAAACTTTATGGAATAAATTAAATCAAATTACTTCCCCTTTTATGTGTAACATCCTTCTTTTACAGTATATTTTTAATAGATATACAAATGAACAAAAGGTGACCAATGAATTTTGGATTCTAGGTTGCTACTTTCTCCACAGCAGACAGAAGCTTATTAGCTAAAGTTTATCAATGACACAGTCAAGTTTTTACAACTCCCATAGTTTTAAGATATATATCCCCAAGTAAGGAAAATTTTGCTAATGTAAAGTCTGATTGCTTTCCATTTCCATAAAACAACACCAAAAAATGTGCTTAATTATAAATAAGCCTTGGGACTGTACAAACCCTCTGTTGTTGCTGCTCTTTGTCCCTCTCAAACCCAGACTCTACTCTTCACATATGGCCTGTCAACAAGCTTTGTCCAAACCATCACCTCTAAATAAGGAAGGGATTTCTTTTTACATGCAAACATGTCAGCAACATAGCAAGTTCCAGGTAAACCTGGGCTACAAGAAAATCTGCCAAAAAGAAGGAAGAAAAAAAATAATAAACAACAACAAAAGAAGAACAAAACCAAGCCAGTCAGCCATTTTTCTTTCTTTTTTTAAAAAAGATTTATTTATTTAATGTATATGAGTTTTGTAGATGTCTTTAGACATATAAGAAGATAGTATCAGATTCCATACACATAGTAGTGAGCCACAAAGTAGTTGCTGGGAATCGAACTCAGGATTTCTAGAAGCACCATCTCTCCAGCCCCTAGCCTGCCATATCAAAGCAAGCTTTTTGCATGTTACTGCCACCTTGTGGTATATTTTTTTCGGTGCTAATCATTAAAATTCCTCAGTCTTTATTGTAGTAGCTCAAACTAATCACTACCAAGGGCATTTTCTTTGAATAACATTTAGCATCTTCTCCTCACATCACTAATTTACAAAGTACTCAAAAGTATGTTTCAAGAAAGTTGGGAAAAGCCTTAAAGATATAGGCACAGGGGAAAAATTCCTGAAGAGAACAGCAAAGGCTTGTGCCGTAAGATCACGAATCTACAAATGGGACTTCATAAAATTGCAACGCTTCTTTAAAGCAAAAGACACTGTCAATAAAACAAAAAGGACACCAACAGATTGGGAAAGGATCTTTACCAAACCTAAATCTAATAGGGGATGAATATCTAATATATACAAAGAACTCAAGAAGCTGGACTCCAGAAAACCAAATAACCCTATTAAAAAAGGGGTACAAAGCTAAAGAATTGTCAACTGAGGAATACCAAATGGCTGAGAAGCACCTGAAAAAGTATTCAACATCCTTAATCATCAGGGAAATGCAAAGCAAAACAAACCTGAGATTCCACCTCACACCAGTCAGAAAGGCTAAGATCAAAAATTCAGGTGACAGTAGATGCTGGTGATGATGTAGAGAAAGAGGAACACTCCTCCATTGTTGGTGGGATTGCAAGCTGGTACAACCACTCTGGAAATCAGTTTGGCAGTTCATCAGGAAATTGGAAATAGTACTACCAGCAGATCTAGCAATATCTCTCCTGGGCATATATGAAGAAGATGTTCCAACATGTAATAAGTACACATGCTCTACTATGTTCATAGCAGCTTTATTTATAATAGCCGGAAGCTGGAAAGAACCCAGATGTCCCTCAACAGAGGAATCAATACAGAAAATGTGGTACATTTACACAATGGAGTACTAATCAGCTATTAAAAACAATGAATTTATGAATTTCTTAGGCAAATGGATGGATCTGGAGTATATCATCCTGAGTGAGGTAACCCAATCACAAAAGAACACCCATGATATGCACTCAATGATAAGTGGATATTAGCCCAGAAACTTAGAATATACAAGAAACAATTTGCAAAACACATGAAACTCAAGAAGAAGGAAGACCAAGGTATGGTTAGTCCATTCCTTCTTAGAATGAGGAACAAAAAACCAATGGAAGGAGTTACAGAGAAAAAGTTTGGCGATGATAAGGAAGGAAAGATCATCCAGAGACTGCCCCACCTTGGAATCCATACCATACTCAACCACCATACGCAGACAATATTGCATATACCAGCAAGATTTTCCTCACAGGACCGTGACATAGATGTTTCTTATGAGGCTATGCCAGTGCCTGGCAAATACAAAAGTGGATGCTCACAGTCATCTATTAGATGGAACACAGGGCCCCCAATGAAGGATCTAGAAAAAGTACCCAAGGAGCTGAAGGGATCTGCAACACTATAGGTGGAACAACAATATGAACTAACCAGTACCCCCAAAGCTCGTGTTTCTAGCTGCATATGTAGCAGAGGATGGCCTGTTGGCCATCAATGGGAGGAGAGACCATTGGTCTTGTGAAAATTATATGTCCTAATATAGGGGAAGGCCAGGGCCAGGAAATAGGAGTGGGTGGGTTGGGGAACAGGGCGGGGGAAGGGTATAGGGGACATTCAGAGAGGAAACTAGGAAAGGGGATAACATTTGAAATGTAAATAAAGAAAATATGTATAAAAAAGTATGTTTCAGAGGAACTTAGTCACTAGAACATAGAGCAGATATTTGGATCTTGCACTAATTGTACTAAAGAATAGTAACCAACTCACTCTACCACACCTTAATATATAAAAGTATACTTTATACAATTTACAATATTGACAGTATGCATAACTGAAGGTTATCTCTAAAACACTTTCTTTTCCTTTTTTTTTCTTTTTCTTTTTTTGGTTTTTTGAGACAGGGTTTCTCTGTGTAGCCCTGGCTGTCCTGGAACTCACTTTGTAGACCAGGCTGTCCTCAAACTCAGAAATCCGCCTGCCTCTGCCTCCTGAGTGCTGGGATTAAAGGCGTGTGCCACCACGCCCAGCTTTCTAAAACACTTTTTAAGTGGAATGCAGAGAAGTGAGATTTAGTCAATATAGCCATTAGGAAGAGGATAAGTGACTTCCTGAAGTCTGTTCTTGGGGTCCTGAATTGAGATTAATGCTTAAATACAGAATTAGAGATATGAAGTCTCAGTCAAAGTATGATTCTGTGCATCATTGACCCTTCCTTGTCTGAGACTCAGTCTTATTCTATAAAGGGTTCCATGATAGTTTGAGTAAAAATGACACACCATAGATTCATTTATTTGAAGGCTTAGCCATAAGGAAGTGGCACTACTTGAGAAGGATTAGGAGGTGTGGCCTTGTACTACTTGAGGTCTAGTTGGAAAAACTGTTACTGGGGGTGGGTTTTTACATTTCCGAAGATCAAGCCAGACCCAGTGCCTCTCTTTTCTTGATGCCTTTAGATCTGGATGTAGATCTACTTCTCAAGCACCACATCTGATTGTGTGCCACCATGTTTCCTGTTGTGTCTGTGATATGGAGTCTCACCAGTGAGGACACACACACACAGGACACACTCAGATCCTTCTGCAGCATAGCTTTAATGCATCTCGAGAGAAAGATCATCAGCTTCTAGGGGAGGAGGCCCAGAACACAGGAAACTCGGTCCGTAAATAGGCCACAAGAGTGGTTGGAGACATATTTCACCCTGACTGGCTGCTCACTATCAGCCCAGATGATGCTACGGGACAGGCAGGGCACATGGAATGGAAAAATACCCCAGCACATACGCAGACTATTTGTTTGCCAGTTAGAACACCGGATATCAGCGTCATCTTGTAATGGTGATTGCAATGGCGGTTCCTCACATCTCCCCCTTTTCTTTTATTTAAAAGGCAACAGACCACCCAGTACTGAGAGTGGAGATAGAGGTCAAATCCCCAGTGTGCAAAATAGGGGCATTACACAAAACCTTCTCCCAGGCTCGTCACCCGGAGGGGTCTTGGTCCTCTCCCGTGTCGTTTTTCCTGGGGCAAGGACACTTGGACACTCAACCTTCATACAAGATGACATGTCTCCCTAGAATAGGCTCATTTTATGCCGCAGAGCCTTTCTACTTCAGTGCTTAGCCATGCAACTCTCTCTGGCTGCTGAAGCACACTCACTCTATCCCGTGCAATGAGACTTAGCCTCATGGGGTGTAAGAGCTGAGCGGCCAGCGACCTATTGCTTAAGTATAAATAACCATATATCAGGGGAGGCACCATGTTCTAATGCTGCAAGTGCTTCGGCTATCACCATCTTGTCCCTTTTTGTTTGGGCTTTAAGTTTACAGACCATCCAGAGCAAAAGCAACGTTCCACCGCATAGGATCACGGCAAACAAGCCTACCCCCCCACCCCCCACTCCTCAAAGTAGGAAAATGCAGAGGAAATCCAGGTGGAGAAGCCCTTTGTCAGCGAAGGGTCAAGACGCGTAGAATTCACTTGTAGAATAGCAACTCTCAACTCTCGAAGTGTTTGCTCAAATTCCATTGTCCAATTCTGTAACATAACGAGACAAAGTTTTTGACAAATTTGCTGCTCTTGTAGAATTTTCAAACTAAACAGAAGTAACACAAAGGCCAGGCATCTTGTATTCACAGCCCAACTGAGCCAACTGCCAAAGAATATCCACTTGCTCTTGGACTAGGTCGATGCATTGATTTATCAACATCAACCCTCCTTGTATCTGTGAGTTGGCTGTGGCCTGTTTATCTAAGGCCATTGTGACTGTCATAGAAAGCTCATTAATAGTTTGTATTGTTTGAACAGTAGTAGATAGAGCAAGTGCCGAGGCTGTGATAGAGGCTTCAACCACCGATGTGGCCACCAGTCCAACTATGATAGCAGAAATACCAAAATCTCTTTTCCCTCGAAACAAATTCAATCTATTAGGGGCATCTACAAGAACAGGAACAAATCTAGGCATGTGGGTAACCAAAGCAAAAGGATATTTCTTAGCATCCCAGCATAAGGCATAAAAACATTTTTTTCTTGTGAGCAATCTATCTCTATCTGATTCTGATTTAAGCTTCTGTTACTTACCACCCACAAAAACGGGGACCATACACATACTGGGGTGGTGGTAAAATTTACCTCTTTCTGTTTTTTATATCTAACATTGGAGGTGGTCCATTTAAAAGAATTTGGACTCTTCTTATCAGACCAACCGGTCTTCAAGGTACTTTTCCAATCAAAGTTCAATTCTCCTTTCTCACTAGAACCTCCTCCAATCATTGCCATGGGGGCGAGATCAGTACAGCTTCCATTAACCCCACAAAGCAACCACTGATCAAAAGGGTTAGTATTAGTTCGGAGGGGGTCCATAGTACTAAAATCATATCCAGCAAAAGTATCATTATACTCTCTACTAATATATGGGGAAAAGGAAAAATATTTCTCTACTGCCCAAGTATATTTTTTAGCTTGGCAACCTGTCCAAGGTAACATTACATCTTCCATGGACCCTTCCTTGCAAAAGGGTGCCATTCTTGGTTGTGAAGGCGGCTTATTTCTAGATCTTCCATCTTTTCGGCTGGGCCACCATCCTCTTATAACTATGGTATCAGCCTTTATATCAGTAGTTATGCTCCAAGAGCTCTTTCTTAACCAGGCTGCTGATTGATAATGCAAGGATATACATTGCCTCTTATCTTGTAATGAGGAAATTAACATAAAGCAAAGGCTTCCCTGTAGGAAGAAGGTTCTATTATCTAGTAAAGCTTGAATCTGTTCATCTAAGGGTAAATAAGCAAGTCCCAGTTCTTTATCTGTAGTGAAAAAGCGTGGAAATATTTGTACATTATGCATAACTGGCATAGGAAGAGGGAAAGTTGACATAATTCCCCATCTCCCAGCATTATCCAATTTTAAGAAATTAAGAGTAAATAGTATAAGGGATAGGGCCATCTTTGGCATCATAGCCTTTATCTCCCCTTTTGTTTAATTAAATAGGATTTGAGAGTGTGATGGGCACGTTCTACAATGTCTTGTCCTTGAGGATTATAAGGAAGGCCAGTCAGATAATTCACATTCATCTGATGGCAAAACTGTCATGAATGTTTTTGACTAACAAGAACAGAATATTTGTTTCTAGGGTGGCTTTTCAGCCCAGTCATATATACTATTTAGATTTACAAAATAAACAGCCAAGACTTATCTGTTTAGTCTTTCTTGCCAGTGGCTAACTTCAGCTTAGGAATTTTTTTTTTTGAATAGGAGCCAGGTAATGATGTATGTACTCTAATATGTTGAATATAAAAATGGTGCTCACGCATCAAAATACAATCTTGTATTTTCATCAAAATTTTAGATACTGAACTGTTAGTCAGTTTTAATATAACATGAACAGTGACTAATTACACTTTCAATTGTTTCTCTTGAAGAGAGATTGTAACTAGAATGCTTGAAAAGTCATTATAGTCACATGTGTAAAATTTATTTATTAATCAGAAATTAGAGAAAGTCTTTAAGTTGTCTCTACAAATAGCTATCTTTTAAAACCCAAATAAATATAAGAATCCTGAGTTTGTATCTTTTCAGGAGCTATCTGTAATCTTTATCAGTTAAAGCTTTATGTAAACCTCTATAACACAAAAGCAAATCCTGGGGTTCTTTTCCAGGCAACTTAGGACAATTTCTTAACTGCCCAAAAACAATTTTCTTAAAGAAACAGTATTTTTTCTTATAAGTTTCATAAGCAATTGCAAGCTCTGAGATATAATATTAACTATTAATATACAACTTAAAGTTTAATTATTCAACATTTTTAAACACCATCTTCAGCACACAATTTAATTACCTGTGCTGAAACAAGATAAGCATGTGATTTAATATACATATACTTTTCTCCCATAGAAGGGTTGTTTTTAAATACAGTAAATGGGATATAAGCATGCATGAAGATACAAAAGCATGCATAAGCAATTTTTAACTTATCTTAGGATGAGTATCAATTTTATTTATAATGATGGTATGCAATAGATCAAATATCAATATTCTGCAATAACCAATTGCTGTTTGAAACAAGGAATTCTTAATTAGCACCACAGCAGCCTTATAATAGGATGTTAAAACTTTGAGGTGAAGAAGGATGATTTTACATTAATGTTTATTTTTGCCAAAAAATAGCTATAGACACATTTAATAAAAATAACTAGGATATGTAACTAATATTTGATTACCACCAATTACAATTGATACCAATAGATTACAGAAGTTTCTTCTACTTTCTGTTAAAGCCTTTTTTGTTCCCACCAGTTAATTGGAATCTCACTTGATAGCACCTAATAAAGGCTTAGGTTCTCCTGTGGCAAGTTTAAGGTGAGGTCTTAGCCAATTAACATATCCTGTAAGCTTTTGGAAATAAAATTTTGAAGTAAATTTGTACCAATTTTCCAGTATGATTGAAACCCTAATTATTAAAAAAGATATTGCCTCTGAAACTTATGAAGCAACAACTATTTCCCAGAATTTTAAACTTCCCTTTAGAGACATTAGCTAATAAAATACTTTTCACTTAGGAAACAATATATACTGAAAGATTTAAACCTTTTGCTTTTTGTATTGAAGCTGATAATAATTTTTTTTTACATATTGTTAAGCTATGTTAACCATACCCAGGGGCAAAAGCCTTTAATGGTCACCAGTTCACTAGAAGTAAACTCTTTACAAATTGAAAAAATTAAACTTTTAAATCTATAATAATTTTATATGAAGTAGGCAAGTTATTTTGAAATGCCTTTATAAGTTTTATAGCCTAATTGAACTTTTTTAAACTTTTGAATTTAAATTTTATTTAGAACAACATCTGACTAGGTTTGTAATAAGGCTCTGAGAAGTGTCACACAAGCCGAGCTGAAGCTGCTCCCCTTTGAGCTCTGCCTCAACCCAAATGCAAACTTTTTTTCAATCTAAACACTCTGTCAGAGTCTTGGCTCAAAGATTATCCCTATGTTGAAGTATCCTTAAAGACTTGTTTTCTTGTGTTTGTTCATGTTGTTTAGAAAGACTCTAACCTTGAGTTCCCAATTTTAAGCTAACTTTCTGTTACGAGCGAAAGGTTGCCTGCCCCTTTAAGAGCTCCTTTTGTAATCGGCTCTCTGCAAGGCTTGTTCAGCTGTACTTGGCTCCCAGCCACAGTGCAGCTAACTTATCAGCTTGTACTGTGTAAATTAAAACTGCTTTTTAAACAAGTTTTAACCATTTATATTTTTCAACATGAAACACAGAACAATAATCATTCAAACCACAAAACAAAAAACAAACATGAAGTGACAGACATATGGACAATTTGTTTTGGTGCACAAAAAAGAGACAATAGACAGACAGGGAATAGAACCTGGTGTCTCAAAGGGACACAGATATTTTAATCAGAGCTAAGAAAATCTCCATAGGAGCTAGAGAGAAAAACAGGACGTCTCCCATCTTTCTTCTGTTTCCCAGGAGTGCTCTGAAATAGCTTATTTTCATTTCCTCTCTTTTTTGCTAAAAGATCCCAAACAGGGGACAACTGCTCTTCTAAAACTCATCCTCTCTCTCTCTCATGTTCAGACTCTACTTCCTTATCTCCTTCTTCTGGGAATACTGCCAGTGAATTAGAGAAGGCACAGTGACCCTGAGAGCTATCTCTAAGCCTTTAATGAAAGATGTCTCTTTAGTCAAAGTCTTTGAGAGGAGGGTAAATTGACTTAATTTTATATTATCCTTTGTATCTTTATAATTTATATTATCTTTTTATCTTTATATTTTATATTATCTTTTGTTTTTCTCTTTTCTCCTTTTCTAAACTCTCCCCTTTTCTAACTTCTGGGGGAGGTCCTTTTTTTCTCATACATGTCTTTTTTTTCTTTTTATGAGCTCCTTATCTCTCGCTCCATTCGGTTTCTGACATGCTGTCTCACGGTCAGCCATGACTCTCCGAACTTACCTTCCACTGCAGTTCTGGATCTGTCCCATTTCCGAGGGACCTCCTCAATGACGGCGATGTTGTGGCGTTCCCGGGATCTCGGCACCAGATGTGTCTGTGATATGGAGTCTCCCCGGCGAGGACACACACACACAGGACACACTCAGATCCTTCTGCAGCATAGCTTTAATGCATCTCGAGAGAAAGATCATCAGCTTCTGGGGGAGGAGGCCCAGAACATAGGAAACTCAGTCTTTAAATAGGCCACAAGAGGGGTTGGAGACGTATTTCACCTTGACTGGCTGCTCACTATCAGCCCAGATGATGCCACGGGACAGGCAGGGCACAAGGAATGGAAAAATACCCCAGCACATACGCAGACTATTTGTTAGCCAGTTAGAACACCGAATATCAGCGCCATCTTGTAATGGCGATTGCAAGGGCGGCTCCTCACATCCTGTCATGACAACAACAGGCTAAACATCTGAACCTGTAAGCTATACACAATTAAATGTTGATAAGGTTATGAAGTCTCTTGACAGCAATAGAATAGTGACTAAAACAAGGCCTGACAAATTGATAGAACTATGTAAAATCTCTTTCCATAAGTAAAGTTCTTCCTCCAATGGGGTCTTCTTCCTTCTCCAAGAATAAAGTTTCTGGGAAAATTCTGCCTTCTGAAGGGGGAGAACACTGTTTCAAAAGTATTAAGTTATGTTGAGAGACACAAACATTTTCTTTAGAACAGTAACAGAGTCCTAGACGTAGAAAGCCACCAGACCTTTGCCCAACTGACTCCATGTTGGAAGTACCCTTTAGCAAGCAAAACTCTGCACAAATACAGTACCACCTGCCAAAAACAAAACCAAGACCTAAACCATCTAAGTCCATAGTTCTGGGAAAGTCGCTTAAGTATATTAACCTTGCTTTTTGTCTTCTGTGGTTCTGCTTCTGGTTAACTGTTCTTGTTAACTAAAGTCTGTCGCCACAGAACACTGTTTTTATGCTTAAAAGCTCATCTTGAGAAAAGCTGAGTGTTACACAGGGATCTAAAATACACGGTGTAGTCACAAGGCTGCAAATAAAGACATTTATTGGCTTAAACCCTTGTCTGAACAGTGTTTTCTAGTGAATGCCCCACAATGTTTCTAGAGGTTCCACTGGGATTCCAGAGACCAGACATCAAGACACCAGGGGTCTCAGAGATGTGTAGACTAAGGAAGAGTGCAATGGTCAGGGGATTCATGGAGGTACAGAATCTGAGTTGTTCAATGTTCCCAGGGCTTCCTTTGAACAATCACTGCCTGATGCATCAGAGTGGTCTTACCCCCCCACCCCATAAAGAAAAAAAAATTGAAAGTCACCTAGTCTGTCACTTCCAGATATGAGTCTGTCTAAGGATACTTCTGTTTGGACACACATAGGAGAGGTAAGTCATGACTGCTGATTCAATGTCCAGGATCCATGTGAGATATAATGTTGGGGCCCAAAAATCCAAAATCCTTATTTCAACTACACAACAAAAACTGACTAGTCAAGGATACCACCACACACTTGGGAGCTGACTGCAATTGTGAAAGATCATCTCTGTAAGTAATTTAAACAAATGACAAAAATTTATTGTACTTAGCCTGCAACTGTTCAATCAGGCCCGCAGAACAGACTTGATAGGTAAACTGTGACATTAGACCAGAATGTTACAGTATTGCCTTAGGGCTTCTATTGCTGAGGAGAGACATCATGACCAAGTCAATTCTCATTAGGTATCACAGCAAGAGAGAAAAACACCTGGGCAAACTTCAAACTCCACACCTTCACATCTGATGCCAAAGCACTCTTCAGATATACAACTCTTTTATTCTTGTTGACTGCTGTTGGCAGATCCAGCATTCAGAAGCAAAAAACTGTTGGGCTGGTTCCATGTCCTATTAGCTGCTTTGCTTGACAGATATCCCACAGCTCTGACATATCTCTAAAATCTTCAGGTATCCAAGGAAACTTCAACTTTACAGATTCTTTTTTTTTAATCTTTTTTAATTGGGTATTTATTTCTTTTACATTTCCAATGCTATCCCAAAAGTCCCACACATGCTCCCCCCTACTCCTCACCGACCCACTCCCTCTTCTTGGCCCTAGCATTCCCCTGTACTGAGGCATATAAAGTTTGCACGACTAATGGGCCTGTCTTTCCACTGATGACCGACTAGGCCATCTTCTGATTCATATGCAGCTAAAGACACGAGCTCTGGTGGGGTATTGATTAGTTCATATTGTTGTTCCACGTATAGCATTGGAGATCCCTTCAGATCCTTGGGTACTTTTTCTAACTCTTCCATTGAGGGCCCTGTGATCCATCCAATAAGTGACTGTGAGCATCCACTCCTGTGTTTGCTAGGCCCCGGCATAGTCTCACAAGAAACAACCATATCTGTGGCTTTTCGGCAAATTCTTGCTAGTGTATGCAATGGTGTCAGCGTTTGGAAGCTGATTATGGGATGTATCCCTAGATATGGCAGTCTCTACATGGTACATCCTTTCCTCTCAGCTCTAAACTTTGTCTCTGTAACTCCTTCCATGGGTATTTTGTTCCCAATTCTAAGAAGGAGCAAAGTGTCCACACTTTGGTCTTTGTTCTTCTTGAGTTTCATGTGTTAAGCAAATTGTATCTTATATCTTGTGTATCCTAAGTTTCTGGGCTAATATCCACATATCAGTGAGTACATATTGTGAGAGTTCCTTTGTGATTGGGTTACCTCACTCAGGATGATGCCCCCCAGCTCCATCCATTTGCCTAGGAATTTCATAAATTCATTCTTTTAAATACCTGAGTAGTACTACATTGTGTAAATGTACCATATTTTCTGTATCCATTCTTCTGTTGAGGGGCATCTGGGTTCTTTCCAGCTTCTGGCTATTGTAAATAAGGCTGCTATGAACATAGTGGAGTATGTGTCCTTCTTATCAGTTGGAACATCTTCTGAATATATGCCCAAAAGAGGTATTGTGGGATCCTAGGTAGTACAATGTCCAATTTTCTGAGGAAACGCAAGACTGATTTCAGAGTGGTTGTACAAGCTTGCAATCCCACCAACAATGGAGGAGTGTTCCTCTTTCTCCACATCCTCGCCAGCATCTTCTGTCACCTGAGTTTTTGTTCTTAGCCATTCGGACTGGTGTGAGGTGGAATCTCAGGGTTGGTTTGGTTTGCATTTCCCTGATGATTAAGGATGCTGAACATTTTTTTTTCAGGTGCTTCTCAGCCATTCCTCCTTTGACCAAGGTATCATTGAGAAGAGTGTTGTTCAGTTTCCATGCAAATGTTGGCTTTCTATTATTTATTTTATTATTGAAATTCAGCCTTAGACCATGGTGACCTGCTAGGATTCATGGGAAAATTTCAATATTTTTGTATATGCTGAGGCTTGTATTGTGACCAATTATGTGGTCAATTTTGGAGAACGTAAAATGAAGTGCTGAGAAGAATATATATCTTTTTGTTTTAGGAAAAAATGTTCTTTAGATATCTGTTAGATCCATTTGTTTCATAACTTCTGTTAGTTTCACTGTGTCCCTGTTTAGTTTCTGTTTCCATGATCTGTCCATTGGTGAAAGTGGTGTGTGGAAGTCTCCCACTCTTACTGTGTGAGGTGCAATGTGTGCTTTGAGCTTTACTAAAGTATCTTTAATGAAAGTGGCTGCCCTTGCATTTGGAGCATAGATATTCAGAATTGAGAGTTCCTCTTGGAAGATTTTACCTTTGATGAGTATGAAGTGCCCCTCGTTGTCTTTTTTGATGACTTTGGGTTAAAAGTCAATTTTATTAGATATTAGAATGGCTACTCCAGCTTGTTTTTTCAGTCCATTTCCTTGGAAAATTGTTTTCTAGCCTTTTATTCTGTGGTAGTCTCTATCTTTTTCTCTGAGATGGGTTTCCTGTAAGCAGCAAAATTTTGGGTCCTGTTTGTGTAGCCAGTCTGATAGTCTATGTCTTTTTATTGGGGGAGTTTAGTCCATTGATATTAAGAGATATTAAGGAAAAGTAATTGTTGCTTCCTATTATTTTTGTTGTTAAAGTTGGCATTCTGTTCTTGTGGCTGTCTTCTTTAAGTTTGTTGAAGAATTACCTTCTTGCTTTTTCTAGGACATGGTTTCCATCCCTGTATTGTTTTTTTTTTTCTGTTATTATTCTTTGAAGGGCAGGATTCCTGGAAAGATAATATGTGAATTTGGTTCTGTCGTGGAATACTTTTGTTTCTCCATCTATGGTAATTGAAACTTTGCCTGGGTGCCGTGGTCTAAGCTGGCATTTGTGTTCTCTTAGCGTCTGTATAACATCTGTCCAGGATCTTCTGGCTTTCATAGTCTCTGGTGAAAAGTCTAGTGTAGTACTGATAGGCCTGCCTTTAAATGTTACTTGACCTTTTCCCTCAGTGCTTTTAATATTCTATCTTTATTTAGTGCATTTGTTGTTCTTATTATTATGTGTCGGGAGGAATTTCTTTTCTGGTCCAGTCTATTTAGAGTTCTGTAGGCTTCTTATATGTTCATGGGCATCTCTTTCTTTAGGTTTGGGAAGTTTTCTTCTATAATTTTGTTGAAGATATTTGTTGGCCCTTTTTGTTGAAAATCTTCATTCTCATCTACTCCTATTATCCTTAGGTTTGGTCTTCTCAATGTGTCCTGGATTTCCTGGATGTTCTGAGTTAGGATCTTTATGCATTTTCCATTTTCTTTTATTATTGTGGTGATGTTCTCTATGGAATCATCTGCACCTGAGATTCTCTCTTCCCTCTCTTGTATTCTGTTGCTTATGCTCACATCTATTGCTACAGATTTCTTTCCTAGATTTTCTATTTCCAGTGTTGTCTCACTTTGTGTTTTTTCTATTGTGTCTACTTCCCTTTTTAGGTCTTGGATGGCTTTATTCAATTCCATCACCTTTTTGGTCGTGTTTTCCTGCAATTCTTTAAGGGATGTTTGTGCTTCCTCGTTATGGTCTTCTACCTGTTTAGCAGTGTTCTCCTGTATTTCTTTGAGTGAGTTATTAACGTCCTTCTTGAAGTCCTCTACTATCATCATGAGATATGCTTTTAAATCCAGGTCTAGCTTTTCAGGTGTGTTGGTGTGCCCTGGACTGGGCGAGGTGGGAGTGCTGGGTTCTGATGATGGTGATTGGTCTTGGTTTCTGTTAGTAAGATTCTTATGTTTACCTTTCAACATCTGGTAATCTCTGGAGTTAGTTGTTTTAGTTGTCTCTTGTTAGAGATTTTTCCTCTCGTGATTCTGTTAGCCTCTATCAGCAGACCTTGGAGACAAGCTCTCTCCTTTGAGTTTCAGTGGTCAGAGCACTCTCTGCAGGCAAGCTTTCCTCTTACAGGGAAGGTGCACACATATCTGGCAGTCAGACCTCCCTCCTGGCTGAAGATGAAGGCCCAAAACAGGTCTTGTCCCAGAAGCTTTGTTGCTTCTGTAGTCCACACTACTACACAGAGTCCTGGAACCAAGATGTCTGCTGCCGATGCTCAGGCAAATCCATCCCGGGCTGGGCAGACACCTATCCTCTCAAGTTTACAGATTCTTGTTCCAATGTCTGGGATCTATAGATGATCATCTCATCTCCTCCAAAGGGTCACATCTCCAGCTCTGCCTTCTGTAGCATTTCGGTTGACTCCTTTCCACTGCTGCTGTTGTTATTGGTGGTCATACCATGATACTGTTTTCCCAAACACACTGGGATATTCTACTGTAACTAGGCTTCAACAAAAGACACTGATAGGCTCCCTTCATGGTGCCAAATCTCAACTGCTTTACACTACTCCTCCAGTCCTGGACTGTCAATTGCAACTGTGGCTGCACTTTCACCAATGGCCTTCTCTGGCCTCTCACAATGTCAAGCCTCAGTTGCTCTCCATGACTCCTTCATGCCTTCAAAACCAGTACTATCTAGGTGATTCTCACACATTACCAAGTTCAGCTGAAGCATGAGGTACAACCTTGGATATATCTGAACCACAACTTCTTTGTGTTCTCAGAAAATACTTGCCAGAAGATTTGACCTCAGTGATGTTGGTCTCTTCATAATCACTGCTAATTTCTTAGTTCGAACTTACCAGCATTAATTGATATTTCCCAATAGTCTCTTCTATTCTTGACTTTAAAGTCAGAGACACATGACGGAAGCTGCTGAGTTCTGCTGTTTGCTGGAGCTGGAGCATGGTCCCCCTTCAATTACATTATCACCAGCTTTCTGTTTTCAAACTCTGTAACTGCTTAAGCTTAGCTGTCCTGGAATTTGCTGTGTAGATTGACCTTGAACTCAGAGATCTGCATGCCTGTCTCCTGAATGCTGGAATTAAAGGCATGTACCTCCACACATGGACTTAAGCTTTTCTTAACCTGGAGCTTGCTCTGTATAAGGCTGGCCTTGAACTCAAGAGATCTGCTTATCTCTGTCTCCTGTGATTAAAGGCATGTGCCATCATGCCTGAACTTAAGCTTTATGTGGCCACTATTCCTCAAGATCCAGAACAAAAACCTGTGTTTTTCAGCCTCAAGGTCTGGATCACAAGTGTGCACTCCATATCTGGATTGTAGTTCATTCCAGATTAAAAGTCAAAATGAAAACAATAATCATGTAATAACACCCAACACGACATAACTCTTTTAACTGCAAACGTAAACAAAACAAAACAAAAAAAAAACAATAAAGGGCGGGATCTTGCCCTGAGATCATCACTTCCTTAATCTGTTTATCTCCTTGAACAACGGATTCAATTCCATTTCACTTCCTGGTGCTTTTTTGTTACATGAACTATATATTATATATTTTTCCTTTCTAAGCTTGATAGGCTTGATCAGAACACTTTTCATGAGGCTAAATCAGAAAACAAAGTTTTTGTTGGACTTTTTCCAGACTTCCATTGTCAGTGCAATTAATATAAATCTCTTTTCCTTAGCTTTAGGTAGATTCTACAGACAAAGCCAAAAATCAGCCACATTCTTCACTAAAATATCACAAGAACAGTCTATAGGCCGCATACTAAAATTCATCTCCCCTGAAACCTCTTGGGCTTGGTCTGCACAGTTCAAATCATGCTCAACACCAGTATCTTCCATATTCCTACTAGGATGACCAATTAAGCCACACATAAAGCATTTCACTGCTTTCTAAAGTCCCAAACTCCATATTCTTACAAACAAAAGTGTGGTCAGGGATATCACAGCAATACCCCACTCCTAGTATCAACTTCTGTTTTTGTTAGGTTTTCTGTTACTGTGAACAGACTCCATAGCCAATGCAGCTCTTTTTTGGCACTTTAGGTTTTTATTTTGCATTTCATTTATGATCCACCTTCACATTCTCATAAAGTCACCAATTGCAACAGTTACCTGCAGATGTTGCCCACATGTGAAATGACCAAACACTGGAGCTGAGGTGAAAGGTAAAACAAGGACATGCTTGTAACATTAAACAAAATCACACAATTTATCATCCATCTCAATATTCTTAAACCAAAGGCTGGTTGTTAAGAATGGAAAAACCTTTTCTTCCTCAGGTGTCAAGCATTAAAATTACCTAACAGGCTCAATAAGGCCTCTTCAATAATTAATGGTATACATATGAACAACCCTTATGATCCATATATTTTATTACACAGAGTCCAGAAATACTTTTCATGCTTTTGTTGGTTTCAAAGTTCAGGAGGAATGAGGAGCAGTGGCAGAGTGGGGTAAAATGAGGCAGGCAAGCACAAGGAAGGCTTCTTAGACTTATTGGCTCCCTGGAGTAGGAGATAATGCAGGACTCTGATTTGAAGTGAAATTCAGAGGCTGTGGATCTCCTGCTGAACGAGGATAGAGTTTGCAAGTGTGTATGCATGTGTTAGGAGCTAGGGCCCTTAAGGCAGATGTGGTCACAAGACTCAGCCCCACCTGAAGCAGGGTTGGTGCAGAAGTCAAAGGAATAGGCTTTAACAGCCTCTAGTGTCAAGACATGCTGCTACAGTGACAGTGTGAGAACAAACCATATGCACAATATATAACAAGTATAATAATTCATAAACATGCAAAATTAAACATTCCTTTTCCTTGATGGGGAACAATAGAAACAAGTTTGAGCAGGAGGTCAGGATGTGTGTCCCAGTGATGTCTGCAAGCTGGGCCTAGGTATCCCAGTAAGTTCCCCTGATCCTCCTGAAGGCCTTGAAGAACGGGGGAAGAAAACAAGAGCCTTTCCCTGAGTCAGGCTTCAGATTCAGTGTCTAGAGGGAAGCAGAAGTTCCACACAGGCCTTGAGTGGCAGTGAAGTCAGAGCACTGTTTTGGCCCCGCACAGCCCACGACCAACTCCAGGGTAACAAAACTGAGTTGCTAACAGAACTGGCAATATTTCCATCCTTGCTGAGTAATATCAGATGAGGGGAACCAGTGCATCTCAGCATGTAGGGATGAAGCAGCAGCACTAGTGGCAGCTGTGTAGGTTAATGTAGTTGGTGAAATGGCTGGGGTCAGCTTCCTGGTGTAGGGATGCAGGAATCATAGCAGCTCCCATAAGGTCATAAGAGTCTCTTGTGATCAAGTGTGCTCCTAGGGCAGGGTGGACATTGGTGGGATTTGGTGTCACTATTAGTTTGCTCTTTGCTATTTTGCTGTTGGCTTTGGCAAACTCTAGCCTCAGGGTCTATCCGTTCTCCAGATCAAAGTGAATACCATTGAATGTGAGTTTGGCTGCTTCTGTTAATGCTGGGCTGTCAAAGTTCACAAAACCATGAGTGTGTCTCAAGGTAAGCTTGATCAGGGACCCTTCAAAGACCTTGAACTGCCAGAAGAGCAGGTAGAGTGCTATAGGTTTAACATACACAGGGAGGCCACTACAGTGTCCAGACCTCTTCCTCCAGCAGGTGACTGGTGTTTGTGCTAGTGCCCAAGCCTATGCAATGGTTGTCCTGCTTCAGGTGGGGTGTGATGAGCCATGGCACCTGAGGAGAGTATGGGTTTCTGAGGAGACCAAGTGCTGCTGTGACAGGCTAAGGAAAAGGAAGGGGGTCCCAGTAAGTTTGGTAGATGTGGGAGGAAGGTGGAGAGCCAGGGTACTGGGAACCTAAGCAGAGATCCAAGGCAACACTTATAAGGACAACATGTAATTGGGGCTGGCTTACAGGTTCAGAGCTTCAGTCAATTATCATCATGGCAGGACCATGGCAGCATCCAGGCAGGCATGGTGCTGGAGAAGGGACTGAGCATTCTACATCTTGATCCAAAGGCACTCAGGAGAAGGCTATTTTCAGGCAGCTAGGAGGAGGGTCTCAAAGTTTACATCCACAGTGACACACTTCCTCCAACAAGGCCACACCTCCTAACAGTGCCCCTCCCTGGGCCAAGAATATTAAAACCACCACAAGTGATTTCATGATTTCAATCCATAAACATCTCTGCCAAGTTATCCTACCAATCAGGATTTAGAGATTGGGACTTCCGTAGGAACATGTCTTCATGGTACATTTATCCTGGGTTGGTTTATTCAACTGTATAGGGACAACTTGACTAGCCTTCATATCTCAACTTGTCAACCTGGATGTCAGTCATCCATGACAGTCATTACTGTCATTCAGGATGTCAGTTTCTTAGGGAGGTCTTGGGAACTTAAACTTTATTTGACACTTCCCATTCAAAAATACAAGTTTTATTCAAAATGGCTGCAGTTTGGTTTCTTCTTACAGTCACTGTATCCTCCTGTCCAGTAGTATGAATGTTTGGTGGTCACCCCTGGTTGTCTATATAATGTTGGTGTTTATGTCTGTTAGTTCTTTTTCCCTATATTGACTAGTGGCTTTTTCTGGTGTAATGGTTTGAATGGATACAGCCCTCATAGTCTCATAGGGAGTGGTATTGTTAGAAGGTAGGGCCTTGTTGGAGTATATGTGGCTTTGTTGGAGGAGGTGTGTCACATGTTGATCTTTTCTTAATGCTGCCCACTATATGTGACAGGTTGTATGGAGAAAAGGGAAGATATGGGAATTTATCATGACCACTACCCCTCTGGTGTTGGCTTGGACCTGCTGTCACATGCCTTTGTGATAAATGCAGGCATGGACACTCAAATACCCACAGTTTAACCTTGCGGGGCTGTGGGTGTAGTGGAAGAGCAGGGAGGGAGAGAGCCCGCATCCCACCCGAGTTCCTGTGCTCTGGGCAGGTGGACATGGGAGGACTGCCAGATGCTTTTCACACAGCCCTGGGTGAGCATCTGGCTGTGTGAAGCCACTGACCCCACATGGCAGGGGGTGGACAAGGGGAAGCCCCTAGTACCAGGTTATCAGTCTCTGGCATCCCATGCTGAATACAGTCGGAAGAAAATCTAAGAACAGAATAGGGGCCCCAGGGCAGCACCACACCCTGGAGATATGGGAAGAGGGCAGGGGGAGAGAGGTTCCCACACAGGTGAGAGTCCTTAGTCCTGGCCTTGATGAACAGAGGCAGTCTATGGTTTTAGAGCTTTAGTATATAGAAAGGCACGGAGGAAGAGAGAAGGTGAGAGAGAGAAAGAGAGAGAGAGAGAGAGAGAGAGAGAGAGAGAGAGAGAGAGAGAGAGAGAGAGAGAGACTGACCATGGCCAACAGGAGAGAAGGGGGAAAGGAAAGAGAGAAAGAGAGTTAGAGTGTAAGAAAAGTGAAGGCTTAGAGAGAGAGGGCTTAGAGAGAGACTAAAGAAAGTAAAAGCTTAAAAGAGTAAGAGAGAGAGAGTAAGAGGGAGAGTAAAGAAAGTAAAAGCTTAAGAGAGTGAGGAGTGGGCCAAGCAGCCCCTCTTATAGTGGACTTGAAATCTTGTTGTTGCTAGGTAATTGGGAGAAGTCTAGCCTGAAGGTCAGAAGCTTGGGACATTGTGTACATGACTGCTAGCCACTATCCTCTCTTGTGGGGTATGTGGGGGTGGTAAATTCAACAGGAGCCAGGGGGCCAGAAGACATGAGGGAACACCTTCTGTCCCATGTAGGTGGGAATTGCCACCCATCAGGTTCTACTAGAGTTCAGACCTCAACTCAACTGGAGACCAGCTTGTCTGTGTATAGCCCACTGTACCCAAATAACCTAGTCTTCTGAAGGCTCCTGCACTTATTTGCCCAGGTCCCTTCCCTGGCCCCTGCAGTCACCTGCACTAACAGGTTAATCCTCAACTCGAGACATCAGCAGGCACCTACACTTTTGTCTCCATTGCAATCTGTCCTCAGCAGGAACATGAACTCACAGGCACAATGGCCTCTGTGCAAAGCTGCACTCACATATTCATAGCACTTTGTTTCCCTCTGAGAGAACCTGCATTCTCCTGAACAATTTCTCACTCTGCTCTTTTCAGGTTTCTGAATTCACTTGTCTACTTCACTCAATCTCTGCAGCCACCTGTGCATACATAGAGGCTGCAAGACACTACTCTCTCCATGGATCTTAACTGCCATGTCCACGGCCCAGCTCTGCTCTCTACTCCCTGCACTCCTATGGCCACTGTGCATCTCTGCTCACCTGCACCCAAATAACCCATTGCACCTGTGTCCTCAGCAGGCAACTGTAGTCCCATGTCCAATTCTTCTCTGTTGCCTCTGTAAGCACCTGCACTCAGAGTGAAACCTTCCAGTTATCACATCTGCAGACACCTGCACTCATATGTCCATTGCATCTCGGGCATCTACATGCATCTCTATTCACACTGACAACACATGCCTGGCCTATGAAAGGCACCTGAGTACATGTGGCCACTAACCACCCTGGCCTCTCTGCATGAAGCACGATTCTCATGCCTACTGTCCCCAACCATCTTCCCCAGACACCTGTATTGAAGTACCCAATGCCACACTCAGGCCACTGCAGGGGCTTTTACTCACAGGTCCATTGCCCTTCTCTGTCCCCTGCACGCACTTGCAAACAAGTGCTCCTTGCCTCTTTCTGGCTTCTGTAGGCTTCTATAATCCCATGCGTATTGCCAGGTTCTGTAACAGTCAACAGCATTCACATGCCCACTGCCCTGCCCACCTCTGCAGGCACATATAGTCACACTCACTTACACCCATGGCTCTGCAATCTGTTACCTACCCACTTCCCTTCTCTGGCTTTTCCACAAGTGTTCACATTCCAATGACTGCCTGTCTTGGACAGGGATCTGCATGAACTGCATGTCTACTACCCATATCTGATCTTGGTGCTTAGCTGCACTCACATGACACTGGCCTCCTGACACCTGCTCACACATGCCTACTGCCCATCATTTGTCTTCTGCAGTCATATGCATTCAAAGCACACAGTAGCGATCTGACTTCTGCAGGACCCACAATGATATGCAAACTGCTATATTCTGTTCTCTGCAGATAGTTGGACTCAAACACACAGTGCCCTCCACTGGCATCTTCAGGCACTTACACTTACGTACTCACCAAACCCTTCCTGTTCTGCAGGCAACTGCATTCACAGGCACACTGCCAGCCTGGATTCTGCAGGGCACTGCACTCACATGCTCTCTGATACTCTGTGGCCTCTGCAGGTACACACACCCATGTTACCACTGCATCTCTGTTCCTTCTCCATGAACATGAACTCACAGGCCCACTGCCTTGTCTGGACTCTGCTGGCATGTTTGTGATATGGGAATCCTGTACTCTGCAGGAATCTGCACCTTAACGTCAACTGAAACCTTGCATTCTCCCGGCACTGGGTTACTCATGGCAACCAGTCCATTCTGGCCTCTGCAGGCACATGAACTACATGACCTATGCCCCTGCACTTACCCAGCCTCCCCTGCCAATTACACCTTTCTCGCACTCCATACACTCCATTCATATACACAGTGATTACTTGGCTTCTGTATGAATCTGAACAAACATGTCTACTGCCCACCTCTGGTCATGGCCCTTCACTATGCTCACAAGGCCATTGCCCTCATGGTGTCTGCTAGCACCTGTCCTCACATGCCCACTGCATTCATGGCATCTTCAGGCATGGACCCTCAAATACCTACTGATTAACTTAGCCCTCAGAAGGGTCCTGCACTCAAATGCCCACTTCCCTTCCCTTGCTTCTGTAGGCACCTGCATTCACAGGCAAAAATCCCCCTTCTGACCTTTGGAGACATATACAATCATGGGTAAACTGCAATTCTGTCCTCAGGAGGAACATGAACTCACATGCTGACTTCTCTGTTCTCTGCAGGTATTTCTATACCCATTTCCAGTCACACTTGCCCTCTGCATGCACCTGGGCTCCAGGTCCACTTGCCTTCTCTTTCCTCTGCATGCACCTGCACTCACATACCTACAGCTCTTCCCTGGATTCTACAGGCAACTACATGCCTACACACACAGCCCTTTGCTGGTCTCTATAGCACTTGCACTCACATGCTCAGTTCCCTCTGATCTCTGCATACCCCTGCATGAACTCTCCCACTGCACCTCTCTGTACTCTAGAGACACCTGTACTCACAAACCAATGACTGTCTGGCCTGTGAAGGAATCTGCAGTAACATGTCAACAACCCAGCTCATGAATTGATATGTGACTGCAGTCCCATATCCATAGCATCCATTTCTCTCTACCAGCACCCACACTCACATGTCCAATGCCCACCTATGTCCTCTGTCAGCAGGCATCTTATCTCACATGTTTATCAAGAACTGGGCCTTCATCTTGGTCCGGGACCCGCCGAACTTAGGAAATTAGTCTGAACAGGTGAGAGGGTGCGCCAGAGAACCTGACAGCTTCTGGAACAGGCGGAAGCACAGAGGCGCTGAGGCAGCACCCTTTGTGGGCCGGGGACAGCCAGCCACCGTCCGGACCGGAGGACAGGTGCCCGCCCGGCTGGGGAGGCGGCCTAAGCCACAGCAGCAGCGGTCGCCATCTTGGTCCGAGACCCGCCGAACTTAGGAAATTAATCTGAACAGGTGAGAGGGTGCGCCAGAGAACCTGACAGCTTCTGGAACAGGCAGAAGCACAGAGGCGCTGAGGCAGCACCCTGTGTGGGCCGGGGACAGCCGGCCACCTTCCGGACCGGAGGACAGGTGCCCACCCGGCTGGGGAGGCGGCCTAAGCCACAGCAGCAGCGGTCGCCATCTTGGTCCCGGGACTCCAAGGAACTTAGGAATTTAGTCTGCTTAGGTGAGAGTCTGTACCACCTGGGAACTGCCAAAGCAACACACTGTCTGAGAAAGGTCCTGTTTTGGGCCTTCTTCTTCGGCCAGGAGGAGGTCCAAATACAAGATATCTGCGCACCTTCCCTGTAAGAGAGCTTGCCAGCAGAGAGTGCTCTGAGCACTGAAACTCAGAGGAGAGAATCTGTCTCCCAGGTCTGCTGATAGACGGTAACAGAATCACCAGAAGAACAATCTCTAAACAGAGTCAACTATAACTACTAACTCCAGAGATTACCAGATGGCGAAAGGTAAACGGAGGAATCTTACTAACAGGAACCAAGACCACTCACCATCACCAGAACCCAGCACACCCACTTCGCCCAGTCCAGGGAACCCGAACACACCTGAGAACCTAGACCTAGATTTAAAAGCATATCTCATGATGATGGTAGAGGACATCAAGAAGGACTTTAATAAATCACTTAAAGAAATACAGGAGAACACTGCTAAAGAGTTACAAGTCCTTAAAGAAAAACAGGAAAACACAATCAAACAGGTAGAAGTCCTTACAGAAAAAGAGGAAAAAACATACAAACAGGTGATGGAAATGAACAAAACCATACTAGACCTAAAAAGGGAAGTAGACACAATAAAGAAAACTCAAAGCGAGGCAACACTAGAGATAGAAACCCTAGGAAAGAAATCTGGAACCATAGATTTGAGCATCAGCAACAGAATACAAGAGATGGAAGAGAGAATCTCAGGTGCAGAAGATTCCATAGAGAACATTGGCACAACAATCAAAGAAAATGGAAAATGCAAAAAGATCCTAACTCAAAATATCCAGGAAATCCAGGACACAATAAGAAGACCAAACGTACGGATAATAGGAGTGGATGAGAATGAAGATTTTCAACTCAAAGGTCCAGCAAACATCTTCAACAAAATTATTGAAGAAAACTTCCCAAATCTAAAGAATGAGATGCATATGAACATACAAGAAGCCTACAGAACTCCAAATAGACTGGACCAGAAAAGAAATTCCTCCCGACACATAATAATCAGAACATCAAATGCACTAAATAAAGATAGAATACTAAAAGCAGTAAGGGAAAAAGGTCAAGTAACATATAAAGGCAAGCCTATCAGAATTACACCAGATTTTTCACCAGAGACTATGAAAGCCAGAAGAGCCTGGACAGATGTTATACAGACACTAAGAGAACACAAACTGCAGCCCAGGCTACTATACCCAGCCAAACTCTCAATTATCATAGAGGGAGAAACCAAAGTATTCCACGACAAAACCAAATTCACGCATTATCTCTCCACGAATCCAGCCCTTCAAAGGATAATAACAGAAAAAAACCAATACAAGAACGGGAACAACGCCCTAGAAAAAACAAGAAGGTAATCCCTCAACAAACCTAAAAGAAGACAGCCACAAGAACAGAATGCCACCTTTAACAACTAAAATAACAGGAAGCAACAATTACTTTTCCTTAATATCTCTTAACATCAATGGTCTCAACTCGCCAATAAAAAGACATAGACTAACAAACTGGCTACACAAACAAGACCCAACATTTTGCTGCTTACAGGAAACTCATCTCAGAGAAAAAGATAGACACTACCTCAGAATGAAAGGCTGGAAAACAATTTTCCAAGCAAATGGTATGAAGAAACAAGCAGGAGTAGCCATCCTAATATCTGATAAGATTGACTTCCAACCCAAAGTCATCAAAAAAGACAATGAGGGACACTTCATTCTCATCAAAGGTAAAATCCTCCAAGAGGAACTCTCAATTCTGAATATCTATGCTCCAAATACAAGAGCAGCCACATTCACTAAAGAAACTTTAGTAAAGCTCAAAGCACACATTGCGCCTCACACAATAATAGTGGGAGACTTCAACACACCACTTTCACCAATGGACAGATCATGGAAACAGAAACTAAACAGGGACACACTGAAACTAACAGAAGTGATGAAACAAATGGATCTGACAGATATCTACAGAACATTTTATCCTAAAACAAAAGGATATACCTTCTTCTCAGCACCTCATGGTACCTTCTCCAAAATTGACCACATAATAGGTCACAAATCAGGCCTCAACAGATTCAAAAATATTGAAATTGTCCCATGTATCCTATCAGATCACCATGCACTAAGGCTGATCTTCAATAACAAAATAAATAACAGAAAGCCAACATTCACATGGAAACTGAACAACACTCTTCTCAATGATACCTTGGTCAAGGAAGGAATAAAGAAAGAAATTAAAGACTTTTTAGAGTTTAATGAAAATGAAGCCACAACGTACCCAAACCTTTGGGACACAATGAAAGCATTTCTAAGAGGGAAACTCATAGCTATGAGTGCCTTCAAGAAAAAACGGGAGAGAGCACATAATAGCAGCTTGACAACACATCTAAAAGCTCTAGAAAAAAAGGAAGCAAATTCACCCAAGAGGAGTAGACGGCAGGAAATAATCAAACTCAGGGGTGAAATCAACCAAGTGGAAACAAGAAGAACTATTCAAAGAATTAACCAAACGAGGAGTTGGTTCTTTGAGAAAATCAACAAGATAGATAAACCCTTAGCTAGACTCACTAAAGGGCACAGGGACAAAATCCTAATTAACAAAATCAGAAATGAAAAGGGAGACATAACAACAGATCCTGAAGAAATCCAAAACACCATCAGATCCTTCTACAAAAGGCTATACTCAACAAAACTGGAAAACCTGGACGAAATGGACAAATTTCTGGACAGATACCAGGTACCAAAGTTGAATCAGGATCAAATTGACCTTCTAAACAGTCCCATATCCCCTAAAGAAATAGAAGCAGTTATTAATAGTCTCCCAGCCAAAAAAAGCCCAGGACCAGACGGGTTTAGTGCAGAGTTCTATCAGACCTTCAAAGAAGATCTAACTCCAGTTCTGCACAAACTTTTTCACAAGATAGAAGTAGAAGGTATTCTACCCAACTCATTTTATGAAGCCACTATTACTCTGATACCTAAACCACAGAAAGATCCAACAAAGATAGAGAACTTCAGACCAATTTCTCTTATGAACATCGATGCAAAAATTCTTAATAAAATTCTCGCTAACCGAATCCAAGAACACATTAAAGCAATCATCCATCCTGACCAAGTAGGTTTTATTCCAGGGATGCAGGGATGGTTTAATATACGAAAATCCATCAATGTAATCCATTATATAAACAAACTCAAAGACAAAAACCACATGATCATCTCGTTAGATTCAGAAAAAGCATTTGACAAGATCCAACACCCATTCATGATAAAAGTTCTGGAAAGATCAGGAATTCAAGGCCAATACCTAAACATGATAAAAGCAATCTACAGCAAACCAGTAGCCAACATCAAAGTAAATGGAGAGAAGCTGGAAGCAATCCCACTAAAATCAGGGACTAGACAAGGCTGCCCACTTTCTCCCTACCTTTTCAACATAGTACTTGAAGTATTAGCCAGAGCAATTCGACAACAAAAGGAGATCAAGGGGATACAAATTGGAAAAGAGGAAGTCAAAATATCACTTTTTGCAGATGATATGATAGTATATATAAGTGACCCTAAAAATTCTACCAGAGAACTCCTAAACCTGATAAACAGCTTCGGTGAAGTAGCTGGATATAAAATTAACTCAAACAAGTCAATGGCCTTTCTCTACACAAAGAATAAACAGGCTGAGAAAGAAATTAGGGAAACAACACCCTTCTCAATAGCCACAAATAATATAAAATATCTCGGCGTGACTCTAACGAAGGAAGTGAAAGATCTGTATGATAAAAACTTCAAGTCCCTGAAGAAAGAAATTAAAGAAGATCTCAGAAGATGGAAAGATCTCCCATGCTCATGGATTGGCAGGACCAACATTGTAAAAATGGCTATCTTGCCAAAAGCAATCTACAGATTCAATGCAATCCCCATTAAAATTCCAACTCAATTCTTCAACGAATTAGAAGGAGCAATTTGCAAATTCATCTGGAATAACAAAAAACCGAGGATAGCAAAAACTCTTCTCAAGGATAAAAGAACCTCTGGTGGAATCACCATGCCTGACCTAAAGCTTTACTACAGAGCAATTGTGATAAAAACTGCATGGTACTGGTATAGAGACAGACAAGTGGACCAATGGAATAGAATTGAAGACCCAGAAATGAACCCACACACCTATGGTCACTTGATCTTCGACAAGGGAGCCAAAACCATCCAGTGGAAGAAAGACAGCATTTTCAACAATTGGTGCTGGCACAACTGGTTGTTATCATGTAGAAGAATGCGAATCGATCCATACTTATCTCCTTGTACTAAGGTCAAATCTAAGTGGATCTAGGAACTTCACATAAAACCAGAGACACTGAAACTTATAGAGGAGAAAGTGGGGAAAAGCCTTGAAGGTATGGGCACAGGGGAAAAATTCCTGAACAGAACAGCAATGGCTTGTGCTGTAAGATTGAGAATTGACAAATGGGACCTAATGAAACTCCAAAGTTTCTGCAAGGCAAAAGACACTGTCTATAAGACAAAAAGACCACCAACAGACTGGGAAAGGATCTTTACCTATCCTAAATCAGATAGGGGACTAATATCCAACATATATAAAGAACTCAAGAAGGTGGACCTCAGAAAATCAAATAACCCCCTTAAAAAATGGGGCTCAGAACTGAACAAGGAATTCTCACCTGAGGAATACCGAATGGCAGAGAAGCACCTGAAAAAATGTTCAACATCCTTAATCATCAGGGAAATGCAAATCAAAACAACCCTGAGATTCCACCTCACACCAGTGAGAATGGCTAAGATCAAAAATTCAGGTGACAGCAGATGCTGGCGAGGATGTGGAGAAAGAGGAACACTCCTCCATTGTTGGTGGGATTGCAGGCTTGTACAACCACTCTGGAAATCAGTCTGGCGGTTCCTCAGAAAATTGGACATAGTACTACCGGAGGATCCAGCAATACCTCTCCTGGGCATATATCCAGAAGAAGCCCCAACTGGTAAGAAGGACACATGCTCCACTATGTTCATAGCAGCCTTATTTATAATAGCCAGAAACTGGAAAGAACCCAGATGCCCCTCAACAGAGGAATGGATACAGAAAATGTGGTACATCTACACAATGGAGTACTACTCAGCTATTAAAAAGAATGAATTTATGAAATTCCTAGCCAAATGGATGGACCCGGAGAGCATCATCCTGAGTGAGGTAACATAATCACAAAGGAACTCACACAATATGTACTCACTGATAAGTGGATACTAGCCCAAAACCTAGGATACCCACGATATAAGATACAATTTCCTAAACACATGAAACTCAAGAAAAATGAAGACTGAAGTGTGGACACTATGCCCCTCCTTAGAAGTGGGAACAAAACACCCATGGAAGGAGTTACAGAAACAAAGTATGGAGCTGAGATGAAAGGATGGACCATGTAGAGACTGCCATATCCAGGGATCCACCCCATAATCAGCTTCCAAATGCTGACACCATTGCATACACTAGCAAGATTTTACTGAAAGGACCCAGATGTAGCTGTCTCTTGTGAGACTATGCCGGGGCCTAGCAAACACAGAAGTGGATGCTCACAGTCAGCTAATGGATGGATCACAGGGCTCCCAATGGAGGAGCTAGAGAAAGTACCCAAGGAGCTAAAGGGATCTTCAACCCTATAGGTGGAACAACATTATGAACTAACCAGTACCCCTGAGCTCTTGACTCTAGCTGCATATGTATCAAAAGATGGCCTAGTCGGCCATCACTGGAAAGAGAGGCCCATTGGACACGCAGACTTTGTGTGCCCCGGTACAGGGGAACGCCAGGGCCAAAGGGGGGGAGTGGGTGGGTAGGGGAGTGGGGGTGGGTGGGTAAGGGGGACTTTTGGTATAGCATTGGAAATGTAAATGAGCTAAATACCTAATTAAAAAAAAAAAAAAAAAAAAAAAAGAACTGGGCCTTGTGCAACTGAAGCCACTTACTCACCACCATGAAACTGCAGGCACATACACTCAGAGTTCCAAGCTGAACTCTGCTCTGGGGTTACATGGACTCACAAGTACACTGCCAAGTTGTGGCATCGGTAGGGGTCAGGACTCACATGCCTACTGTGCCCATTTCTACTCCCCAGGAAAAACACTCACAGGCACATTTCTCACATCTGAACTCTGTAAAATGTGTAACTACAAAATACATGATGGGCTCTGTAGGCACCTCCACTCACATGCCCACTGATATCAAGCACTCTACAGAAACACATATTGACATGACCACTGCAAAGCTGCACTCTACACACAAAACTTCATATGCCTACTTTTATCCTGCATTCCAAAAAAAAAAACACTAATTCACATGACCACTGCCATACTACACTCTAGAGAAATACATATTCACATAGTCACTGCATTGCTACACTTTATAGAAACATACATTTACATGCCAACTGCCATCCATGAAGTCTACAGAAACACATATTCACATACCAACTGTCATACTGCATTCTAAAAAGAACATATTCCCATGCCCACTACATACTGTACTTTACATAAAAACATATTAACATCACTACAGAATAAAGAATTTTACAGAAACACACATTCTCATTTCCACTGCCTTCCTGCACTCTACAGAAACACACATTCACAGGTCCTTTGCCAGAAACACAAACGTACATGCCAAATGCTAACCTGCACTCTACATAAACACAAAACACATGCCTACTGCTATCCTGCACTCAACAGAAACACATATTCACATGCCAACTGTCATTTTACACTCTACAGAAACAAACACTCACATGCCCACTGCATACTATCCTCTGCAGAAACACACACTCACACGACCACTGCCATTCTGCACATTAAAGAAAGACACATTCACATGCCCAATGCATACTGCACTCAACAGAAACACACATTCATATTCTCACTGCCATGCTGCACCCTAAGGAAACAAAATTTAAATGCCCACTGTCAACCCTGCACTCTACATAAACAAATACATGTCCAATGGAATTTATACACTCCACAGAAAAACATGTTCAAATGCCCTCTGCTAGTCTGTACTCTACAGAAACATAAACCCACATGAGAGCTGCTAACCTACACTCTACAGAAACACACATTCACATGACCACTGCTTTACTCAACAGAAACATACATATTCCCTATGCCACTCTGCAAATCTAAAAAAACACAAATTTACATGTCCACTGCTATCCTGCACTCTACAGAAACACACATTCACATCGCTACTGCCTCCTACACTCTACAAAACACACATTCTCATGCCCCAGCCATATTGCACTCTACACAAACACACATTCTCATGACTACTACATAATGAACTTTACAGAAACACACATTTTCATGCCCACAATATACTACACTGTATGGAAACACATATTTACATGCCAAGTGCCAACCCTGCACTCTACAGAAACACACATTCACATGCTTATTGCTTTACATCAGTCTACAGAAACACATATTCAAATGCCCATTGCCATCACTGCACTCTACAGTAACACACATTCACATGCCCACCTCTGTCCTTGTCTCTACAGAAAACCACATTCTCATTCCAAGTGCATACTACACTCTACAGAAACACATATTCACATGGACACTGTGCTTCTGCACTGTAAAGAAACATAATCCCATGGCCACTGATATTACTGCACTCTACAGTAACACACATTCACAGGGCTACTGTTATAGTACACTCTGCAGGAACAAACATTCCAATACCTACTGCTGTCCTGTACTCTACAGAAACAATCACTCACATGCCCATTACCATCACTGAATTAAACACACACACACACACACACACACACACACACACACACACACACACTTGCATTATCTATGATGCACTCTACAGAAACAACATTCACATGGACACTGTGCTCTTGCACTCTACAGAAACACAGGCACTTGCCCCTTGCTATCACTGCACTCTAGATGAAAACACATGCACAGGCTTATACTACACTCTATAGGAATACAAATTCCAATGCCCACTGCTGTCCTATACACTCATATTCCTAGTGTTTTCTTTCTCTCTACAGAAACACACATTCACATGTGCAGTGCATACTGCACTGTAAGGAAACACATGATCACTTACACAATACGTAATGCTCTCTATAAAAACACAAATTCAAATGCCCACTGCTATCTTACACTCTAAGAAACATGTGACCCCATGCCCACTGCCATCAAAGTACTCTACAGAAACACAGTCTCATCCGAAGTGCCATCACTGCACTCTACAGAAACACTCATTCACATTGCCACTGCCAACAGGACTGCATAGAAACACACACTGCCATGCCCACCTCACACTGTACTCTACAGAAACACACATTCCCATGCCCACTGCTTTCATACACTACACAGAAATACATATTTTACCATGCCCACTTCCATATCTAAACTCTACAGAAACACATTCACATGCCCACTACTATCTTACATTCTACAGAAACACATGAGTCCATGCCCACTGCCATCACTGCACTCTACACAATCACTCATTCACATGCCTGCTTACATCAATGTGCTAAAAAGAAGCACACATTCACGTGCCCACTGCCAAAAGTGCACTCCTCAGAAACACACACTCACAGGCACAATGCATACTGCACTTTACAGAATCACATATTCACATGCCCACTGCTATCCTGCACTCTAATGAAAAACATATTCACATGCCCACTGTAATCACTACACTCCACAGAAACACATATTCACATGCACACTGCCATCCTGCACTATACAAAAACACAATTCACATGCCCATGGTTATCCTGATCTCTACAGAAACATACATTCACATGCCTACTGTAAAGAACACTGCATAGAAACACACATTCACATGTTCACTGCATACTGTACTCTACAGAAACACACATTCACTTGCCCACTGCCATCAATAAACTCAAAAGAAATACAATTTCACATGACCACTGCCAAAATTGCATTCCTGAGAAACATTCACAGGCACACTGCACCCTGCACTGAATAGAATCAAACATTCACATGCCTACTGCTAATTTACACTCTAATGAAACGCATTCACATATACACTGTGATCACTGACCTCTACAGAAACAAGTGTTCACATGCACACTGCCATCCTTCTCTCTACAAAACCACACATTGACTTACCCATTGTTGTCCTGCTCTCTACTGAAACACACATTCACTTGCCACTCTATACTGTACTCTACAGAAACACACGATCACATGCACAATAAGTACTGCACTCCACAGAATCACACTTTCACATGTTCACTTCTATCCTATACTTTAGAGAAGCACACTTTTATATGGCCACTTCTATCTCTACACTCTACAGAAACACATATTCACTTACTTACTACTATCCTACACTCAACAAATACACATTTCCATGCCACCTGATTTCCTGCACTCTACAGAAACACACATTCACGTTCCCAAAGCCATCCTGCTCTCTACAGAAATGCATATTCATATGCCCATTGCATACTTCACACTACAGTGACATTTACACACATTTCCAGTGCAACACTGCCCTCCACAGAAACACACCTTCATATGCCCACTGCCAACTTACACTCCATAGAAATAGTCATGTGCCCACTGTTATCCTGAACTCTACAGATATACTTGTTCTCATTTCCACTGTATTCTACAGAAACACACATACACATGCCTGCTGTCATCAGAGCACTTAACATAAACACATATTCAGATGCTCATTGCTATCAGTGTACTCATACAGTAATACACATTCACAGGCCCACTGCATACTTAACTTTACAGATACACACAATCCAATTTCACTGCTTTCCTGAATTGTACAGACATACATTCCCATTCCACTGTTGTTCCCCACACTACAGAAACACACATTCACATGTCCACTGCCATTTTGCATTCTACAGAAACACACATTCACATACCCACTGCATATTGCACTACATAGAAACACACATTCACATGCTGCTCCTTTCAATGCCCTTAAAATGAACACATTACCGTGTCTACTGCCATCACTGTACTCTACAGTAGCACACATTCACAGGCCCATTGCTGTATTTCACTCTACAGGAACACATATTCTAATGCCCACTGCTTTGCTGCACTATATAGAAACAGCATTCACATTCCCACTGCCTACTGCATTCCACACAGAGTTCACATGCCCACTATATAAAGCACTGTATAGAAATATACATTCCAATGCCCACTACTATCAATATATCACTATAAACAAATATTCACAACCCCACAACTGTCCGGAATTCTACAAAAAACACATTAACATTCATACTGCATACTGTACTCTATAGAAACACATATTCATCTGCCCACTGCTCTCCTGCAATCTACAGAAACACACATTCATATGCCCATTTCATACATTCTACAGTCACATATATACTTACATGCCCAGTGCCACATTGCTTTCTATAGAAACACACATTTATATGGCCACTGCCAACCTGCACTGTACAGAAGCAGACACTCACATGCCCACTTTTAGCCTGCACTCTAAGGAAACACTCAGTCACATGTACACTGCATACTATACTCTACAAAAACACATATTCACATGCTCACTGCAAATATATTTAACAGAAACACACATGTACATGGCTACTGCATTCTGGACACTATAGAGAAATACTCATTTACATGCCTGGTGCCATCAATGCACTAAAAAAAAAAAACCACATATTCACACCCCACTGCCATCAATACACTCTACAGAAATACATATTTCACAGGCCCATTACCTATTTCATGCTACATGTACACACATTCCAAGCCCAGTGCTGTCCTGCACTCTACAGACACATATTTCCATGCTAACAGCTGTTCCACCCCCTGTAGAAACACACATTCACATGTCCACTGTCATAATGCACTCTAGAGAAGCATACATTCACATGCCCACTGCTATCCTGCACTCTACAGAAACACTTGTACATGCCAACACCCATCCAGCGCTGTACAGAAACACATACTCATGCTTAAAGCCATCATTGCACTCTACAAAAAGACACATTCCCTTATGTACTTCTAATGTACACTTTAAAGACATACATTCCCACCAACCAGTACTCTAAGATCTCCCAGGAATTAAACTACAAACCAAAGAGTATACACGGAGGGACCAATGGCTCCAGCTGTATATGCAGCAGAGGATGACCTTGTCAATTATCTACGGGAGGAGAGGCCCTTGGTCCTGTGAAAGCTCTATGTCCCAGTGTAGTGGAATGCCAGGGCCAGGAAGCAGCAGTGGGTGGGTTTGTGAGCATGGGGAGGGGGAGGAGATATTGTGTTTTCGGAGGGGAAATGAGGAAAGAGGATAACATTTGAAATGTAAATAAAGAAAATATCTACTAAACACACAAACACACACACATTCCCATGCCCACTGATGTCCTGCACTCTACACAAATGGACATTCTCATGCCCACTGCCATCCTGCACTCTACAGAAACCCACATTCACATACCCACTGAATGATGCACTTCATTGAAACACACATTCACATGCCTCTGTCATCAATGCCCTCAAAAGAAACACATCACCATGCCCACTGCCATGACTGTACTACACATTAATTCACAATCACAGGCATATTAATATATTTCACTCTAGAGAAACACACATTCCAATGCCCACTGCTGTCCAGCACTCTACAGGTACACATTCACATTTCCACTGCACTTTCCCAATCTACAGGAACACATATTCACATTCCCACTGCCAAACACACTCTAAACAAACACTCCATCACATGGCCACTATATAGGACACTTTATAGAAATATACATTCAAATGCCAACTGCAGTCACCTCACTTCAAAGAAACACATATTCACATGTCCATAGCTTTCCTTCACTCTTCAAAAAACCATAGTCACATGCCCACTATAATCACTGTACTCTATAGAAGCACATATTCACAGACACTCCATACTGCACTTTGCAGAAACACACATTCACAGGCCACTGCTGTCTTGTATTCTGCAGATACACACATTGCAATGCCCATGGCACCCTGAACTCTACAGATATACACATTTAAATGACCACTGACTTTCTGCAATCTACAGTGGCACACATTCACATGCCCATTTCCATTGATGCCATCTACAGAAACACACATTCATATGCCTACTCCTATTTTATGCTATACAGAAATACACGTCTTACCATGACCACTGCCATCACTGCACTCTATAGAAACACACATTATCATGCCCACTGCTATCCTGCACTCTACAGAAACACACTTGTACATGCCAACAACCATCTGACATTGTACACAAACACATACTCACATGGCCACAGCCATAACTGCACTCTACAGAAACAGACATTCACATACCGACTTCTATCCTACACTCTACAAACACACATTCCCATGCCCACTGATGTCCTGCACTCTACATAAACACACATTCACATGCCCAGCGCTATCCTTCATTCTACATCAACAACATTCACATATCCACTGCATACTTCACTGCTAGAAACACATATTCAGATGCACATACCATCAATGCTCTCAAAAGAAACACTCATTACAGTGCCCACTGCCATCACTGCACTCTACAGCAGTGCATATTCACAGGCCCATTGCTATATTTTACTCTACAAGAACACAAATTGCAATGTGCACTGCTGCCCTGCACTCTATAGAAATACACATTCACATTTCTCCTGCCTACTGCACTCTATACAATCACAGTTAGCATGCCCACTACTTAATGCACTCTATAGAAATATGCATTCAATTACCCACTGCCATCACTGCACTACAAAGAAATACAGATTCACATACCCTAAGCTGTCCTGCATTCTACACAAAAACACATTCACAGTCATACTGCTTATTGCACACTACAGAAACATGTATTCACATCGCCTCTTCGTTCCTGCACTCTACACAAAAACACATTCCCATGACTTCTGCCATCACTGCACTCTACAGAAAGACATATTCACATGGCCACTGTGATCTTTCAGTATACAGAATTACAGTGTCCCCTGCCCACTGATCTTCTGCACTCTACAGAAACATACATTCATATGCCTGTTGCATGGTTCACTCTACGGTCACATATACCCACATGCCCAGTGAAGATCTGCCATCAACAGAAACACCTATTCAAATGACCATTGCCAATCTGACCTCTACAGAAACACTCAAATGACCACTGTTATACTGAACTCTATAGAAATACTCATTCCCATGTCCACTGTAAACTGAACTCTAGAGAAACACACATTCACATGTTCACTGCCAAGACTGCTCTCCTCATAAAACACAATTACAGGCACATTGCATACTTAACTGTACAGAAACTCAACTTCACATGTCTACTCCTATACTGCACTCTAGAGAAACAAACATTCACATGCCCACTCCCATCACTGCACTCTACATTAACACAGATTCACATGCCCACATCTGTTCCTGTCTCGAGAGAAAAAACACATTCACTTCGCCACTGTGATCCTTCAATTCACAGACACAAAATCACATGCCCATTGCCATCACTGCACTCTACAATAACAAAAATCATAGGCCTATTGCTATACTAGTCTACGGGAACACACATTCCATTGCCCACTGCTGTCCTATACTCTACAGAAATACACATTCACATTCACACCACCTATGGCACTCTAACAAACATAGTTCACATGCTGATTATATAGTGCACTCTATAGAAATATCCATTCAAATGCCCACTGCCATCACTGCATTATACAGAAACACACATTCACATCCCTACAAGTGTCCTTCATTCTACACAAAAACACATTCACATGCACACTGCCATCACTGCACTCTACAGAAACACATATTCACATGCCCACTGATATCTTTCACTCTGCAGAAATACGCTTTCTCATGCTCATTGCTCTCATGCACTCTACAGAGGCACACATTCATATGTGCATTGCATCCTTCACAGTACAGTCACATATACTCACATGCCCAGTGACACACTGCCCTCTGCAGAAATCTACATTCATATGGCCATTGCCAACCTGCACTCTACAGTAACAAACACTCACATGCCCACTGTTATCCTGCATTCTACAGAAATATTCATTTCCATGTCCCCTGCATGGTGTACTCTACAAAGACACACACTCACTTGCCTTCTGCCAAGAGGCACTCCTCACAATCACACATTTACAGGCACATTGTGTACTGAAACACATATTCACATGCCCACTGCAAATGTACATTTTACAGACACACACTTCCATGACCACTGCATACTGCACTCTACAGAAACACTTATTCACATGACTGGTGCCATCAATGCACTCAAAAGAATCACATATTCACATGCCCACTGCCATCAACGCACTCTACAGAAATACACATTCACAGGCCCACTGGATACTTCACTCTACAGATGCACACATTCCAATGCCCACTGCTGTCCTGCACTCTACAGACACACATTCCTATTCTCACTGCTGTCCTGCACTCTGCAGAGATACACATTCACACTCCTACTGCCTACTTCACTCTTCACAAGCACAGTTCACATGCCGACTATGTAGTGCACTTTGTAGAAATATACATTCAAATGCCAACTGCCATCACCTCATTCTAAAGAAACATATATTCACATGCAAACAGCTTTCCTGCACTCTACACACAAAAATATTCACATGTCTACTGCCATCACTGCAGTCTACAGAAGCACATAATCACATGCACACTGTTATCTTTCAGTCTACAGAAACACACTTTCCCATGTCTATTGCTCCCCTGCATTCTACAGAAACATTCATATGCCCATTGCATACTTCACTCTTCAGTCCCATATACACATATGCCTGGTCCTACACTGCCTTCTACAGAAACATACATTCATATGACCACTATCAGCTTGCACTCTACTCGTGCCTACTGCTATGCTGAATTTGACAGAAACATATGTTCACATGCCACTGCCTACTGCACTGCATAGAAACAAACATTCACATGTCCATTGAATACACATTTCCACACTCTACAGAAACACATGATCACATGCTCAATAAGTACTGCCCTCTACAGAAACACAAGTTCCTATGCCAAATGCTATCCTGGACTCAACAGAAACACACATTTACATACCCACTGCCATCACTGCATTCTACAGTAACTTCCAATCACATGCCCTCATCTGTGCTTTTCTCTAAAGAAAAACATATTCACATTATCACTGGATACTACACTCTACAGTAACACACATTCACATACCCATTGCTATACTACACTCTACAGGAACACACATTTCAATGCCCACCGCTGTGCTGCACTTTACAGAAACAAATAGTCACATTCCCATTGCAATCACTGCATTCTACGTAAATAAACTGTCCCATTTTCCATGCTATCCTGCACTCTACAAAAACACCCTTTCTCATGCCCACTAGTTGCTGCACTCCAAAGATACAAACATTCATATGCTAAACTCTATCCCACACTCTAGAGAAATACATATTCCCATGTCAGTTGCTATCAAGCACTCTTAAGAAAAACATATTTACATGCCCATTGTAAATGTACTTTACAGAAACACACATTTACATTCCAACTGCATACTTCACTCTACAGAAACACACATTCACATACATGCTGCCATCAATGCACTCTACAGAAACAAATATTTCCAGGCCCACTGCATATTCCACTCAACAGAAGAACATATTCAATTTGTCCCTGCCATCCTGCACTCTACATAAACACATTTTTTACAACATCAACAGTACATTCTACAGACATAAAAACTCACATGCCCACTGCTATCTTGCACTGGACATTAAAACACATTCACAAAATTACTCTTATCTGATACTCTATAAACACACATTCCCATGCCCACTGGTATCCTGCACTGCACACAAACACACATTCACATGTCCACTGCCTTTACCACACACTTCAGAGCCACACATTAATATTAACACTGCCATAATATACTCTACAGAAACATAAATTCCGATGTCCACGGCTATACTGCACTCAAAAGGAACACAAAAACACATGCCCCCTACCTAGTGCACTCTACAGAAACACACATTCAAATGCCTATTTCCAGCACTGTACGATACGGAAACACACATTCACATACTCATAGATGTTCTGCAATTTACAGAAAAACACATTCACATTCCCACTGCATACCACATTCTACAGAAACACACATTCACATGGTGACTGCGCTCCACTTCTGCCTTCTAAAGAAACACACATACACATGCCAAATGCCATGGCTGCACTTTACAGTAACACACATTCGCAGGCACACTACTATGCTACCCTCTACAGAAACACACATACAAATGCCAGCTACTATCCTGCACTCAACAGAAATACACATTCACATGCCCACAGCTGTCTTGAACTCTACATAAACACACATTACCATGCCCACTACACAATACACTGTATACAAACACACCTTCTCATAACCACTGCATACTGTACTCTACACACACTCACATGCCCAGTGCAATCTTGACCTTTATAGAAACACACATTTACATGTCCACTGGTATCTTGTACTCTAAAGAAACACACATTCATATTCCCCCTTCATACTGTACTTTTTCAGAAATACACATTCACATGCCCATTGCAGTCAATGCACCCAACAGAAACACATATTCACAGCCCCACTACCATCAATGCATTATACAGAAATACACCTTCACAGGCACACTGTACACTACACTGTAATGAAAAAAAATATTCTAAATTTCACTACCAACCTGCACTCTACAGAAAGACACTTTCAAATCCCCACTTATGTACTTTACTATATAGAAACACACTTGTTCCCGCAAACAACCATCCGACACTCTAAGGAAATACACACTCTCATGCCCACTGACATCACTGCACTCTACAAAAACAAAAATTCACATACCAACTCCTATTCTATACTCCATAGAAACACACATTCCCATACGACTGCCATCCTGTACTCTACATATTCACATGCCCTCTTCCATCCTCCTCTCTACAGAAACACACATTCATATGCCCACTATATACTGCACTCTACAGAAACACACATTCAATTGCCTACTGCTACCCTGCATTCTACAGAAACTCACATTAAGATGACCACTGCCATCACTGCCCTCTACAGAAACAGACATTATCATTCTCACTGCCATAACGGCACTCTATAGAAACACAATGGACATACCTACTCCTATCCTACACTAAATAGAAACAAACATTCCCATACTCACTGATGTCCTTCACTGTACAGAAACACACATATCCATGCAATCTGCTTTACTTCATACTAAAGAAATACACATTCACATACTCACTGCATACTGCACTGCACAAAAATACATATTCAGATGGCCAATACCATCATTGCACTCTACAAAGATATTCACAGGAACTCTGTAATATTACACTCGAGAGAAACACACATTCAAATGCCCACTCTTATCTAGCATTCTACAGAAACACACATTCATATCCCCACTACATACTGCACTCTACAGAAACAGACATTTAATTGTCCACTGCTGTCCTGCACTCTACTGAAACCCATTTTCACAAACAAACAGACATCGTACCCTCTAGAGAAACACAAACTCACATGCGCACTGCCATCATTGCACTCTACAGAAACACATATTTACATACCTACACGTATCCTATACTCTACAGAAACACATATTCCAATGCCCACTGTCATACTTCATGTACAGAAACACACATTCAAACGCCCAATGTTGTCTGGATTCTAAAGGAACACACATTCATATGCACACTGTGATCACTGCACTGTACAGAAACACACATTCAAATAACCACTTCTATCCTAAAAACTAAAGAAACAAACATTTATATGCACACTGACATCCTACACTCTACAAAAACACACATTCACAAACCCACTACTATTCTCCACACAGTACAGAAACGCACGTTTTCATGGAAACTGCTGTCCTTCATTCTACATAAACACCAATTCACATTCCTTCTGCATACTGCAATTTATAAAAACAAACATTGACATGACAACTACCATGACTTCACACTACTAAAACACACATTTTCATTCCTACTGAATACTGCACTCTACAGAAACACAAGTTCACATGCCCACTATATACTGCACTCTATACAAACACACATTCAAGTGCCCACAACATACTGCACTGCACAGAAACTCATCTTCACATACCGACTTCTATCCTGCAGAATAGAAGAAATACACATTCACATGCCCTCTGCCTTCACTGCACTCTACTGAGACACACATTCACAGGCTTACTGCTATACTATACAATACAGAAACACACATTCTAATGCCCACTGCTATCCTGCATTCTGAAGAAACACACAAACACATGAACCACACATACTGCTCTCTACATAAACACACATTCACATGCTCACTACATACAGCACTCTATAGAAATATACATTCACATACCCACTGATATCCTGCCCACACATGTTCACATACTCATAATATACTGCACACTACAGAAACAAGCATTAACATGCTAACTCTCAGCACTGTACTCTACAGAAAAAAATATATGCCCACAGCTATCCTTAACTCTACAGAATCACACATTAACATGCCAACTGCCATGGCTGCATTTCACAGTAACACACATTCACAGGTCCAATGCGATAAGACACTCTACAGAACCACAAATCTCAATGTCCACTACTATCCTGCATTCGACAGAAATACACATTCACATGCAAACAGCTGTACTGCCCTCTACATAAACACATGTTTTCATACCCGATTCATACTACTCTGTACAGAAACACAACTTCATGTGACCACTGCATACTGCACTCTACAGATACACACTCACATGCAAACTGACATCCTGCACTCTGGAGAAACACACATTCACATGCTGTCTACAATCCTCCACTCTACAGACACGCACAGTCACTTTCCTATTGCCACCACTGCACTCTACAGAAACACACATTCACATGCCCAATACTATCTTACTCTAGAGAAACACATTTTTTCATGACCACTGTCAGCACTGTACTCTAAAGAACCATAGAATATCATGCCCATTGCCATCAGTGCACTCTACAGAAACATGTTTGCATACCCATTACATACTGCACACTCCAGAAATATACATTCACAGGCCCACTCTCAGAGTATATTCTACAGAAACACACAATCACATGCCACCTGCTATTTTGCATTAGAGAAAAACACACATTCTCATGCCCATTTCAACACTTCATTCTAGAAACACACATTTTCATCACCTATGCTATACTACACTCTACAGAAAAACATATTTCCAGGCTCACTCTTTTCCTTCATTCTACAGAAACACTCATTTCCATGCTCACTTCCTTCAGTGTACTCAAGGGAAACAAATGTTCATACATCTACTGCCATCACTGAACTCTACAGAAACAAACATTAGCATGACTACAGATATCCAGCACTCTACAGAAACACACGATCACAGGCCCACTACTATACTACACAATACTGAAACACACATGTCAATGCCCACTGCTATCATGCCCCCAATAGAAACACACATTCACATGTCCACTGCCATCAATGCACTCTACAGAAACAATTATTCATAAGAGTCTGCAGACTGCACTGTACAGAAAAACACATAGAAATGCCCATTGCTGTCTTTCACTCTACAAAAAAACATTTTCACATACCAAAAGACTTCCTACACTCTAGAGAAACACACACTCACATTCACACTGCCATCACTGTACGCTAGAGAAACACACATTTACATGCCCACAGTATTGCGGCATCCTCTGGTAGTACTATGTCCAATTTCCTGAGCAACCACCAGAATGATTTCCACAGTGGTCGTACAAGCTTGCAATCCCACCAACAATGGCGGAGTGTTCCTCCTTCTCCACATCCTCGCCAGCATCTGCTGTCACCTGAATTTTTGATCTTAGCCATTCAGACTGGTGTGAGGTGGAATCTCAGGTTTGTTTTGATTTGCATTTCCCTGATGATTAAGGATACTGAACATTTTATCAGGCACTTCTCAGCCATTCCGTATTCCTCAGGTGAGAATTCCTTGTTTAGTTCTGAGCCCCATTTTAAATGAGGTTATTTGATTTTCTGGAGTCTACCTTCTTGAGTTCTTTATATATATTAGATATTCGTACCCTATCTTATTTAGGATAGGTAAAGATCCTTTCCTAATCTGTTGGTGGCCTATTTTTCTTATTGACGGTGTCTTTTGCCTTACAAAAGCTTTGCAATTTTATGAGGTCCTATTTGTCTATATTCAGTCTTACAGCACAAGCCATTGCTGTTCTATTCAGGAATTTTTCCCCTGTGCCCATATCTTCGATGCTTTTTCCCCACTTTCTCCTCTATAAGTTTCAGTGTCTCAGGTTTTATGTGGAGTTCCTTGATCCACTTAGATTTGACCTTAGTACAAGGTGATAGGAATGGATCAATTCACATTCTTCTACATGTTAACTGCCAGTTGTGACAGCACAATTTGTTGAAAATGCTGTCTTTTTTTCCAGTGGATGGTTTTAGCTCCCTTGTCAAAGATCACATGACCACATCCAATATATATAAATAACTCAAGAAGGTGGACTCCAGATAATCAAATAACCCCATAAAACATGGGGCTCAGAGCTAAACAAATAATTCTCACCTGAGGAATACCGAATGGCTGACAAGCACCTGAAAAATTGTTCAGTATTCTTAATCATCAGGGAAACACAAATCAAAATAAACCTGAGATTCCACCTCACAACAGTCAGAATGGCTAAGATCAAAAAATCAGGTGACAACAGATGCTGGCGAGGATGGATGAGAAACACTACTCCATTGTTGGTGGGATTACAAGCTTGTACAACCACTCTGGAAATCATTCAGGCAGTTCCTCAGAAAACTGGACATAGTACTACCGGAGGATCTCACAATACCTCTCCTGGGCATATATCCAGAAGATGTTCCAACAGGTAAAAAGGACAAATGTTCCACTATGTTCATAGCAGCCTTATTTATAATAGCCAGAAGCTGGAAAGAACCCAGATACCCCTCAACAATGAAATGGATACAGAAAATGTGGTACATTTACACAATGGAGTACTATTCTGCTATAAAAAGAATGAATTTATTAAATTCCTATGCAAATGAATGGACCTGGAGGGCATCATCGTGAGTGAGGTAACCCAACTACAAAAGAACTCACACAATATGTACTCACTGATAAGTGGATATTAGCCCAGAAACTTACAATACCCAAGATATAAGATATAATTTGGGAAACACATGAAACTCAAGAAGAATAACAACCAAAGTGTGGACATTTGGCCTTTCTTAGAATTGGAAACAAAACACCCATGGAAGGAGTTACAGAGACAAATTTTGGATCTAAGACGAAAGGATGGACTATCGAGACTGCCATATCCGATGATGCATCCCATATTCAGCCTCCAAATGCTGACACCATTGCATACATTAGCAAGATTTTGCTGAAAGGACCCTGATATAGCTGTCTCTTGTGAGACTATTCTGGGGCCTAGCAAACACAGAAGTGGATGCTCACAGTCAGCTATTGGATGGATCACAGGGCCCCCAATGGGGGAGCTAGAGGAAGTACTCAAGGATCTAAAGAGATTTGCAACCCTCCTAGGTGGAACAACAATATGAACTAACCAGTACTCCCCGGAGCTCGTGTCTCTAGCTTCATATGTATCATAAGATGGCGTAGTCGGCCATTAGTGGAAAGAGAGCCCCACTGGCCGTACAAATCTATATGCCTCAGTACAGGGGAATGCCAGGACCAAGAAGTGAGAGTGGGTGGGTAGGGGAGTTGGGGGGGGAGGTTATAGGGGACTTTTGGGATAGCACTGGAAATGTAAATAAAGAAAATACCTAAGAAAAAAAAAAGAAATGAAATTCCTCCCAGTACATAAAAATTAAAACACCAAATGAACAAAACAAATAAAGAATACTAAAAGCAGTAAGGGAAAAAGTTCAAGTAACATATAAAATCAGACCTATCAGAATTCCTCCTGACTTCTCCCCAGAGTCTATGAAAGCCAGAAGATCCTGGGCAGATGTCATATAGATCATAAGAGAACACTAATGCTAACCCAGGCTATTATACCCAGCAAAACTCTCAATTAACATAGATGGAGAAACCAAGGTAATCCATGAGAAAACCAAATTTATACAATATCTTCCCACAAATCCAGCCCTTGAAAGAATAATAAATGGAAAACTCCAAGACAAGTAGGGAAATTAAGCTCTAGAAAAAGCATGAAATTAATCTTTATACAAACCTCAATGAAGCCACATGTACAGAATTCCAAGTCCAACAACAAAAGTAACAGGAAGCAACAATGACTATTCCTCAATATCTCTTAATATCAATGGACTCAATTCTCCAATAAAAAGATATAGACTGACAGAGTGGTTATGTAAACAGGGCCCAAAATTTCACTGCATAGAGGAAATCCATCTCAGTGACAAAGACAGACACTAACTCAAAGTAAAGGACTGGAAAACAATTTTCCAAGCAAATGGTCACAAGAACCAAGCTGGAGTAGCCATTCTAATCTTGAATAAAATCGACTTTCTACCTCATGTTATAAAAAGATAAAAAATGAAAAAAAAAAAGAAAAGAAAAGAAAAGGAGAGACAATTCATACTAATCAAAGGTAAAATTTACCAAGATTAACTCTAAATTCTGAACATCTATGCTCTAAATGCAAGGGCAGCCACATTCATTAAAGAATCTATAGTAAAGTTCAAACCACACAATGTACCACACACGGTAATAGTGAGAGACTTTAACACCCTACACTCATCAATGGACAGATCCTGGAAAAAGAAAATAAAAAGACAAAGTGAAACTAACTGAAGTTATGAAACATATGTATTTAACAGATATCTACAGAACATTTTATACTAAAAGAAAAGGATAAAACTTTTTCTTAGCACCTCATAGTACCTTCTCCAAAGTTGACCATATAATTGGTCACAAAACAGGCCTCAACAGATAGAAGAAGATTGAAATTATCCCATGCATCCTATCAGATCACCACAGACCAAGACTGATCTTCAATAGCAATATAAATAATAGAAAGTCAACGTTCACTGGAAGGTGAACAACATTCTACTCAATGATGACATGGTCAAGGAAGAAATAAAGAAAGAAATTAAAGACTTTTTTAGCGTTTAATGAAAATGAAGCCACAAAATACCCACACTTATGAGACACAATGAAAGCAGTCTTAACAGGAAAAGTCATAGCTCTGAGTGCCTCCAAAAAGAAACTGTAGTGAGCATACATTAGGAGCTTGACAGCACACCTGAAAGCTGTAGAACAAAAAGAAGCTATTTCACCAAAGAGTAGATGGCAGGAAATAATCAAAATCAGGGCTGAAATCAAGTATGTAGAAACAAAAAGAACAATATAAGAATCAACCAAACCAGGAACTGGTTCTTTGAGAAGGGCAACAAAATAGATGAACCCTTAGCGAGACTAGCTAGAGGGCATAAAGTCAGTATCCTAATGAACAAATTCAGAAATGAAAATGGAGATATTACAACACAAACTGTGGAAATCCAAAAAATCATCAAAAGCCATTATAAAAGCCAGTATTCAACAAAACTGGAAAACCTGGATGAAATGGACCATTTTCTAGACAGATATCAGGTACCAAAGTTACATCAAGATCAGATTAATGGTCTAAAAAGTTCCATATCCCCTAAAGAAGTAGAAGCAGTTATTAACAGTCTTCCAATAAAAAAAAAACCCCAGGACCAGATGGGCTTAATGCAGAGTTTGATCAGACTTTCAAAGAAAACCTAATACCAATACTCCTCAAGTTATTCCATAAAATAGAAACACAAGGTACTCTACCCATTTCCTTTTATGCAGCCACAATTATTCTGATAAATAAACCACACAAAGACCGAAGAACAATGAAGGAGAACTTCAGATGAATTTCCCTTATGAATGCCAATGCAAAAATACTCAATAAAATTCTCGCAAACCAAATCCAAGAACACATTAAAAGGATCATCAAACATGATCAATCAGGCTTCATCCCAGGGATGCAGGGATGGTTCTATATGCAGATATCCATCAATGTAATCCACTATATAAACAAACTCAAAGAAAGAAACCATATGATCATCTCATTACATGCTGTGAAACATTTGACAAAATACAACACCTGTTCATGATAAAAGACTTGGAAAAATCAGGAATTCAAGGCCCTTACTTAAGCATTGTAAAAGCAATATACAGTAAACCAGTAGACAACATCAAACTAAATACAGAGAATCTTGAAGCAATCCCACTCAAATCAGGGAGTAGGAAAAGCTGCCCACTCTCTCCCTACCTACTTCATATAGTACTTGAAGTCCTAGCCAGAGCAATTAGACAACAAAAGGAGAACAGGGGGATACAAATTGGAAAGGAAGAAGTCAAAATATCACTATTTACAGATGATATGATAGTATACCTAAGTGTCCCCCAAAATTATACCATAGAACTCCTAAACCTGATAAACAACTTCAGCTAAGTGGCTGGATATAAAATTAATTCAAAAATATCGGTGGCCTTCCACTACACAGAGGATAAACAGACTAACAAAGAAGTTAGGTAAACAACACCGTTCAAAATACTCACAAATAATAAAAAGAGCCTAACTAAGCAAGTAAAGGATCTTTATGATAAGAACTTCAAGTCTCTTAAGAAAGAAATTGAAGATCTCAGAAAGTCAAAACATTTCCCATGCTGATGGATTAGAAGGAGTAATATAATGGCCATCTTGCCAAAAGCTATCTATCTATTCAATGCAACCCAAATCAAAACTTCAACTCAATTCTTAGATTTAGAAAGAGTAATTTCCAAATTCATCTGGAATAACAAAATACCCAGGATAGCAAAAACTATTATCAGCAATAAAAGAACTTCTGGAGGAATCAACATCCCTGACCTTAAACTGTACTACAGAGCAATTGTGATAATAACTGCATGGTGTGGGTACAGTGACAGGCAGGTAGATCAATAGAATAGAATTGAAGACCCAGAAATGAACACATACACATATGGACACTTGGTCTTTGACAAAGGAGGTAAAACCATCCAGTGAAAAAATGACAGCATTTTCAACAAATGGTGCTGGCTCAACTGAAGGTTATCATGTAGAAGAATGAGAATTGATCCATTCCTATCTCCTTGTACTAAGGTCAAATCTAAGTGGATCAAGAACTCCACATAAAACCAGAGAGAGTGAAACTTATAGAAGAGAAAGTGGGAGAAAGCCTTGAAAATATGGGAACAGGGCAAAATTCCTGAATAAAACAGCAATGGACTGTGCTGTAAGATCAAGAATTGACAAATTGGGCCTTCATAAAATTGCAAAGATTGTATAAGGCAAAGGACACTGTCAAGAAGACAAAAATGACCACCAACATATTGGAAAAGATCTTCACTAATTCTATGTCTGATAGCGGGCTAATATCCAATATATACAAAGAACTCAAGAAATTATAGTCCAATGCAAACTTTATATGCCCCAGTACAGGGGAATGCCAGGGCCAAAAAGTGGGAAAGGTGGGGTAGGGGAGTGGGGTGAGGGCATGGGGGACTTTTGGGCTAGCATTGGAAATGTAATTGAGGAAAATATGTAATAAAAAATAAAATAAAATAAAATGAAAAAAAAAGAAATTATAGTCCAGAAAAACAAATAACCCTATTAAAAATGGGGCACAGGGTTAAACAAAAAATTCTCAACTGAGGAATACTGAAAGTCTGAGAAGCACCTAACAAAATGTTCGAAGTCATTAGTCATCAGGGAAATGCAAATCAAAACAAACCTGAGATTCAACCTCACACGAGTCAGAATAGCTAAGATAAAAAAATTCAGGTGACAGCAGATGCTGGTGAGGATGTGGAGAAAGAGGAACACTCCTCCATTTTTGGTGGGATTTCTACCTGGTACAACCACTGTGGAAACCAATTTTGTACTTGCTCAGGAAATTGGACAAAGTACTTCCAGAGGACCCATACATACAATGCCTGGGCATATACCCAGATGATGCTCTAACATCTAATAAGGACACATGCTTCACTATCTTCATAGAAGCCTTATTTATAATAGCCAAGAGCTGGAAAGAATATAGATGTTCCTCAACAAAGGAATGGACACAGAAAATTTGGCACATTGACACAATGGAGTACTACTCAGCTAGTAAAAATAATGAATTTATGAAATTCGTAGGCAAATGGATGGATCTGGAGTATATCATCCTAAGTGAGGTAACCCAATCACAACAGAAGACACATGATATGCACTCACTGATAAATTGGTATTAGACCAGAATCCCAAAATATCTGAATACCCAAGATACAATTCACAAAACACTCAAGAAAGAAGAACATAGTGTCGATACTTCTATCCATCTTAGAAGGGGGGAATAAAACACCTATGGAAGGAGGTTTAGAGACAAAGTGTGGAGTAGAGAGTGAAGAAATGACCATCTAGAGACTGACTCACCTGAGGATACATCCCATTTACAATCACCAAACCCAGACACTGTTGGGGATGCCAACAAGTGCTTCCTGATAGGAGCCTGATATAGCTCTTTCCTGAGAGGCTCTGCCAGTTCCTGACAAATACAACAGTAGATGGTCACAATTATCCATTGGAAAAGCATAGGGTCCCCAATGAAGGAGCTAGAGAAAGGAACTAAGGAGCTGAATAATTTTGCAGTCACACATGAGGAACAACATTATCAACTAACCAGTACCCCTCAGAGCTCCCATGAACTAAACCACCAACCAATGAGAACACATGGTGGGACTCATGGATTCAGATGCATATGCCACAGAGGAGGACCTAGTCAGATGTCAATGGGAGGAGAGGCCCTTTGTCCTGTGAAGGTTCTATGCCCCAGTGTGGGGAATGCCAGGGCCAGAAAGTGGGATTGAGTATGTTGGTGAGCAGGGGGAGGGGGTGGGTGAGAGGATAGGGGAGAGTGATTTTCAGAGGGATTACTAGGAAAGCAGATAACATTTTAAATGTAAATAAAGAAAATATCCAACAAAAAGGAAGCATCCATTGGCATATTGCTGAGCCCAGTCCTGAAAAAAAAATCATCACAAGGAAGTGATATTTCATAATCCTTCCTTTTGGCGATTCTCCTCAGGGCTCGAGTCTCATACTACCTTTCTACCATCCATCCCCACAGTACCTTTCTACTTCCAGTGCCCTCCCTCCCTTCCACTGTCTGAATCCTCATGTTCCATTACTCTTCCCACTACCACTCTGATATAAAAGCATTACATAATTTCTTTTGCAAGATGGAGATGCACTTATTTCTCTTTCCTGTTGACTTGTAAGGCAGATTCTCTGTTAATGCTCACTTTTATTATTAAGGGGCAAGGAGAACAAAAGCAAACTGTCCACGCCTGAGAAAACAGATGGTAGGTGAATCAGGGAAGCAGCTACTAGGAAGGAAAGGCAAGAAGACAGAAAGGAGTTGAAAGGCTTTATTACAACTCAGCTGAGATCACATCCATCTTCAGGAAAATCTCAACAGAACTCAATGTTCTGTCGGGGACTGATGGTGATTTTCTCTTTGTGTATTGCATTCATTACCTTTTCTACTCTTGGAACTAGGTATCTGGCCAGAAGCAACTAGTGGGAGGAAGGATGGATTTTCTTTCATAAGTCAAAGATAAGTGTGGTGGACAAGGGTAAGCATAGTGGCACAAGGTAAAGTAGTTGGTGATATTATGCTCAGCAGCCAGGAATGAGAGAACAAATTGGAGTCGAAGCTATTAAAAAAAACAAAAACAAAACAAAACCTGAAAGCCCATGCTGGCCAAATGGCACAGCAGATAAAGTTGTTTTCCACTAAGCCTATGAACCTGAGTTCAATCCTAGGGACCCACAAGTGTCCTTCCCACACACCAACAAATAAATGCAATAAAAGAAAGGAAAATAAACAAAGCCAGAGGCATGCATGGCAATAACCACTTCCTACAGCACCGTCTCTCAAAGGTTCTGCAACCTTCTGAAACTCAATGTTCAGAAGCCACCAGCTGGGGAGTGTTTCAGAAGCTAAGCAAAACCAACAGACACTGCTAGAAAGCTAAGGAACTTTTGGTGTTAAAGATGAAATGTTCTCTTCTGGTATTAATTCTCATAATAGCTTGCCCACTTGTGACTAAAATATTCAGAGCAGCAACATTAATCTTAGTCACCTGTCTGAATGATTGACGGGCACATACCAGGGATTTGCAATTGCATCCCTTGGTCTCTACAACAGCTTTTCACATCATGACTGTTCAAGTATGTATAACCTCATCACTTCTCCCTCAGTTTATCCTCATCACTAGCTACTAAAGCTTGAAATATTGTAGTCTAACCTTTTTTATCTTCTCATTCTGTGGCCAACTCTACGTAACACAGGACACTTCTTTTCTACCTAACTTCCTAATTTAGCCAAAATGCTATTTTCTCAGGAGTCGACTATGAAGATAGAGTTGCTTTTTTCTTGCCCAATACCTGTTCTTTCCTTAGAATTTTTGCAGAGCAAGAGCTACCTTCCTTCCTTCCTTCCTTCCTTCCTTCCTTCCTTCCTTCCTTCCTTCCTACTTATGTTCCTTCCTTTCTTTTTGTGACCAATTTCAAGCCAGCCTAGTGCTCCCTGCTAAAACACTAATTCACAACATAGCAACTAAAATGGTGCTTAGGTGGAGTACAGCCCAGTTGCTTGTCTGTAGAAGATAGAATAGCATGTGAAAGGATTTATTCTTAAAGGATTGTGGGAAGAAAAGTTGGTGGAATTCACAGGTTTTTATATTTCTTCACTAAGTTTAGGGATGAAAGCTAAGTCATTTTCTTCCTTTCTGGAAAAGCACTATTTAAATGGCATTCGTCTTTGTCATATACCCTCTAAATATCAGGGAACATTGGAGGCACTTCTTTTCTATTTTTTGGTGTCCACCCTATTATCAGTTTTCCATTGCATGTTCATTGAGATTAGCCAGCTCTTTTCTTTCTGATGCTTCCCACTGAGTATGAAATAATGCAAAGTAGTATGTTTGTTTGTTTGCTTGTATGTCACTGTTAGGACAAGTTTAATGTGTCCTATGCCCTATGTTTGCACGTTTATAGAATTTAACGTGTTGAGAGGAGGAGAAATGTAAGCACACCTTTACCCTCATGAAAGAGATGCACCTAGTGTGTGTGTGTGTGTGTGTGTGTGTGTGTGTGTGTGTGTGTGTGTGTGTGACAGAGAGAGAGACAGACAGAGAGAGAGAGAGAGAGAGTGTCTCTGACTCTGTGTCTGTGTCTCTGTCAGTGTTATTGTCTATTATGTGTCTGTGACTATGTCTGTGTCTGGGTTACAGGCAGGGTTTCTCTGTGTAGCCCAGGCTGTCCTGAAACTTAGTCTGTAGGTCAAACTCAGTGAGATTTGCCTGACTCTGCCTCTGCCTCCGCCTCTACCTCCATCTCTGCCTCTACCTCCTCTGAGTACTAGGTTTAAAGGCATGCACTACCAAAACCGTGCTCCAAGGAATTTTTTATAAAGGAAAATATTTAATTGCGAATGACTCACAGATTCAGCAGTTTAATTAATTATTCTCATGGTGGGAAGCATGGCTGTGTGCAGGCAGGTGTGAATTTGGAGAAGGAGCTGGAAAATCTTGATCCACAGGCAGCAGAAGAAGATTGCATGCCACACCTGACATAGCTATGGTATAGGAGACATTAAAGATTGTCCCGACAGTGACATACTTCCTTCAACAAGGCCACTCCTACTCCAACATACTTTCTAATAGTAACAGTCCTTAATGACCAAGTATTCAATCAGATGAGACTATAGGGGCTATTCCTGTAGAGATGAACCTTTCTCCTTTGTTCTGAGAGTAACATCTCTTGAAACTGAATTATTTCTGAATAAGTGCCTAGACCAGAAGCTTTGGCATGATCACCAAATAGCTCATAACTTAACTATCCATTTATTGTATTCTAAGCCAAACCAAGTGTTTGGTTACCTCTCCTCATTTTCATAGGAATGTTTTCTTCAGTGATGGTGACAAATCTTTCAGTCCTGACAATTTTCCAGAATCTTAGCTCTCCCATCCAGATGTCACACCTTCCAATCATGCCTCACCTCATTGACCATAGGCATTTTATTGATAGGTACTGCTTCCACATAATACATGAGAAATTATATCTATTTGATCCTATTCAAATCAACACAAAAGTATACTTATTTTTGTATTTCACACTTTGCTATGTAATATCTATTCATAATGTACAAACCTTTAAATCCTGCATAGGATCTTATTACCATCACCAGGATTATTGATTCTGATTGCAAATCTCTACCAGATGGTATCTAAGGGAGTGCAAATCGTCAAGTAGGGGTGATAGAGTTGAAAGAAAAATCATCAAAGATGATTTTTTTTTCAGAAGTCTGCTTCCAAAGGCATGGGAATGAAGGGAGATCAAATAAAAATACACATGCACTGTTTCTGTGGTAATACTTGATACAGTGTTGAAAACCAGGAGCTCATACTGAGATGGTGCAGCATAAAATACATTATCTACAGCCTAGCCAAATCTGAAGTCTTCCTTACTATGGATGGGCGGTCTGATATACATGGGAGACCTGGTAAGCCTAGGAGAAGTACAAAATTAGAAGGCTTGGTAAGTCAGAGAAAAGGCTGGAAAACAAATTTTCCAAGAAATCAGACTGAAGAAACTAGCTGGAATAGCCATTCTAATATTGAATAAAATCGATTTCCAACCCAATGTTATCAAAAAAGACAAGGAGTGGCACTTCATATTCATCAAAGAAGACTTAATTCCAATTCTCCTCATAGTATTTCACAAAAATGAAACAAAAGGTATTCTAACCCATTCATTATATGAAGCCACAATTACTCTGATAACTAGACCCAACAAAGAAAGTGAACGTCAGACCAATTTCCCTTATGAATATCAATGCAAAAATACTCCATAAAATCCTTGCAAACCAAATCCAAGAACACATCGGTATGGTGGATGATCATCCATCATGATCAGGTACTCTTCATCCCAGGGATGCAGTGATGGTATAATATATGAATATCCATCAGCATAATCCACTATATAAACAAACTCAAAGACAAAAATCACATGATCATTTTGTTAGATGCTGACAAACCATTTGACGAAATCCAACACCCCTTCATGATTAATGTCTTTGAAATATCAGGAATTCAAGGCCCATACCTGAACATAATAAAAGCAATATACAGCAATCCAGTACCCAACATTAAACTAAATGGAGAGAAACTTGACGCAATCCCACTAAAATCAGGAATGAGGCAAGGCTGCCCACTTTCTTCCTACCTATTCAAAATAGTACTTGAAGTCCTAGCCAGAGCAATTAGACAACAAAGGAGATAAAGGGGATACAAATTGGAAAGGAAGAAGTCAAAATTTCACTATTTGTAAATGATATGATAGTATACATAAGTGGCCCTAAAAATTCCACCAGACAACTTCTAAACCTGATAAACAGTTTCAGTGTAGTAGCTGGATATAAAATTAACTCAAAAATCAGTGGTCTTTCTCTACATAAAGGATAAACAGCCTGAAAAAGAAATTAGGGAAACAATACCTTTCATAATAGTCACAAATAATATCAAATACCGTAGTGTGACTCTAACTAAGGAAGTAAAAGATCTCTATGATAAGATCTTCAGGTCTCTGAAGAAAGAAATCAAAGAAGATCTCAGAAGATGTAATGATCGCCCATCCTCATGGATTGGCAGGATTAATATAGTAAAAATGACTATCTTGCTGAAGGCAATCTAATGATTCAATGCAATCCCCATCAAAATTCCAACTCAGTTCTTCACTAAGTTAGAAAGGGCAATTTGCAAATTCATCTGGAATAACAAAAAAAAAACCTAGGATAACAAAAAGTATTCTCAACAATAAAAGAACCTCTGGTGGAATCACTATGCCTGACCTCAAGCTGTATTACAGAGCAATTGTGACAAAAACTACATGGTACTGGTACAGCAAAAGCCGGGTAGATCAATGGAATAGAATAGAAGACCCAGAAATGAATCCACACACCTATGGTCACTTGAGTATTGACAAGGGAGCTAAGACCATCCAGTGGGAAAAAAGTCAGCATTTTCAACAAATGGTGTTGGCACATCTGGAGGTTATCATGTAGAAGAATGAGAATTGACCCATTCTTATCTCCTTGTACAAACCTCAAATCTAAGTGGATCAAGGAATTCCCCATAAAAGCAGAGACTCTGAAACTTATAGAGGAGAAAGTGGGGAAAAGCCTTAAAGATATGGATGGGAACAGAGGAAAAAAATTCCTGAACAGAACAGCCATGCTTTTTTTCTGTAAGATCAATAATTGACAAGTGGGACCTCATAAAATTACAAAGCTTCTGTAAGAAAAAGACACTGTCAAAAAAGATACCAACAGATTGGGAAAGGGTCTCTACCAATCCTAAATCTGATAGGTGACTAATATCCAATATATACAAAAAACTCAAGAATCTGGACTCCAGAAAATCAAATAACCCCATTAAAAATGGGGTACAAAGATAAACAAAGAATTCTAAATTGAGGAATACTGAATGGCTGAGAAAAACATGAAAAAATGTTCAACATCCTTAATCATCAGGGAAATGCAAATCAAAACAACCCTGAGATTCCACCTCACACCAGTCAGAATGGTTAATATCAAAAATTCAGGTGACAGCAGATGCTGTCAAGGATGTGGAGAAAGAGGAACACTCCTCCATTGCTGGTGGGATTGCAAGCTTTTACAACTACTCTGGAAATCAGTGTGGCTGTTCCTCAGAAAACTAGACATAGTACTACAAGAAGATCCAGCAATACCTCTCCTGGGCATACACCTAGAAGATATTCCTACTTGTAACAAGAACACATGCTCCACTATGTTTCATAGCAGCCTTATTTATAATAGCCAGAAGCTGGAAAGAACCCAGATGTCACTAAACATAGGATTGGAGACAGAGAATGTGGTACATTTACACAATGGAGTAATACTCAGCAATTAAAAACAATGAATTTATCAAATTCTTAGGCAAATAGATGGATCTTGAGGATATCATCTTGAATGAGGAAACCGAATCAAAAATGAACACACATGATATGCACTCACTGATCAGTAGATATTAGCCCAGAAACTTAACATATCCAAAATTCAATTTGTAAAAAACATAAATTCGAGAAGAAAGAAGACCAAAGTGTGGATACTTGGTTCCTTCTTAGAATGGCGAACAAATTACCCATTGAATGAGTTATAAAGATGGAGATTGTAGCTGAGACGGAAGGAAGGAACATCCAGAGACTGCCTCATCCAGGGATCCATCCCATATACAACCACCAAACCAAGACACTATTGCATATGCCAGCAAGATTTAGCTGACAAGATCCGAATATAGCTGTCTGCTGTGAGGCTTTAGACAGTGCCTGGCAAATACAGTAGTGGATGCTCACTGTCATGCATTGGACGGAGCACAAGGTCCCCAATGAAGGAGCCAGAGAAAGTATCCAAGGATCTGAAGGGGACTGAAGCCCCATAGAAGGGACATCAATATGAACTAACAATTACCCTTAGAGCTCCTTGGAACTATATCACCATTCAAAGAAAATACATGGTGGAAATTGTGGCTCTATCTATATTTGTAGCAGAAGATGGCCTAGTCTGTCATCAATGGGAGAAGAAGCCCTTGATCCTGTGAAGCTCTACGCCCCTATATAGGAGAATGCCAAGACCAGGAATGAGAGTGTTTGGTTTGGGGAGCGGGGGGAGGTGGGAGGGGATAGTGGATTTTTGAAGGGGAAACTAGGAAAGGGGATAATATTTGAAATGTAATATATATAATAGAAAATACAAACTTCATTATCCTAAAGGAATTAAATGTGATTTATATTTAAATTATATAAAAAATAAAGAGCAATGCAATTGCAAAAAAAGAAAGCATGGTAAGTTTTAGTTGACTGGCTCTCATGGACAGACCTAGTAATCATGGGAAACATATAAACCAAGGAATACCTGGAAAGCATGGGAAATCTTTTAAGTATGAGAGTTTCTATAATATGGAAGACCTGGTAATCCTATTAAGCCAGAAAGCCTGGTGTTCATGGGCAGTCCCAAGACGCATGGCTGTCCTAGAACCCAAGGACACTGAAAAGTATGGAAGGATTAGAAAGTATGGAACGTCTGAAAAAAACTTCTTTGGCCTGTCATACCTGGGAGGCCTGGAAATCTTAGGTGGTCTGGTAAGCATGAGCAGCCTATAAGCATTGGGAAGCCTGGGATGTATGAGATTCCCAGAACCCATGGAAGACCTGAAAATTATGGAAGGACTTTTAAGGATGGCAAGTCTTATAAACATGGCAGGCCCGGTAAGCCTGAGAGGCCTGGAAATGTCAGCAGGCTTGATAAGGATGAGCAACCTCCAATGTGAGGAGGTCTAGTAAGCATGGGAGTCTTAGAAGCCTAGGAAGACCTGGAAAGCATGGGAGGCCTATTAAGGATGGGAGGTCTGATAACCATTGGAAACCGGTTATTCTTGAGAGGCTTGGGAATCTTACGAGGCCTGGAATTCTTGAGTATCCTGGCAGCAATTGGAAGGCCTAGGGACCATGGGAATTCTAGAACCATAGAAACGCTGGGAAATATTGGAAGAACAAATAAGGATATGAGGTCTGGATAAACATCTTATGCTGCTGAGCATAAGATGTGGGAGGAAGCATGGGAGACCTGGCAAACATCAGAGTCCTACTTGGCCTGTTAGGCCAGATGTACATGGGAATGCTGGGTAATATAAGTATCTCAGTACACATAGAAGGTCTCAATAATGATTAGAGTCTTATAAAGCACAGAAGCCAAATGAAGTCTAATATAAATGTGAGGTCTGGTAGACAAATGAGGTCTAGTAACTTAGGGAGGCCTAGAGAATATGGAAGGCCTTGTGACCAAGCAGGTTATGGCTCCCTGGAATACCTGTTAATTTTGGGTGACCTCGGATGCATGGGCGTTCTGAGAAAAACTTGCGGCTTGCTAAGCCCTGGAACCTGGAAAGCTTAGGAGGTGTGATAAGCATTAGAAGCATGGTGAATAAGGACAGGGTTACTAAGCCTGGGGATGCTAGAATCCAAAAATGATGGGGAAAGCCCTGGAGGTCTAGAAGGATTGGGAGGTGTGAAAATACATCAGAGGAGTGTTAAGCCTGTGAGGGCTGGAAAAGGACTGCCAAGGATGAGATGGATCCAAGCATGGGGAAGCTTAGTAAGCAGGAGAGTCCTAGAACCTAGAGAAGACCTGGAAACATAGGAGACCTAGTACAAATAGGGTATCTGATGGACACAAAAGGTCTGGTTAGCCTGAGATTCTTGAAAAAGTTAGGAGGCTCAGTGAGCAAGAGAAGCTTAGTCAGAATTAGGAGGCCTAGTAAACACAGAAATGCTAGAACTCATGGAAGATAGGGAAAGCATGGGAGGCCTAGAACTATTTGGCAAAGTTGAATGCCACGAAGGCCTGGGAAGCTTAGGAGGCATGGACAGCATGATTAGCTGAGAAAGAACGGGATGTACTACTAACTATGGAAGACCTAGTAACAAAGAAAGACCTGAAAATCTTGGAAGGACTAGTAAGGATGTGAGTTATGTAAATGTGAGAGGCCTGGTAAGCAAGCATAAAATGCACAGGAAGCATTGGAGATCCAGTAACTAATAGAGTCTTGGATGGCAGGTTAGGCCAGGTGTACAGGGGAAGCCTGGTTAGTATGAGCAGCTTAGTATACATGGAAGCTCTCAAAACCATGAAAAACCTAGAAACCACTTGAGGCCTAGTAGCCAAGTGAGGCCTAGTAATCATGTGAGGCCTGGCAAGCAAGTGAGTGCCATTAACCAAGGGAGGCCTGGAGAGTATGGAAGGCTTTGTAATCAGGTGGATCCTAGTACCCTGGTGGCTGGGTGAGTTTCAGAGGGTTGGTAAACACTGGAGATGTGGTAAACGTTTCTAGCTTCCTTAGCCTGGAAGGACTGAAAGGCTTTTGCAGTACCTGGCATGCATGGGAGGCCCAGTAATGGTGGGTAACTGGAATATCCATATGAGCCATGGTGTACATGTGAGTACTAGTAGACATAGGTGAAGCCTAGTCAACTTAGGAGGCATCATGAGCACATGAGGCCTAGTAACCAAGAGAAATAAGGTAAAGACCTTGAAAGGACAACTCTCAGCTTCATCTAGAAAATAAAATGAAAACTCAGGATAGCTAAAATGATCCTGAATTAAAAAGGAACTGCTGGGGACTCCATTCCCAGTTCAAATTAGACTACAAAGCTATAGTAGTAAAATCATCATGGCATTGGCACAGAACCAGCCACATTGAACAAGGGAACTATTTATGGGACTTTCAAAGTTGGATACAGTGAATTTTGTACCATGCCATGGTTGTGAACCTATGAAGACCAAAGGTTGTTAGGTTATGGCTTAAAAGTGGTGTGTTCCTGTATCATGTTGACAAGAGGAAGAATTGTGACAGCATCTACAATCATGTGAGAGTCCAGGCTCTGGGAATGCCTGTTGGAGGTTATCTTGATTGCATAAAGTGACTTGGGAAGACCTACCTATCCGGGGTGGCACTATTCCTTGACTCTAATCTTGAACTCTACACAACGGAGAAAGTTATTGATGTACTTGCATTAAGGTGATCTCTTTCTACTGTAGGTGTGATGTGACCAGTTTCTTCAACCTCCTGCCACAGAAGCCTAGAGACTCAAAGTCTGAGATAATTGAAACTGTTGCCCCTAAGGTGATTTCATAAGGTCTTTTTAAAAACATAAAATCACTGCAACAGTAAAAGAAATTAAGGCAGAGAAATTGATCAGTATACTATGATACAGCTCATACCTTGATAGCAAATGATAGGTATCATGAAGGCCTATTTTCCATTTCCTATCTTGTTTACCCCTTTCAAAAATTGGATTCTTGGTATTTACCCTTACATCAATACATAAATATATTATATAAGTATATATAGTTCTATGTAAATATATTGCATATATAATTCACTTGCTTATCCAGGATAGGGCATGAAATTTAAGTATAAGATAAATGTCTGTATGTGTGCATATATAGTTAGTTAGACATAGTCAGCAGTAAATGTTTTCCGAACCCAAACGACATTATTTAGTTATTTGAAAGCCCACACAGAGAGTAATCTCAAATATTCCCTTTTAACCAATGATTTACGTCTTATAATAATGACATAATGAATGCATTGGTTCACAACAGTTTCAACAATGGCATGATTTTATTTTGTCTCAATTTTAGCTAGGGCCAAATCTACTTAACAAGTTGATTGAGATGTTTTACCTTGCAAATATAGTCTCTTCTTTCCATTCCAAGCTTGGATCTCGATGGTAAATTTAAATCAGAAGATTAGGTTTATTTGATTTGACAAATACTTTGTTGGATGTAAAGGTTTTCTTCAGAAATACATGGAAATAAGGTGATGGAGGTAAGCAATCACTTCTGGTGGTACTAGACTCCAAAGAATATTGAATTTGTTTTGGGTCTTCCTCACTGTAGTCATTACACAGCCTTCATATTAAATGAGCCATTCAATACTTGTAAAATGCTTACAGTCTAATAATTGATAAGATTACTTGTTTTCTGCATTTCCTAGGTTTACAAAAAGGAAATTGCAGAATATACACATAGGGAAGGTTAGCGCATCACTATCCAATTTCATTACAATTTGCTCCTCGTTATATTCAAAGGTGAGGATTTTATAACCTGTTGTCTTTCTGAAAGTTACTCTTTTGTTGGAATCAAAACACACCAAAGTTATTCTGAATATGACATTTCGGATATGGTTGTGGCAAGCAGAACCATCACACCTCTGACACCGTTGCCTTAAAATTACACACTGCCTGGTAAAGGTCACACGTAAAGGAAAGCCAAGTCGTCCAACTGACCACTTCCAAGTATATCTTCCATCTTTGGGGATCATTGTACCACACCTCATGGTGCATTCTTCAAGTTCTTGTTCATTGATAACTTGTGGTCCAATTACCCCATATTCTTGTGTTCGCAGCAAAGTCAACCACTGTTGTTTGTAAATGGGTGACAACCATGCCATAGGTATTAGTCGATCTTGTTCAAGAATAGTTGTGGAAGTCAAGTCCCAGATGATGTGCTGAAATCTCAGCTTTTTAAACACGGGTTGAAATATTAGTCCTTCTTCACTTTCAAGAAAACTGATGTTATCAACATATGCCATGTGGGTGGAAAGCCAGTTGTTTGCGTGTTGTAAAAGCTGTTTCATGGTTCCGTTCCAGCATGGATTAAGATAAAGGAACATCCATATTTTTAGTGTGGTATATACATCAATCTCCTTTTGCATGACTAGTAAGTCAGAAGACAGTGCTAGAAGATACATCAACTTCAAATCTACTTTCTTGTAAAGTGCCACACTTGGATGTACCATCAAATTGCAAAGAAGCCATTCAAAGCATCTCGTCTTTACAGCTTTTAATCTATAGGTTTCTGCTGCCAAATAATAGGAGCACACAGTGTTCCTGTTGATAGTTTCTTTCATGATTCCTTCACACTGCTGAATTACTCGATCCACCCGAAGCAGGCATGCTGCTGCCAAAACTTGAGGAACTTCCAGAGGTGTTATTGACAAATCCGCATCCGTGTACAAAGCACCAAACACAAAATGCAGAGATCGGGTATCAATATCCTCATTCTTAATGATCAGATTTATAACACCTTGGTGTGATTCTCTCCAAGTACCTTTGAGAATGTTAGCAAAGTAGCCTGACTGACATAAAAATACTTTGTGTAAGCACCATGTTCTTCCCAGAGCACGGATTTTAATGTCGCTATCATGCCCGTCCAAAAATAAGTTTTGATAAGCATCATTAGATGAGATCTTAACCCTTTTCCAGTAGATGTAGTTGAGAACTTGATGTGGATACATTCCCTGGTTTTGAGGTCCATGAACATTAGAACTTGTTGCCAACTCCTCCAAACTGTTTCTTTTTCGCTTGCGACTGCCAGGAATGTAGCTGGCTCCGGCTATGGCTTCTGGCTGTGGCTCTAACAGACTGGAATCCCTGCATCTCAAGACCCTGCTGACTAAAAGCCCCATTGATGAAAATTCCTAGAACAAGCTCTCGCAGAGGCTTCTTGGTTGAGGCATTGCTGTAGTCTGCCAGTCCTGCCTAGACTTCTCTGTGTTTCTCTACTACAGATTCTGACGTCACAGAGAAGGCAGGGCATTCTTCATTGTCCACATGTGTGTTGCCTGAGCAAAGGCCCCGCCTCCTGATAGCAACCCCTCCCTCTCCCTCCTCCTTCCCCTTCCTCCCTTGCACATTTGCCCCACCATCCTCCCATCTCCCTTCCTCCCTCCCTTCCATTATTCCTAAATTCCTTCTTCCTTTCCTTTTCCCATTCTGCTCCTCCTTTCCCCTCACCTCTCCCTTCTCCCACTATTTCTAAATGGGCCACACTATTTTGCTGAAGATGACCTCCATCAAACTGGAGAACCTCGTTCACCTAGTTTTTCAACCTTGCCAGCTGAATTTTCTTTTCCTTAAAGAGAACAACCAGGCCAAATTCATCCTGATGTGTGTTTAAGATTGTACATATTCCAACCCTTGACCCATGACTATGAGCACTCAAATGTCTGTAGTATTTGAGATAATCACTTACTAACTGCTTTTGCCAATATAAACAGTAAACATTGTTATTGCTAATTTTATTGTTAGCCTCTTTTGATTAGGATTAATGAGAAGTATTTCATGCAAGTAGTTGTATGCCTATATCAACAATTTCTGTGTATGCTTTGCCTATATATATATATATATATATATATATATATATATATATATATTTCTAAAAGTTCCTTATAAATCTAGTTATTTGTTTAACTTGCATATGTATGCGTGTTTTATGGTTTTGTTTTACTGATTTGCATTTACATATTAACTTTATATGGACTCCTTACTGTTAATAAATTGCAATCTGTAAGAAGCCAAGTCAAATGTTTAAATATTTCTTTTTATTCCTCTGTGCTGGCAATCCATTCCCAGAGCCTGGCCAGCAAAGTCTATGGAGGCAGAGCAAGGTGAACCAATGCAAGACACTCCTCCAAGTGTCTGTGAGGTCATAGTTATATTCTTTCTTAACACCACCTCTCCTCTCACAAGTCTGTCTTAACAAAACATCTTCTAACCTGTATCTCCCTCTGTAAAACATCCTCTCAATTGTGTCTACTTCAGCAAATCATCCTGTCACCCATGTGTTGGCCTCAGCCAAACCTTCTTTCATGTGCATCTTCAGTATCAAAGCATCCTTTCACCAGTGTTTGCCTTAGCAAAACATCATTTAACCTTTCTCTCCCAGAGAATCACCATATAATGTACCCGACTTTCCAAAGAAATCAGAAATCTTAAGTTCATAATAGTTTCAAGGGTAATAAAAAGTCACATTCCTTAATTTGTTTGCTTTTAGTCATGCCTAGATGATATCACAAGAATAATCTGTGAGAAGAGTGAAGGTTTCACCACAATAAATGTTACTAGGAAGTATGATCCTGACAGTGTCAGTATCAGTATTGGCTTGCAGTTGCAACATGAGCGTTTTACCCCACTCAAGGGCCACCTCCTTTTGATAGATTATTATATTGATTCTTTTTTTCTCTAATAGATTCCCAGAAATGCTTAAGTTTTGAAAGTGTTTGTCCTCTCATAAGCCCATTACTTGTACAATCACTAATATGAATATTCAACCTATGAGGAAAATTTAAGTAGAGATAGGGTAGAAAAGCTGGTGGGATGAGGGGATAAACAAAGCTAAGGATATATTTGAAAATCCACATGGAAACTTACTGTTTATAATAAAATTGATAAAGTCTCAAAAGACACATATTTAGCTGGTAGATGGCCTGTATGTCTACATAATACTGCTGCTGAAAATCAAGCGGAAAAAAAAATCCCAATGCCAGGTATGTTCAGGAAGTTCCCAGAAATCTTGAAAATAATACAGGTTCTTCACACTCTTTCTGTTTGCCTACCATGAATATATGATAAGACCCTGCTACAAAAGATAAACCACATTGTGGTTCTAAAATATAGAGAAATTGAGCTGGCATGTAACTGAAAACTTCCTTCCATCTAGTTAGCTTTCATAGTTCTGGATTGTGCTATTCAGGATGCTGGCAGAGTAATGGCATCAACAGAGTTACCCAGATATGAACCTTATGATGTACAATACCAATCTGCCAAGAAAGATGTGTCCAGCTACACAATAGTGACATCACTGTTATAGGGATAGCCAGTGTATCTGTGATTAGATTTGAGGCCAGTTCCACAGGAGGATAGAAAATGCCTTTGGCCCTAGGGGAGAATTTATTACTGTTGTTTATGTAAATTCTCAAGGTGTCAAGCTCCCTTCTAAGTATCTATGTTTATATCTAGGGGAAATTCTACTTCAAGATTCATTCAGAGAAGCCCTTTTCGCAATAAACTACAGTGAGGAATAATATGCATAACTGCTCAAAGCACGATAATAAGAAATGGCTGAATGGTATTACTATCTTGTTTAGGCATGAACCCTCATGGATCCTCAGAGGAAAAAAAAGGAGCAGAAAATATATAAAAACTGGACCATAAAGAGGAGGGCTATGGAATCTGTTTTCTTCACTACAGGACCACCAGTGCAGTCACGACTTCCCAACACCTGTGAGTATATGTAAAGTCTACCCATGACTAAAACCTCCTCACAGTAAATAATGGGCCAGGGAAGGACTCTTTCAACTTTTCCCTCCTTTGGTGAAATATTGGTGGGTTCTGAGGGAGAGAGAATCGTTATCTTCCATACATCCAGTGATCCAGATCCAGTGTCCTGCATCTGGCCTCCAAGAAAGAGTTTTGAGCTCATGGTCATACTGATAATCCTAGTTAAACTCTAGGATTCTCAAACACAAACAAACAAAACCAATGTCTGAAACAGAACTAGGGGGATTAAAAGGTTTGTAGAAGTGGGCAGGAGTCTAGATAGGTTAGGGAGATTATAGAAATCTGAATATTATTTATACATGTACAGAATGTCAATGTCACACTTCATGATGGAATTAAATGTTGTTTCGTGGTTGCCACAGGATTCCATTACCCAAGAAGGAAGGCTAAACAAAAGCCTAAGGGCAGCAGAACTGCTTATTGACAATAGTGATGACCTGGATGCTTATAGCTCTTGTCTGCTGAGGAAGAGAACACATCAGTGGCCATCTCTTGCTGGAAGTCTAAGGCAACATAGCACAGCTTCTCTCTGATATTAGGCATGATTTCCCTCCCAGCTTTTTGGTGAACTATAGCCACATGTGGTCATGAACTTCATGTAGTAGTCTGTCAGGTACAGGCCAGCTAGGTCCAGACACGGGATGGCACAAGGAGAGCAGAGATATGCACATTATCTCATAGATGTGCACATTCTGTGTGACCCCATCTCTGGGCTCCATCAAAATCGCAGTGGTATGACCAGAGGCCTAGAGGAACAGCACAGACTGGATGGCTACTTACATGGTTGTGGTTTTATAAGTCTCAAAAATGATGTGGGTCATCTTTTCACAGTTGGCCTTAGGGCTCTAGGGGGAATGGTGAGCAGCACAGTGTTCCTTTGGAGGACCACATGCAGTTTGTTGTAAAATGTTTGGTGCCAGATCTTCTCCATATTGAACCAGTTCGTGGCAATGTCATGACCAATGGGGGTACTTCAGGATCAGGATGCCTCTCTTGCAATGGGCCTCAGTACCCACAAAGGTGTCCTTCTGTCTCTTACCCACCGTGATGCCCTGGTGCCTAGGGCAACCCCATAATGGAGGGGTAGATGGCCCTGGAGCATCATAACCAGCAAACCAGGCATTTGCCAGACCAGAACCATTGTTGACAAGGAAGGCAGTTAAATCATCATCCAGGGAGAACTGGTGGTCAGTGTGAACCTTCAAAAGAGGAGCTGCTAGAAACCTGTGCTAGTGGGAGGAAACAGACTAGACAGTCTTTATCCATGTTCTCTTTAGGGGAATCTAGGTTGTTTCTGGTTTCTGGCTCTTGTGAACAGAGCAGCAGTGAGCACAGTTGAGGAAATATCTCTTGGGTAGGATGAAGTATCCTTTGGCTATGTGCCCAAGAGTGGCAAACCTCAATTTTGGGTAGATCTTTTCCCATTTTCCAGCGAAACTATCACACAGACTTTCATAGTACCTGTGTAAGTTTCACTCCCACCATTGATGAATGTGCCCCTTACTGTATCCCCAGGATGAGCTGTCCCTTGTGTTGTTGATCTTAGCCATTCTGACAGGTGTAAAATGAAATCTCAAAGTAGTTCTCATTTTCATTTCCCAGATGGCTAAGGATGTTGAACATTTCTTTAAGTGTTTCTCAACTATTTGAGTTTCCTCATTGGAGAATTCTATTTAGATCAACATCAAATTTTTAAGATGGATGATTTGTTTTTCTTGACATCTTCAGTTCTTTATATAGTTTGCATATTAGTCCTCTATCAGATGTGGAGTTGGTGAAAATATTTTCCAATTCTGTAAGCTGCCTTCTTGATGGAGCGATAGTGTCCTTTGCTTTACACAAGCCCTTTTGTTTCATGAGGTACCATTTATTAGTTTTTTTTTTTTTAAGTCTCACTTCCTGGCCTAAAGGTGTTCTGCTTAGAAAGTCTTCCATGCCAATGAGTTCAATGCTATTCACCACTTTCTCTTCTATCACACCAGTGTCTCTGGTTTTATGTTTAGGTCTTTGATTTTCTTGTGGGTTTCTTTTTTGGGGGGCAGGATGCTAAGTGGATCTATTTGCATTCCTGTGACCAGCACCATTTGCCAAAGTTGTCCTTTTTGCAGTGTGTATTTCTGACTTCTTTATCAAAAAGAAGGTGCCCATAATTGTAACGATTTCTCTATGTCTACAATTATGTTTCATGTTCAATAAATCTGTCTGGTTTTGTGTCAATATAATTTTGCTTTTATTATTCTAGATTCAAAAACAGAATCCATATGTCTTCAGCATGCAAGAAATACTTCCTCTGTATTATAACTTGAAAGCAGGGATAGGGATACTTCCAGCAGTTCTTTTGTTGTTTGGGATTGTTTTAGCTCTATTGAAATTTTGGTGCTTCCATTTGATGATGCGATTTGTCCTTCCATCATCTGTGAAAATTTTGTGTTGGAATTTTGATGGGAATTACACTGAATCTGTAGATTGCTTTGGCGGGATAGTAATTTTTAGTTTGCTATTTTTATTAATCCATGAATATAGCAGATCTTATCATATTCTGATATCTTCTTCAATTTCACTCTCACTGTCTTGAAAATGTTATCAACACATGTGTTATATATAAAGAATAATTGTCTAATTCTTTTGATATTTCCAATTTGTTGGAGTCCAGGTTTTTCAAATATATTCTTATGGTTATCTGGATTTTCTCAGTGTCTGTTCGATTTATTTCATTTGGATGTACTCTCTGACTGTTAGTTATTTTGGATAAAGATTTGTTGATATTACTGATTTTCTAAATAAACTCTTAGTTTCATTGATTCTTTCTGTTGTGCTCTTTCTTAAACATAATTGATTTCAAACCTGATTTGATTATGTCTACCTTCTAATCTTTTGTTTGCTTTTTAACAAAATTTTTATTTGATATTTTTTCATTTATATTTCAAATGCTATCCAGAAAGTCCCCTATACCCTTCCTCTGTCCTGCTCTCCAACGCACCCACTCCAACTTCCTGGCCCTAGCATTCCCCTGTACTGGGGCATATAATCTTTGCAAGACCAATGACCTCTCCTCCCAATGATGGCCTACTAGGCCATCTTCTGCTACATATGCAGTTAGAGACACAAGCTCAGGGGGTACTGGTTATTTCATATTGTGGTTCCTCCAATAGGGTTACAGACCCCTTCAGCTCCTTGGGTACTTTCTCTATCTCCTCCACTAAGGGCCCTGTGTTCCATCTAGTAGATGACTCTAAGCATCCACTTCTATATTTGCCAGGTACTGACATAACCTCACCTATATCAGGGTCATGTCAGCAAAATCTTGCTGGCATACGCAAATAGTGTCTGTGTTTGGTAGCTGATTATGGTATAGATCCTCAGGTGGGGCAGACTCTGATGGTCCTTCCTTCCATGTCAGCTCCAAACTTTATCTCTCTAACACTTTCCATGGGTATTTTGTTCCCCATTCTAAAGAGTGGCAAAGTATCCATACTTTGGTCTTCCTTCATCTTGAGTTTCATGTGTTTTGCAAATTATATATTGGGTATTCTAAGTTTCTGGGCTAATAAGAACTTATCAGTGAGTGCATATCATGTGAGTTCTTTTGTGATTGGGTTCTCTCACTCACGGTGTTATCCTCCAGATCCATCCATTTGCCTAAGCATTTTATAAATTCATTGTTCTTAATAGCTGAGTACTACTCCAGTGTGTAAATGTATCACATTTTCTGTATCCATTCCTCTGTGGAGGGACATCTGGGTTCTTTCCAGCTTCTGGCTATTACAAATAACGTTTCTATGAATATAGTGGAGCATGTGTTCTTATTGCCACTTGGAACATCTTCTGGGTATGTTCCCAGGAGAGGTATTGCTGGATCTTCTGATAGAACTATGCCCAATTGTCTGCGGAACTGCCACACTGATTTCCAGAGTGGTTGTACAAGTTTGCAGAAATGGAGGAGTGTTCCTCTTTCTCCACATGCTTGCCAGCATCTGCTATCAACTGAATTTTTGATCTTAGCCATTCTGATTTGTGTGAGGTTAAATCTCAGGGTTGTTTTGATTTGCATTTCCCTGATGATTAAGGATGTTGTACTTTTTTCAGGTGATTCTCAGTGATTTGGTATTCTTCCGATGAGAATTCGTTGTTTAGGTATGTGCCACATTTTTTACTGGGGTTATTTGATTCCTCTGGAGTTCCACTGCTTGAGTTCCTTGTATATATTGGATATGAGACCCTATCCCAGATTTAGGATTGGTAAAGATGCTTTCCCAATCTGTTAGAGGCCTTTTTGTCTTCTTGGTAGTATATTTTTTTCTTATAGAAGCTTTGAAATTTTATGAGGTCCCATTTGGGGATTCTCGATTTTTTTCTTTTCTTCTTTTTTTTTTGGATATCTTCTTCATTTACATTTCAAATGCTATCCCAAATGTTCCCTATACCCACCCCCCGCCCTGCTCTCCTACACACTCACTCCCACTTCTTGGCCCTGGCTTTCCCCTGTACTAGAGCATATAAAGTTTGCTAAACCAAGTGTCCTCTCTTCCCAATTATGGCCAACTAGGCCATATTCTGCTACATATACAGCTAGAGACAGGAGTTCTGGGGGTACTGATTAGTTCATATTGTTGTTCTACCTATAGGCTTGCAGACCCCTTCAGCTCTTGGGTATGTTCTCTAGTTCCTATATTGGGGGCCCTGTGTTCCATCCTATAGATGACTGTGAGCATCCACTTCTGTATTTGCCAGGCACTGGCAAAGCCTCACAGGACACAGCTATATCAGAGTCCTTTCAGCAAAATCTTGCTGGCATATGCAATAGTGTCTTCATTTTGTGGCTGATTATGGGATGGACCCCCAGGTGGGGCAGTCTCTGGATGGTCAATCCTTTCATCTTAGCTCTAAACGTTGTCTCTGCAATTCCTTCAATGGATACTTTACTCTCTATTCTAGGGAGGAATGAAATATCCATGAATTGTTCTTCCTTCTTGATTTTCTTCTGTTTTGGAAGTTGTATCTTGGTTATTCTAGGTTTCTGGGATAATATCCACTTACCAGTGAGTGCATGTAAAGTAACTTCTTTTGTGATTGGGTTGCCTCACTGAGGATGATATCCTCCAGATACATCCAGTTGCCCAAGAATTTCATAAATTCATTGTTTTTAATAGCTGAGAGGTACTCCATTGTGTAAATGTACCACATTTTCTGTATCTATTCCTATGTTGAGGTACATCTGGGTTCTTTCCAGGTTCTGGCTATTATAAATAGGGCTGCTTTGAACATAGTGGAGCATGTGTCCTTATTACTAGTTGGAACTTCTTCTGGGTATATGCCCAGGAGTGGTATTGCTGGATTTACCAGTAGTACTATGTCCAGTTTTCTGAGAAACTGCCAGACTGATTTTCAGAGTGGTTGTACAAGCTTGCAATCCCACCAGCAATGGAGGAGTGTCCCTCTTTCTCACATCCTCGCCAGCATGGTCTGGCACCTGAATTTTTTATCTTAGCCATTATGATTGGTGTGTGGTGGAATCTCAGGTTTGTTTTGATTTGCATTTCCCTGATGATTAAGGATGTTGAATATTTTTTCTTCAAGTGTTTCTTAGCCCTTTGGTATTACTTGGTTGAGAATTCTTTGTTAAGCTTTGTACCCCATTTTTTAATGAGCTTATTTGAATTTCTGGAGTTCAACTTCTTGATCTCTTTGTATATATTGGATATTAGTCCCCTATCAGATTTAAGATTGGTAAAAATCTTTTCCCAATCTGTTAGTTGCCTTTTTTTTGTCTTATTGACAGTATCTTTTGCCCTACAGAAGCTTTGCAATTTTATGAGTTCCCATTTGTCGATTCTTGATCTTAGAGCACAGGCCATTGCTCTTCTGTTTAGGAAAATTTCTCCTGTGCCCATGCCTTCTAGGGGTTTCTCCCACATTTTCCTCTATAAATTTCAGTGTCTCTGGCTTTATGTGGAGTTCCTTGATCCTCTTAGTCTTGAGCTTTGTACAAAGAGATAAGAATGGATCAATTTGCATTCTTCTACATGATAACTGCCAGTTAAGCCAACACCATCTCTTGAAAATGCTGTCTTTTTCCGTTGGATGGTTTTAGCTATGTTGCTAAAGATCAAGAGATCATATGTGTGTGGGTTCATTTCTGGGTCTTCAATTCTACTCCATTGATCTGCCAGTCTGTCGCTGTACCAGTACCATGTGGTTTTTACCACAATTACTCTGTAGTACAGCTTGATGTCAGGCAGGGTGATTACCCCAGAAGTTCTTTTATTTTTGAGGAGAGATTTTGCTATCCTAGGTTTTTTGTTATTCCAGATGAATTTGCAAATTGCCCTTTGTATCTCAGTGAAAAGTTGAGTTGGAATTTTGATGGGGATTGCATTGAATCTGTAGATTGCTTTTGCCAAGATAGCCATTTTTACTATAATAATCCTGCCAATCCATGAGCATAAGAGATCTTTCCATCTTCTGAGATCTTCAATTTCTTTCTTCAGAGGCTTGAAGTTCTTGTCATACAGATCTTTCACTTTCTTAGTTAGAGTCGCGCCAAGGTATTTTATATTATTTGTGACTATTGTGAAGGGTGTTGTTCCCTAATTTCTATATCAGCCAGTTTATCCTTTGTGTACAGAAAGGCTACTGATTCCCCTGAGTTAAATTTATATCCAGCTACTACACTGAAACTGTTTATTAGGTTTAGGCGTTCTCTGGTGGATTTTTTTTATGGTCACTTATATATACTATCATATCATCAGCAAATGTTGATATTTTGACTTCTTCCTTTCCAATTTGTATTCCCCTGATCAACATTTGCTGTCAGATTGCTCTGGCTAGCACTTCAAGTACTATAATGACTATGTAGGAAGAAAGTGGGCAGCTTTGTCTAGTCCCTGATTTTAGTGAGATTGCTTCAAGTTTCTCTCCATTTAGATTGATGTTGGTTACTGGTTTGCTGTATATTGCTTTTATTATGTTTAGGCATGGGCCTTGAATTCTTCATCATTCCAACACTTTTATTATGAATTGGGTGTTGGATTTTGTCAAACACTTTCTCAGCATCTAATGAGATGATCATGTGGTTTTTGTCTTTGAGTTTGTTTATATAGTGGATATCCCTGCATCCTTGGGATGAAGCCTACTTGATCTTGATGGATGAACGTTTTAACATGTTCTTGATTCAGTTTGTTAGGATTTTTTGATTAGATTTGCATCAATATTCATTCATAAGGGAAATTGTTCTGAAGTCTCTTTCTTTGTTTATGTGGTTTAGTTATAGAGTAATTGTGGCTTCATAGAATGAATCGGTCAGAGTACTTTCCGTCCCTATTTTATGAAATAGTTTGAGGGGAATTAGAATTAGGTCTTCTTTGAAGGTCTGATAGAACTATGCACTAAATCCATCTGGTCCTGGGCTTTTTAGGTTGGGAGATTATTAATGACTGATTCTATATCTTTAGGGGAAATGGGACTGTTTAGATCATTAATCAGATCATGATTTATCTTTGGTATCTTTTAACTGTCTAGGAAATCGTCCATTTCATCTAGGTTTTCCAGTTTTTTTTTTTTTTTTTTTTTTTTTTTTTTTTGAGTATAGGCTTTTGTAGTAGGATCTAATGATATTTTGGATTTCCTCAGGGTCTGTTTTTATGTCTCATTTTTTCATTTCTGTTTTTGTTCGTTATGATACTGTCCCTGTGCCTTCTAGTTAGCCTGGCTAAGGGTTTATCTATCTTGTTGATTTTCTCAAAGAACCAGCTCCTGGTTTGGTTGATTCTTTGTATAGTTCTTTTTTGTTTCCACTTGGTTGATTTCAGCCAAGAGTTTGATTATTTCCTGCCTTCTACTCCTCTTGGGTGAATTTGATTCCTTTTGTTCTAGAGCTTTCAGGTGTGCTGTCAAGCTGCTAATATATTTTTTCTCTAGTTTCTTTCTGGAGGCATTCAGAGCTATTAGTTTCCCTGTTAGGAATGCTTTCATTGTTTTCCATAGTTTTTGGTGTGTTGTGGCTACATTTTCATTAAACTCTAAAAAGCCTTTAATCTCTTTCTTTATTTCTTCTTTGACCAAGTTATCATTGAGTAGAGTGTTCTTCAGCTTCCATGGGAATGGTGACTTTCTATTAGTTATGTTGTTATTGAAGATCAGCCTTAGTCCTTGGTGATCAGATAGGATATATGGGATCATTTCATTATGTTTTTTTTTTTTTTTTTTTTATCTTGAGGCAGGTTTTGTGACCAATTATATGGACACTTTTGGAGATTGTACCATGAGGTGTTGAGAAGAAGGAATATCCTTTTGTTTTACGATAAAATGTTCTGTAGATATCTGCTAAATCCATTTGTTTCATAACTTCTGTTAGTTTCAATGTGTCTCTGTTTACAGGTTTTGTCTAATGATGAGAGTGGGGTGTTGAAGTCTCCCACTATTATTGTGTGAGGTGCAATGTGTGCTTTGAGCTTTACTAAAATTTCCTTAATGAATGTGGATGTCCTTGCATTTGGAGTATAGATATTCAGAATTGAGAATTCATCTTGGAAGATTTTACCTTTGATGAGTATGAAGTGCCTATCCTTGTCTTTTTTGATAAATTTGGGATGGAAGCCGATTTTATCCGATATTAGAATGACTACTCCAGCTTGTTTCTTCAGAACATTTGCTTGGAAAATTGTTTTCCAACCTTTTACTCTAAGGGAGTGTCTGTCTTTTTCCCTGAAGTGAGTTTCCTGTATCCAGAAAAATGTTGGGTCCTATTACATAGCCAGTCTGTTATTCTGTCTTTTTATTAGGAGAATTGAGTCTGTTGATATTGAGAGATATTAAGGAAAAGCAATTATGGCTTCTTGTTATTTTTGATGTTACATTTGGGGTTCTGTTCTTGCGGCTGTCTTCTTTTAGTTTTGTTGAAGGATTACTTTCTTGCTTTTTCTTTTTTTTTGGTTTTTTTTTTTTTGTATTTTTTTCCATTTTTTATTAGGTATTTAGCTCATTTACATTTCCTTTTTTCCATTTTTTATTAGGTATTTAGCCCATTTACATTTCCAATGCTATACCAAAAGTCCCCCATACCCACCCACCCCCAATCCCCTACCCACCCACTCCACCTTTTTGGCCCTGGCGTTCCCCTGTACTGGGGCATATAAAGTTTGCGTGTCCAGTGGGCCTCTCTTTCCAGTGATGGCCGACTAGGCCATCTTTTGATACATATGCAGCTAGATTCAAGAGCTCCGGGGTACTGGTTAGTTCATAATGTTGTTCTGCCTATAGGGTTGCAGATCCCTTTAGCTCCTTGGCTACTTTCTCTAGCTCCTCCATTGGGAGCCCTGTGATCCATCCATTAGCTGACTGTGAGCATCCACTTCTGTGTTTGCTAGGCCCCGGCATAGTCTCACAAGAGACAGCTACATCTGGGTCCTTTCGATAAAATCTTGCTGGTGTATGCAATGGTGTCAGCGTTTGGATGCTGATTATGGGGTGGATCCCTGGATATGGAAGTCTCTACATGGACCATCCTTTCATCTCAGCTCCAAACTTTGTCTCTGTAACTCCTTCCAAGGGTGTTTTGTTCCCACTTTTAAGGAGGGGCATAGTGTCCACACTTCAGTCTTCATTTTTCTTGAGTTTCATGTGTTTAGCAAATTGTATCTTATATCTTGGGTATCCTAGGTTTTGGGCTAATATCCACTTATCAGTGAGTACATATTGTGTGAGTTCCTTTGTGAATGTGTTACCTCACTCAGGATGATGCCCTCCAGGTCCATCCATTTGGCTAGGAATTTCATAAATTCATTCTTTTTAATAGCTGAGTAGTACTCCATTGTGTAGATGTACCACATTTTCCTTATCCATTCCTCTGTTGAGGGGCATCTGGGTTCTTTCCAGCTTCTGGCTATTATAAATAAGGCTGCTATGAACATAGTGGAGCATTTGTCCTTCTTACCAGTTGGGGCATCATCTGGATATATGCCCAGGAGAGGTATTGCTGGATCCTCCGGTAGTACTATGTCCAATTTTCTGAGGAACCGCCAGACTGATTTCCAGAGTGGTTGTACAAGCCTGCAATCCCACCAACAATGGAGGAGTGTTCCTCTTTCTCCACATCCACGCCAGCATCTGCTGTCACCTGAATTTTTGATCTTAGCCATTCTGACTGGTGTGAGTTGGATCTCAGGGTTGTTTTGATTTGCATTTCCCTGATGATTAAGGATGTTGAACATTTTTTCAGGTGCTTCTCTGCCATTTTTTATGCCTCAGGTGAGAATTC